>NW_005871161.1:1798869-2254973 GCF_000147115.1 Myotis lucifugus
GAGGAGGTGGATGAAGGAGAAGGGAGGAGGAGGAGGAAGAGAAAGAATAGAACTCAGTTTCTTATTTGAGGACACTAGTGATTATTGCCAGTTGTCATGGTAACTTTCCCTTCCCATTAAATCACCAGGAATCACTAGAAATGTAGGTCACAATTTAGAGCCAAGTCTTAACTCTACGTCAAGAAGATGAAATCTGACCAAGCACTTGCATAGCAGCTGCAGAAAACCTGAGGGGGGGTGGGGTGGGGGTTGGGGGTCGGGGTGCAGGATCTTCAGTCTCTTCCCTGAACTTCCTGGCTGGGGGTTACTGGGCCAGACCCTTCCCTTTTCTGGGGCTCAGTGTGTTAATCAGCAAATAGGGAAGCTAGAACTAGTTGGGTTCCAAGGGCTTTTTGGTGTCTCAGCAGAAGGAGCTGTCATGAAGGTTTATACACAGGCTCTTGGGTGCAGCCTGAGAAACACAGTAATGGGCAGCAGATCCGTGAACACCATCCTGGGAGAATTCTCCGCAAGACAGTGCACATGGGTTTTAGTTTAGGTGCTATCTTGTTGTAAAACTATGCTACTCATGGTTTATACAACAGAATTGTGGCTTTCAACATGTCTCTCATGTGTTAGAGAGTTTGTTTCCTATCTACGCCCTTTCTCCTGGAACGTGAGATAATACTTTGGTCTACGAACAAGGTTAAGAGAGACACCAATGTTCCCTCTCTACTCCTGGTGATTTCGTGTGTGTGTGTGTGTGTGTATGTGTGTATGTGTGTGTATGTGTATGTGTGTGTGTGTGTGTGTGTGTGTGTGTGTGTGTGTCTCCTTCTCAGTGCGTTGGGAAAATAAAGAAGTCACAAATAGTACCCTTGGCCTCCCTGCAGGGACCTGCTAAACAGAATGCCACATTTTCCTCTTGGAGAATTCGACTTGGGCCATCTTGTGGAGATTTAATTAGAACCAAGGCTATTCCTTCAAATATTAGTTTCTGCCTTCACCCTGGCATGGGTTTCCTCTTGGCTTCTACTCCATTCTTGCTTAGAGCTCCCTTCAAAGCAAAATAACGGTATAAAAAGTCTTTTGGATTTTCCCCCCTAGCGAATACACTTAGGAAATGTCACAATTCTCCTTGGTCTTCGGGGAGTCTTTGAATAATGTCACTTGCTATGCTTACAGTTCGCATCTTATTCTTGCTTTACCCAACTACCTGCCCTGTTTCTCCGAGGCAGGAGCTGGATTTTGAAAGAAGTGAATTGTATTCAAATGAGCCGACGGCAAAGTCAGGTACCGGAATCAAAGAGACTCAAGAAGTGAAATGTCAGTGTTGAAACACTTTTCCAGCCGCACCCGCTTGGAGTCTCAGTTTCTTCATCTGTAACATGAGCAGATTGCGTTCTATGCTAGGTCAGTTTCTAACCTTTTGCAGATTTATTTTAAAAAGACACATTAAGAAAATTAATATGATTTTGGATATATTTAGTTTGTTGTCTTTTAAAGGATCAGGCTCATTACCTCTGGAATATTTGAAATCTCCAAAGACTATGGAGTATTACATATATTTTTTCTACTTCACCAAGACTAGGGCGTGTACTTGGAATGTTTTGAACATCAACCGGTTGTGAAGTCACTGAATGATCATCCAAGGTGCTGGTGGATATTTAGGGTGTCATTACTTGCTCCCGTGTTTCTGGCTTCTAACTGGCAGAGCACACATAGTCCTGCAAAGCCTAGAGGGAATGAAACAATCTGCTCGGTGAAGATGGCTCCATCATTCTGCATGTTCAAGGCTTTCCAGTAAAGCTGGTGGCTGACAACCAAGCCCAAAGCTGGGTTTCCAATTCCCTCCAAATATAAACTTCTGCATCTGACTTGAGAATACTTGGATATGCAAAATAGCGTCTGTGTGTTCCCTAGTTGGCCTTCATGGAGGACCTATGGCATATTCACAGTCTTTGGTAGAAAAGTATACAAGAGAAAGGATAGCTTGGTCTTTTCAATGAAGTGGCCCTACCTTCTATTTAAAAAAAGGTTCAATGGATTATAGACATTTTCTATGTATATTAGCTTGCTGCTCCTTTCCCTGGAATGAATAATGAGTATGGGGCAGAGGACAAGACCAGGGTGAGGCAGGAGAGAAGTGCCCCCCTTCATGGCAATGGGAAGATGAGGAATGACAGGCCCCGTCATAGGCTTGGAGTTGATAGACCTGGGCTTGGGTCTCCGTTCCACCATTTATTAATTATGCAACATGAAGCGATGTTTTCTTTGTATTATTTTCATCATTTTACCTCCCAAGGTCTAATTTTTCCACATCTAGGATCTGAAGAAAACATTACCCATCTCATAAGGTTCTTGTGAGAATTGAATAGAACCATGTATATAAACTATTGGTTAAGTAACAGGCATATGTTAAATTCTCAACACACAATAGCTATTTTCATCATTATTTAGCAAGACACGTCACTGTCCAGGGATTCAATAGTCTCACCTAAAAATGAGGTGATACAATATTCACTCAGGTCCTTCCAAAATCTAAAACAACTATGATAGAATTTCCCAAACTTATTTGTCCACAGAAAAATTTAAAAATTATTAAATACTAATGGAACCAACAGTCAATCTTGAGGATATAAATATTTGATGAGTAATAAACCCTGGATCATGTTCGAATGTGTTGAAAAGATGCAGCATCTAACCTGTGATCACCACCTGTATGGTGCACAGTAATGTACTGGTCAGTGCTTCCTGCTATCCCCGGCTCATAAGCCAGGGACCCCAGGCAATTTCCTTTTATTCTCTGGGAAAGCACACCATTTCTTATAGGACAATGGCAATTTTAATGATGTAGAGGCATTTAGATGTTTGTGTTCTCAAAAATGCAGTTAAGTTCTATTTAAAAAGAACAACTCGCTGGCATCAATTTTATTTTGTGAAACATCTATTAACATCGTGTTCCACAGAAATGGATTGGCTGAACCTCACACCCTGGCTCAGCTAAAGCAGTGTTTTTCAAACGCTGACAGAGACTCACAGCAAGAAATTCATTTTGCCTTGCAACCTAGTGCACACGCACAAACGCATGTAATCAGAATAGAGTATTTCATGATACAATGCCCTCTTCTAAAGCCAAGCACTCTATTATTTCTATTCTGTTCTATTCTATTCTATTCTATTCTATTCTATTCTATTCTATTCTATTCTATTCTATCCTATGCTATTAATTATCTTATTTAGTGTACTGCTGATCAAAGCCCACGACTTTGATTTCCAGACCCACTAATGGACAGTGCTCTGAGCTTGAAAAAGGCCTAGGGATTAAGCGAGGGAATTCATGGGGTTTGTGGCGCTCCTTTTCCCAGGTGGGGTCCTTCTTAGATTACACTTCAAGTGCATTTGAAACGGAACCTTCTCCAGTCTCCAAAGAGCCTACGGAAGGGGCATTACGGAGGAAGGGTCACATGGCCCGGCGTGACGAGAGACAGCTGCAGACTCCCAGGCTCAGAGGAGAGAGGAAGATGAGGAGGCTCCCGGCACCTTTGGAGAAAGGCCCAAGTGTAGTAGGAAGAGAGTTTTGGGGCTCTGCCTTCTCCTCTGGGTCCAAGAAGAACTGGTGGTTGCCTATCCCTTCCCAGGACTCACGTCTTTTCACAGCCTGGCCATCGCCACCTAACCTTGTCCCTCTCCCCCTTCTCCTGGCACCCAGCCTGCACCTCACTTTTGTCCAAACCTTTCCATGTGTTTTTGTCCCAGCTTGAAATCACTCCTTGTCCCTTTCCCTTCTAATATCAAAATCTGATTCCTATTGATTGGTCATATCTTCCCTTGAAACTTTCCTTGCCAATCCCCGAACTCCAACCTCAACCCTCATACCCAAGACTGAAATCTCTACCCATGGCATCTTTGTACTTTCCCCATTATAACACATGTTGCATTGCATTTAATTATTTTTCTTTCTACGCAACTGTAAATCCCTCCTAGAGGGCCGGGACTGATCTCTTTGTATTGTTTGATCTATACTTCCTACCCATACCTTCGCCTATTATCAAGTCCAGAATATTTGTCAAGTAAGTGAAGTTATAAACGTATTTTATAAATTGCTTACTGTTGGCTGGTATTGCTTACTCTGAGCCATCTGATTTAAAGTCTACCACCTCCTTCAATAATCTGTGAGGTGGGGAGGGAAGATTTTATTTGCTGCTACTCGATTCAGAAAGGGCAGGAGGCTTTTCTGAGGTTGCACAGCTGGCTGGTGGAGAAGGGTAAGCATCTAGGCTTTGGATTTTGAACATACACAGTTCATACCCACGGGGCCTCTTGGTGGGACCCATTCTCACTCATGACCTTCAAAGTCCCAAAGAAAAGTCTTATTGATTTGTCCTCCTAATCGGAAGTTTCTGTTAGATGTGTGAGCAGAAGGATGGGCCCAGACACAAAAGCTTGGGTTCAAGACTGGGTCCACTTTACCCATCACGACGACTGCATCTCCTGCAAATTCTAGAAGACTTGAGCGTAACAGAGGGATTTCAGAAACAGAATTTCCCCTTCCAATTGGGTTAACGCTGACATCCGATTGCATAGCATTTGGAGCAAGAGTTACCTGCAAACATTAAGGAGACGAAATGTGTTGTGTTGACTCGCATCCTGCATCAGAAAAGTTCAGATACATAAAGAGATGCTTTTGTATAATTCATGTTATTTACTAGAGCGATTTTAGTGGCCCTTCGAACATCATTGTGCTTTCGACTATAAATATGCATTCAGACCCTTTCCAAACCACTAGTCATTTGCCCAGCAGGCCATAAAAGCCATGTATCATGTAACCATGTATTGGGATGAAATTTCAAAAGCTCTCCATTTAGGCAGCAGGCCTTAGCGGGTTTGGGGAGCTGTAACATTATCCATTTAATTATACATTTGGACACACTGAAAAAAAAAAACCTGTATTATTTACACAATTGCCTGTAATATCTCTCCAAGCTGTTAGACCTGAGTCAGAAACCATTAGCATGCTAATCAAGAGAAGAATATGAAATCTATTTCCTTGGTGCAACTTCAGCAAGTTTTCTCGACATTTTTATTTCAGGCACATGTTTCCACCCCAGGAAGTGCTGTCTGAAGGGGCCTCCCACAGCCCTGGTGGGGGTATGAGACTGCTGGTTTAGGATCACAACACAACCTGCCCTATTTCTCAGAGACAATGTCTGTACAAGGCGTGATACCTTATATTTGAGGAGGGCCAGATTGTTGGAATGGGGAAATGATTCTATTCAGGGAAAGAAGTTGCTCAAGGAGATGTTCCTGCCAGAGACAGACATGGCATTAAGTGCTATGGTTTACCTGAGGGATACAGAGAATGTCTCTGGATCCCAGAAATTCTAGAGGATGCTAAGGGAGAGGCAGGAGTGTGGAAGCAAACCCAGAAGTCTACATATTTCCCCCCAGTATTGTTGAGCACTCTGCCAGTGCTGGCTACACAGAGCTGAGTAAGAAATAGTTCTTGTCTCATAGGAGTGCGGCCTTTAGAGGGGAGGCAGGGAACAAAGCAGAAATTAAGGCAGGTTCATAAATGCTCTGAAAGAAGAAGGAGGACACCAGAGGCATTGCCCAAGCCCAGAGGTCTTCGGAGGTGGCCTTGCTGCCCCCACATGCATTTAGAGCCTCACAGTTCAGTTCCTTTCTCTCTGGCCGCATCCTGCCCACCCCAGCAAGTTGGTGTCTTGAGTTTATGTCTAGGACTCTGGAAACGAGGTTCCTCTTTGCTCTGAGGTGGTAAATAGTTACTTGGCTCTGTGTGTGGCTTCAAACTCTCCCTGACTTGTCTTCCACTCTGAATATTCTGCTTTGTCCTTCTTTTATTCTTCTTGAGGTAAGTTGGCTCTGTGTGTGGCTTCAAACTCTCCCTGACTTGTCTTCCACTCTGAATATTCTGCTTTGTCCTTCTTTTATTCTTCTTGAGGTAGGTTTGCAGGGGCTTGATGCTGCCAGAAATGTGAAAACACAGATAGTCTGACATCAAATGAGACCAGAGAACTCCAACCACTTCCCCCTCTAGTATCTGACTGATCTCCTCTAAGCAATAATAACTAAGAATGACTTTGAGTGGCCAGGCATATGCATAATAGATAGACTGTCCCTTTGTTTTCTATTTGGTTGTCATGCTCACTGCTTGATATTGTTACAGCAGCTGATATATCCCATATTCTCTTGATACAAAACAGTTCCACTGATGTGTAACATTTAGGTGGTTTGATTTACCGAAGCATAATTTCCTTCTATGGAAATTCTTGGAATACCAAAGGAGACCTGGACTGTGCTCATGATCATGCCAAAATCCCTTCTTCATATCTCTAATTCTACTCCAATTGTTTTGGTACTGAGACACAGCACTAGTGAACTCAGCAAAATGCCCTGAGCTGCCCAGCCAGTGTGGCTCAGTGGTTGAGCATTGACCTAGAAACCAAGAGATCACCAGTTCGATTCTAGTCAGGACACATGCCTGGGTTATAGCTCAGTCCCTCATAGGGGGCATGCAGGAGGCAGCCAATCAATGATTCTCTCTCATTGTTGATGTTTCTATCTCTCTCTCCCTTTCCCTTCCTCTCTGAAATAAAATATATGTATTTTTTAAAAAAGGAACTGAGCTTAGAGTAATGGCATATGTTGACTCATGATGGGTTACAAAGAGGTAATAGGATTCTGGGGCCACCTACTATACATTTTACACAATTTAACATTAATGAAGATTAATTGCTCTTTCACATTAAACATAGCCCTTGAGGAAATCTTGGTAGACCATGGATCTGTCCTTCCTAGAAACTTCTTTGAATTTAAGTAGTTTTGCCAGCATTGAAATTTGTTTTTTGTGGTTATTTTAGGGCTTTGAAAATCAATGAATGGACCATTAAATGGATCCTTCATTCCTACTATTAAATGCATCCTACTATTCCATAACCATAGTATATAATGGAAATAGAACTTCTCTAAGAACTTCCCTAAGGCTCAGTTTTCTCCTCTGTATCATAGAAATAGTAATAATCACCTTGCAAGGTAGAATTAAATGAGATGACTTCAGTAAAGCACCGTGTCTATCTCTTGTATATAGTAGGCATTAAATACATGGCACTGTTTTAATTACCCTTTGCTTATCAAATAGAGCCCCAGTTCACAAAATTCCATTGCCACCTACAAATGATTTTGGTATCCAACATTTTTCTCTTAACTCTGCTCCAAAGGAAGGAAGGAAGGAAGGAAGGAAGGAAGGAAGGAAGGAAGGAAGGAAGGAAGGAAAGAAGGAAGGAAGGGAGGGAGGGAGGGAGGAAGAAAGGAGAAAAAAAGGTGTTAGACAATACTAGGAACAGAGAGAGAATTTCAAAGTGCATGAAAGGTCACATTTCTTTGCACAGAAATCTGTTCCGCTTATCTCCTGGCTGCCGGGCAGGCTGGCTCTGCTGTAGGGATCAGAACTCCAGTGTTTATTTGCATCCTCCTCACTTCAGCCGGCAGCTGCTCCAGTCCAGGAGTTTTATAGCAGGAAACATAAAGTGCCGTTGGATCTGGGAGCTTTAGAGTCCTGGGTGGAATTGTTCCTTCTTAAAAAAAAAAAAAAAAAGGAAGAAAAGAAAAAGAAAAAAGTAAGAGGGTGACAATCAGCTAAGGACTATTAAGTTTCATGGCCATGATCTGATCATATTGCATCTACTCTTACCAGTTCTTAATCACTACAATGTAATAACAGCTTTAAAATTTATTGAGACAATTAGAACCAAACAGTTCTTTTGACCCTCAGCTCTTTCAAAGTTACATGATGCTTCAAGGGAGAGTGGGGCCAAGAGACTGCAGTCCTTTTCAAAGTATTTGCAGTTTCATATCCATTTTAGATATCACAATGCCATGGGGAAAAGGGAATTGGATTGTAGGATCAAGAAACTAGAATTCTGATCTCAGCTTCCCCTTTAAATGGTGAGGTGATCTTGGGGCTGCAGTGTGGCTTCATTGAGCCTTAACCTTCTCATAAGGAAAATGGGAATAGACCTAAGGTCCCTGCCATCTGTAAAATCAAGCCAAGACTTGGATTATAACCCAGATTTATCTGTCAAATCCACATGATGGAGGATCAGCTGTCCCTCAGTGGGCACTGTGTATTAGGGGAGGTTTCTGCTTTTGTCTGGTTGCATGGGTGAAGGGTAGACATAACTGCTCTTTAGACAAGGTTTTACTTGTTGAGTGTAGGGAACAGGGGATGTGGGGTGCATCATAGTCTGGGGAGAGGGAGCCTCTGGCTGAGTCTAAACACAGACCGATGGAGAAACATCACGGCAGCCTGGTTCTCACGTTCAGCCTGCACTGGATGCAATGCCTCCGTGCTCGCCTTCCAAGGCTTGCGGATGACTCTCACAGGGCCCCTCCTCTTTGGGAGGTCACTTTATGCAAATGATGGGCTATGGACCCACTCCATGACCTTGAGCAGATTTTACCAGTGTAAGCGTCTATTTCTTCATATGTGGAGTGAGAATAATCATGATTATCGGCCTTATAGGAGCTTCAGTAATATAATGCATATGGCTCATGGAAAAAAACTCAAAAATATCACCCTTTATTATTATCATTATCCATGTAATATGATGACTATGAATGAAGAGGGATGCCTGTAGAGTCATAGGTAGGAGCTGGCTAGAGGAGCAAAGGGCCACATGCTTGAGAAAAGGCAACCTGAGCAGGGGTAGCAGCTCGTGCACATTTGGAAGGGATGAGATAACACACTGTGTTGAGGGATCTCTATTTCCGACACTGGAGCTTAGGATATATGTTGAGGACATAGAAGAAGAGGCAGGGAAAATGGGGCAGGATCAGGTCTAGACAGGCTTTGGTGGCCAAATATTTCAAGTCACATTGGTTTCTTCTGCTTATTTGCTAAACCAGGAGGCACTGCCAGCAGGAGAATTCTCAGCTGCCCCTGATTGGCCGTTCAGTGTTCCATGGGCCACTCGAAGTGTCAGGCTCAGTCTGCCACCAGCAGCACACTCTGCTTCTTTATGAGGAGGGAGCTCTCAGACTGCATGCTAAGAGCATGTGAAGGATGCAGGGCTATGCAAGTACAACTATTTTAAAGTAAATGTTGCCAAATACTATATTAAAAACAGGATTTGCATCCCACTATCTAGACATTTTAGCCACATAAAGTATGTGTATATTTGAAATGACAGTAACAATAATACTAATGCTCTAATGGTAACCATCTTTTAAACATTTACTATTTCCCCTGAAAGAAACTATATATGTGTGTGTGTGTGTGTGTGTGTGTGTGTGTGTGTGTATAATCTTCACAGCAACTCCATAAATATTGCTATTATTCCCACTTTATAGATGAGATAATTGAGCCTTAGGATGGTTAAGAAATATTGCTATTATTCCCACTTTATAGATGAGATAATTGAGCCTTAGGATGGTTAAGAAAACTGCCTACAGTC
The DNA here is from genome assembly GCF_000147115.1 of Myotis lucifugus. Classification (NCBI taxonomy): domain Eukaryota; kingdom Metazoa; phylum Chordata; class Mammalia; order Chiroptera; family Vespertilionidae; genus Myotis; species Myotis lucifugus. Next base: position 1,808,325 of record NW_005871161.1, read on the forward strand.
ATAAAATTTACAAATAATGGAGTTAGGACTTGAATTAGGGTCAACCAGGTCTTTTGGTTTGGACACACTAAGAAAGCAATAAGATTGGGAAACCTTGATATCCTGGAAAAATATGCAGAAAATATTTATAAAAATATAGAGACAGGAAAAATGCCAGAAGGGCACATTCAAACAGCCAGGTTTTTTGTTGTTGTTTGTTTTTGGTAAAATGCTAGCTTGGTTAAATTCCACCTTGTGGCTTCTTTTCTTATCCTTCATGCCTTCATCTCCTCTATATTGGCTTTAGCATATAACTATAGAAATAAGGAAGGAGAGCCCGCTGGGGTGGCTCAGTGGTTGAGTGTGGACCCATGAACCAAGAGGTCATGGTCAATTCCAGTTGGGGCACATGCCTGGGTTGTGGGCTTGATCCCAGTAGAGGGCATACAAGAGGCAGCCAATCAATGATGTTTCTCTCTCATTGATGTTTCTATCTCTCTTCATTCCTCTCTCTCTAAAAATCAATAAAAACAGATTTAATAAAATAAGGAGGAGAGAGAGAGAGATCCTGTTATAGTCACAACAGCTGTTAAGCTACTGGTAGATGCATAATTTCTATGTTATGAGGAGAAGATGGAGTCATAAATTATCAGAAGCCCCTGATGCAGAAGCCCCTTCATTAGATTCCTCCTCAGAAGTCATCATTATCACAAACAGCTCCATTCTCGTGGCCAAGCACCTCTGTTTCTCCAATTCCCAAATTTTCATTTGAAAGTAATACCAGCTCCACGGTGCCGAAAGCTGATACCACCATCTCTCAAACGGCAGAATTAAATTCATTACTAATGCTTAGAACTCCATTCAGGTATGCTCAGCCACGCACCCGGGGGCTGAAGCGAGACACCTATAATCATCTCTTTATTGTTTGCTCATTTTATGGGGCCCTAACCTCCCCCCCTTCCCTCCCTCCTGCCATCAGGAATTCACATTGAGAAGGTTTCTTTGTGGCCGCCTGGGCAACCATCTCAATTTCCAAACATCTGGCCGGTTTCAATCCCGGAGACTCTAAACACACCGCTCCCGGGGCTCCAGTGGTCCTGGCGGCGATACCTGTATTCAGGATGCAGATCCAATAAATAGCAACCAGAGGGCCTCTGCTTCCTTTTGTTCATGAAAACCTGGATTTATGCTACCAAGGCTGGGCCGGACAGAGGGAAACATGAAAACCAAGCCGACAAGCAAGCTCAATTAAAGGGGCGGAGCTGTCTTCCCTCCACACCAGAATTCCAGTTAGACGGCAAGAGAACAAGATGCAAACAGATTTGCAGAGCCTTGAAGGCAAGAATGGGATGTCCAAAGCAGGGGAGACGTGTCTGATCTGAAGAGGGGATGACAGGGAGAAGTTCTGTTCTTTGACGAGTGCTTCACCTATAATAATAAATGCGTAATATGCTAATTAGACTGGACGTCCTTCCAGACGACCTTCCAGACGAAGCCAGGGCTGCGAGAGAAGCCCAGGTCCTGGGTGCCAGAAGGAAGCTGGTGCCGGCAGCCAGGGGAAGGAAGGCCTACTCTTGCACGAATTTCATGCATTGGGCCTCTAGTCATTAAAAAAACATTATCACACACGTGAAGAGGGTAGTGAGCAGAGACTCTATCGCCAGTGGACGGTGTTCAAATCCAGCTCTTCCCAATTATAAGCAAACACACTTGGTGGGTTGCTTAACCTTTGGGTGTCTCATTTTCCTGGAGATGATAAGTACTGCTGCTACCTCTACCTTCCTATTAGGATTTTGTAAGGATTGAATAAGATAATGAATGTGATGTGTAAGGAGCATGCCTGCTACGTAGAAATGCTGAGTTTGCTGTTATTATTTCACTTGCTCTTTCCAAACAGCCTGCCGAGGAGGTAGAGTAGATAGTATTTCATTGGAAATATGGGGAAATGGAAGGTCACCGTGGTTCCGAAGGTCACGGTGCCAGTACTGAGTCATAGAAGTAGGTGGAAACCTAGCCGCAGGGCTTCCCTTCAGTCATCCCTCATCCACTCACTCGGTCCTCCACTCAGCGTGCATTGAGCTTGCTATGTGCGAGCCACACCGGTGGGGACACAGAGATGACTCTTGACGTGGGGGTTTCCTAAAAGATATCAGACGGTAATGATGGCTGCCAAGGACCCGAAAAAGGCACTTGGAGGAATCTGGGAGTGATTTTGGTGGTGTGGCTGGGGGAAGATTTCAGTGAATAAATAGCAGGCACTTTCTACTAAGCCAGGGCTGTCAAATGTGTTTAAGTGAAGAACAACCAAAAGTTATGAAGTTTTGCTGTTCTTTGGGAAACACCTTGAACTATTGATCTATTCAATTAATTAAGGGGACACTATGAAATTTATATTATACCTGGAAAGTTTAGTGATTAAAATTCCAGTCTTGGCATTAAATTCTCTGGATTTGAAGCTTGTTTCATCTCTTACAGGCTGTGTGACTTTGAGTGGATTGATGAACCTCTCTGAGTCTCTGTTTGCAACTCTTTTAAAAGGGGGGGAGGGGAGGAGATCAGTCAGATCTCCCACTGTGGGTTAAGTGAGACATTGCAGCACTTCCCAGGCATTTTTGATCTGTGTCCTTTTTTCTGAGAATATCCATTGTTGTAAGTTTTTCTCATGGCTGTGCCTGAGGAAGGGCAATAGACAATGGAGCCCTGGGGCTGCAACTCCATCTGCCCAGTCACGGGCAAAAACAAGCTGGTGTTGGTAAATTTGGGGCCTATGAGATGTGCTTATATACTAAAATCAGCAGATGAATTTTAAGTGGTGTTTATTAAATGCTTATAATGTGTTAAATGTCATTGTAGATACCCCAGAAACAAGTGGTTAAGCCAGAGCAGGCTCACAGAACCATAGAGCCTATATTTTAGAGGAGTGGCAGATAAACAAATAAACACAATAAGTTAAAACAGTAACATATGCTATGGAGGTTGGAAAAGAACGATACTACCACCGAAATGGTAATAATAGTGATAATATAGGCACCAGGAGATGGCTGACTAAATAATAGGCAGCCGTGTGATCAAATTCACTCACTTGTCACATCTTTTTTCATGGAGCAACTATTAACATTTCCTCAACTAGTTATATGTGGGTTATGGTTTGCCAACCATTGCTATTCATTTCAAACAAACTGTCTCCAAGCACAGCCTTCAGCACGCCTGCCCCTAGCATTTGGAGGGCCCAGGGCAAGAGGACAAGTAGAGGCCCACATACCATCTGTCTAAATATTTAAATATTACCAACCAAGCTCATAAACCTTTAAATCGGTCCTTTTCCCTTGACAAATACAATGTCATAACAACCTGAAGGCCAGGTTTGGATTCAGAATTCTCAGACTTTTAGATTCTTCTGGGAAGAATTGGCTCCTGAGAACCACTCTCCTTCTTGTCCCCAGCTCTCCACCCCCCACCCTCCCCCCCACACACAGAAGGGACTTCACAGGAAAGGTGAGAATCCCAGCCCATCCCAGCAGTCAGCCGTCTCTTGGAAACCCCTTGATGAGGATCATGGCAAGTGTGGAGCAGACTTCTGGGTACTTAGCGAATAAAGACCATAAAGCAGCAGGCTGATGTCTCAGTTATCCTTGAAGTCTTTCCAACCCTGACCTTGTGTGATTGGGTTTCCGGTGCTGGAATTTGGATGATCTAAAACCTGCACAACGTTGATACTATGCTCTGCATGGACAAGATGTTTTGTCTAGAAAGAAGTGTGTCTTGTGGGAAATTTTAAACAATGGCCTAGGAGAACACAGAACCAGGAAACATTATATAGACATGTCTTGACAATAATATTAGTAATTGATCACACAGGGCTCTAGAATCTAAACAAGTGTCAAACCTCAGAGCAGGTAAGAGTAACCAAGCTCAGAATTATGGGCCAAACATTTCCCTTCCTTGGACTTCAGTTTCCTGTGTGAAAATGACACTCTTTGGATTCTAAGTTCCTTTCTAGCATTCTTCTGTTATTTTTTAAAGTAAATCTTTATTGTTGAAAGTATTACATATGTCCCTCCCCCCCCCCCCGCCCATTACCCTCTCCCCCCTCCCTGCAAGCCTTCACCACCCTATTGTCTTTGTCCATGGGTTATGGTTATACACATATGGGTTCATTAGGTGATCTCCCCCCTCACCCCCCAACCTCCCCTCTGAGGTTTCACAGTCTATTCACGTAACGATGTCTCTGGGTCTATTTTTGTTCATCAGTTTATGTTCTTCATTAGATTCCACATATGAGTGAGATCATGTGATTTTTATCTTTCTCTGACTGGCTTATTTCGCTCAAGTATCACATGATCTCTTGGGTTATTTTATGTGATCTTCAAGAGAGTTTGTCTCCAATAGAAGGCAGGGCTTACTAATAAGCCAAGGGTCTGAACAATGAGATGTTCACCAAGGGCAGTCGTTACATATGATGGTCTAGTCTTTTACAGTTTATGTAAAAGGTGTTTGAATGAATTATCTCATTGAATTTTCATCCCCAGCCTGTGATGCTGGTATCTTTTCCACCATTTGCCACTGAAGCAAACGGAGCCAAGAGAAGATATGGGAATTATCCACAACCTCTCAGCCTCTGAGTGACAGATGCAGGTCTCAGATCCCTGTCCTGGCCTTTCATTTGAAACCATTGCATTTGGGAGAGATGGTCTTGCAGGTGAAATCAGTTCTTTCTGAAGGAAGAGAGGGATCAAAACCAGCAAGCAGAAGCAGGTCTCTGATGACTCACTAGTCACCTTAAGGAGGACCTTTATTGCAGATGGGACAACATTATTGCAGCTGCTGCCAGGACGACACACAGGGGCGCACGTGCCCTGGCTGTACTATTGTCTCGCTTTTGCCCGAGACACCCAACCTATGGAGTGCTGCAGCCAACAGGGCACTTTCCCAGCACATACGTTGTAAAATGCATAAAAGCTGAGAGCGTGTCTCTGAGCTCTGCTTCTGTTCCAATCCCTGAAACAGATTGTGTGTCAGCCTGGCCCATTGCCCATAGCATCCAACCTACCGCACCAGGAGGCTCTGATTTTCAGGATGTTCTTCCATGTGCACGCCCTGAGAACACAGGCAGAAAACACAAGATATTCTGATCTATAAGGATCAAAGGAGAGTGGGAGAAATAAAAGAGAGAAGTTTTGTGTGAAAAATGAAATATGCAAAGCATTATAAAGACAGCAAACCATAATGTAGATTTACTGGGGATGAATCAGATTGAGACAGTAAATTAATACAAGAGGAGGGAAGAGCGCTAAGTTAATCAAATGGAAGCACACACTGTAGGGATCAGACCTTTCTGTGCCCATCCACCAATGATGGGCAGCAGGGCTGTGTCTGTGCCCTCACCACACTGTTCCTGGGGGCTCAGCCTTATGGATCAGGAGTTTGATCTCTGCTCCTTCCCTTAATACCTCTCTGACACTGAGTCAGTTCATTAAACTTTTAAGCCTTAGTTTCTTTGTCCAGAAAATGGGGATGATTTTATCTACAACACAGGATATTTTTGTGATGAACATATGTATTATACACCAACTGGCTTACATCATTGTCTGAAACATAGTAGGTGTTGAACTCACCTTTTCACCATTTTTCCTTAATTCTGTCCTCTCTTCCTGTTTGTTTGTTTTTAAATCCTGCCTTTTGGATAAAATCCAAAATCCTTAATATAGTCTACAAAATTCTTCAACATCTAATCCCAGATAACTTCAACTTTATTGCTCATTAGTCCTTGCCCTGAACTGACTCTCCATAGCACTTTACTACTTCATTTATTCTAATCATTCATTTATTTCTTATTCATTCTTTCAACCTACTGAAGTGTATGTGTTTTGACTTCTCCATATATATTCTCCATTCTTCTCACCTTCTCTGGGCCCTGACACTGTTCTGTATGGACTATATTAATGGGTCTCTTTGCCTGTTATATCTGGTGGGGTTTTTCCATGAAGGGTAGAGATCAAGGTAGGAGGTGCTATGGACTGAATAAGTCTCCCCAAACCCTCAGTAGAATTGTGTATGAAGGTAGGGCTTTTATAAAGTAATTAAGGTAAAAGGAGGACATAAGGGTGGGGTCCTAATCAGACATAAGTGGTGGCCAAAGAAGAGAAGGAGGGAGAAGGAGAAAGAGAAAAAGAAAAGATGGAGGAGAAGGAAAGAGGAAGAAGAAGAAGGAGAAGGAGAAGACTGAGAAGATGAAGAAGTCGAAGAACATGAAGAAGGAGAGATCTCTTTCTCTGTGTGCTTGTATAAAGAAAATACTATGTGAAAACATGATGAGAAGGTGAGTATATCTAAGCCAGAGGGAGTGTTCTCTGCTGACACCTTGATCTTGGACTTCCAATGTCCATAACTGTGAGAAAATAAATTTAAGTCACCAGTCTATGGTATTTTGTTAAGGCAGCTTGAACAGACTAATACAGGGCCAGACTAATAACAATATAACATATACAATAATAATAATATAGCATATATATTCTTGAAAGAAAACATGTCTGAATCAAACTCAATAATTGAAGAAATATATATGTATATAGTTAGTAATTATATATATTTTATCTGAGCTGCTTGGCACTAGAGAATATTATGATAAACAAGACAGACATGCTTCCTGACTTTATATAATTCATGGCCCAGTGGATGATACAGTCATATATTTATGGATTTTCCTCACTCAGTTCACCCTGTATATATTTATGGGGAGTAGGAAAGTGGAGTTAGAAGACTGTTAGATCAGAAATACCTGGGTTTCACCAATAATTCTGCCACCTACTGTACAATTTCCTTAGCTATAAAATAGATTAAATGAGATCACATATACTCATTGAACAAATAATTATTGAGTGCTTGCAAATGCCAGACTAAATGATATAGAACACTGAACATAAACTGGCATATCATCACTCATAGAACTCATAATACAGTCAGTTAATGTAGTGACTGAAATATATTAAGAACTCAATAAACTTTACTTCTTATTATATTACCTTTATAATTGTTATTTATCTTATGATTTATATGTTTGTTTCTCTGTTATTATAATTTGTGGCTTACTATAGTACACTCTACCAATCCTCAAGGTCATAAATTGTTTTATTCATTTCTGTATTCCCCCATAGTCTTTTCAGTTCCTGGTGAATTAATGAGTAAGTGAATTAAAATATTTTAATAAGCACTATTATTCCATGAACTATTTCCATGGGTAATATTACAGATATCCATATCTAAAGCTTTTTACCAAGACTATTGTCTAGTGAACAAGTATAAGTTTATTACTTTTCATGAGTACATGACATTGTCTTAAACCTTGGTCACTGTTGAGAATTCTACTTCAAATCCATGCAATTGCCTAAGGGATCAATATAGATGACCCAGTCTAGTGCTTGGCACACAGTATAGCTTCTTCAAAGGCTTGATGAACTGAATATAACTAAGAAAATATCATTTAGAACTGATATATAGTGTCCAACTCTCTAAGCACTTCATGCTGGTTTGCTGTCTTTTTCTTATGCATACATGTGTCTACACTCATTTCACCCCCTCTCTCTATTACATGCTTATTCACTTCTTCCTTCACCATCCACATCAGCATCTCAATTTTCCCAGCTGTGCTTTGCATTTGACATAGGAATCTGGGTGCTATACCCTGTTTGGGTCTAAAATGGATTCAACGTCCCCTTCAAATATGTAGACAAGAACATGTCATAAATCTCCCCAGAGATGGAAAACTTCATGAAATGAGGGGGAGGGGGCTTGCACATCTTTGTACAGCTTTGATAACTGAAACATGTGTGTGTGTGTGTGTGTGTGTGTGTATGTGTGTGTGTGTGTACAGAAGAAGGTGTATGAGTAGGGAGGCATGAAAAAATCCCTTAGTGGAGAAACCTGAAAGGGATGTTACCTTACCCTTTCAGGCATTTAAGGAACTTGTCTTTCGGAAAGACAGCTTTTTGGCAATGAAGTTCAATCCACTTTACTTCCTGATTAATGCCGCTCTATCTTGAACTTTTTTCTAAGTTTGGCACCAAGACACCTACTGAGGTAACGGGGAGGTGTGACAGTCACCCCTAGCTAGTGATCCCATTGTTAACACTGATGACTGTTTGTGAAACAGTTTAAAGGCAAAGATTTCCGTGACTAAAATGAAGAAGGAGAGGAAGGAGGGAGAACACAGGTGAGGAGAAGAAAGAATGGGAGGAGAGGGAAGGAGCAGAGAGAACAGGAGAGGTAAATGGAAATTGAATGTGTAAACACTCTAGTCAGTTAGGTTGTCTCGGGGAATTTCAATGGAAAATAATAAAACATAGGCCCAAATGACTAGGTATTATACAAACTGTTTTTTCTTTCACTATAAGAGTAAATGGCTTTAATTTTTTATTTTGACTATAGAAGTGTTTAAAAGAAAAGAGAAACAACATTTTAAAATGAAAAGTTTTTAAAGCAGAAGGAAATAATAGGCGCTCATCATTTTGCTGACTTAAGATGATAATTGTTCAGTCTACTGGTGCCCTGTCCATCTCTTCTTCGTATCTCATCACACCACAGGTGCTATGAGGCTAGGGACCATGTTTGTACAGTTCTACCTTCAATGGTTAGAGCAGTGGCTTGCACAAAATAAATGATACACTCATTCTGTTGAATGAGAGAATGAATATACGTGTATGTAATGTATTTTACAAAAATGAGATCTTAATATACCCATAATATTGCAACCGAATGTTTTATATTTACAATATGTTGTGTGCATTTTGCCATATCAGTAAATGGATATTTACATGGTTTTTAGGTACTCCACAGTGGTCTACATTTGGCTTCCATGGACATATAATACTTTATTAAAACAGTCCTTCAATGATGCATATTAAAACTGTTTCCATTTTTCATTATTGCAAGCAATATTGCAATACATATTTTTGAAAATACTTTTGCTATTTTTAAATTATTTTTATGGGATAAACTCCTGGACATGGACTTGTAGGATATAAATCATATATTCTTTTGGCATTTAATTTATATTGCCAAACAGCTTTTCAAAAAATTGGACCATTTTACCTTTCCACCAGCCTCAGATATATTTCCTAAACAGTTGTGATTAAAAAATAGTCGCTGCCAGCCTTTTAAAACAAGCATGTCTACAACTATAGGTAAAGTGGAACTTTCTTTTTAATGGTACCCAGCATTCTTTTCTTTCTTGTTGCTATTTGTATTTCTTCCTTTTGGGATTACTTTTGTATCCTTTGACCTTTTAAAATCCACCTCTATATCTTTTCTTACTGGTTTTAAAAGTTCTCTATAGATTGAGAACATTCATCTTTATATTATCTCATATATTGCAAATATTTTCCCTTCCTCCTGCCATTTGCTTTCCAGTTCTGTGTCTGACAGTGGCCCTGGCGCCCGGGATGCTGCTGGTATTGTTGGTTTTGGTGTTGCTCTTGCTGATGTTGTTTCCTGGTGGTGCTGGTACTGGTGGTGTAGTTTTTAGTAGTGATGATGGTGTGTCATTTTTTCTCACAAAACTTTACATTTTACCAGTATTTCCTGTTATTGTTTTTGCCTTTGGTGTCCCCTCCCCCTGCAAAAAAATACCATTGCTATGACAAAGCTATAGTTTAAAAAAACACACCATATATTTTGTTCTAATGCTTTTATGATCATATACACACTCACATGCATTTTAAAATTTTGTATATATATTTATTTTTTAATTACAGTTCAAATTCAATATTACATTAGTTTCAGGTGTACATTAGTTAGACATTTGTATAATTTTCGAAGTGATTCACCCAATATGTTTAGTACCCATTTGAAACCATGCATAATCATTACAATATTACATATTTTTTCTGAACATTTTTAAAATTACTGTTTATTTTCAATATTATGCAGTATTGGTTTCCGGTGTACAGCATAGTAGTTAAATAATCATATACTTTATAAAGTGTTCCCCTTGATATTTCCAGCACCCACTTGGCACCATGCATAGTTATCGTAATATTATTGACTATATTTCCTATGCTGTCCTTTACATCCCTATGTCTATGTTGTAACTACCCATTTGGACTTCTTAATTCTTTCACCTCCTTCACCCCATTCTCCAAACACCCTCTCCTCGGGCAACTACCAGTCTGCTCTCTATGAGTCTGTTTTAATTTTGTTTGTCCATTTATTTTGTTCTTTTGAGTTCACATTGTATTTGACTTTCTCTGTGTGACTTACCCTCACTCACACGCATTTTAATTTTAATATAACTGGAATGAATGGGTGAGCATCACTCACCCTCTCAGATGAAAAGACAAAGCTGAATTTATTGCTCCCTATTAGGAAGAGCTGTGCTGTGGGGGCACGGGGTCCCCAACCAGAGTGGGCAGTGCTCTCACAGGTGCTGGGGAAGTGTGTAGCTCAGGTGATGGTGGGTCTTCAGGAGTGCAAGTCATCTGGCATCTGCACAGGGGGGTTAGTTGGGGTGGATTGCTGTGGCTTGACACCTGAACATGTGTTTCTTAGTGCGAGTCCGTTACTGATAAGCTGTCTCTGCAAAGCCAGGGACTGTCACTGATTGATTGGCTTGGAAAAGTAGGTTCACGGAGAGACTGTCTGGTTGTTGATCAATTCAACAGGTTTGAAAGCAGTTCTGGTAGCTACCTGTTACCATGGCTACAGACAAATCAGTCTTCACCTACTATTATGGGAACTTTTACAATTCTCAGTGGGGATCTATTTTTTTTCCTAAGCGCTGCAAAGGGATGGGAAGATTTTGATTGTGTTTAAATGTGTTTGTTTCTTTCAACAATGTGAGTTCCATTCACCTTGAGGGTGAATGCCTTGTTTTCTCTTTACTTCCAGTCCTGGAACATAAAAATGTTTTAATAAGGTGAATTCTGGAAGCCAGGCTCTCAAATACACAACCATGCTATGGCTATAAACAACCATTTGAATGATCATGGTTTCATACACTTCGAATTTTGACACTGGGAAGATTTTTATCAAATATCATCAACAAATGCTTCACATTCCCAAAGATACTCTAGTTGTATTTGAGAATTCAGACAAAATCAGTGAGAAGCAGAAATATTCTGATGTTTTCCATCATTATAACAGCCAATATGATTCAGTACTTATATCAGTCAATATTAAGTCCTTTAAAAGGGCATATAAAAGAGATCTTCAAATAACCTTTTGTGGTACTTACTGTGTTTTCCTTTTACAGACCAGAGAACCAAGATTCAGAGAAGTAATGAATGAGTTACATGGGGACTGGAATGAGGGATGAATAGAATTAATATTCATTTAGTGAACATTATCTATAAAGTTTTTCAAAATATGTAGTCCCAATTTTCAACCTGGATTATCTCATATTGACCTTCTGTAATTGCAAAGTACTTAATTGTAGAGAATGCCAAGGAACTAAAGTTAAGTGGTGCTCTGTGCCAGGCACTGGTCCATCCATGACACAATTTCATCTTTACAATAGCCCTGTTTGGTGGCTGTCACCATTTACTTTTTATACATATGGAACCTCAGGCTAAGAGAAATCAAGTAAATTGCCAAAGGTGCACAGTGGCTGAGCCATAACTTTAAACATAATTAAGCTGTTTAATTCTAGTGAATAGATTATGTTGTTCACCCTTCTTTACTTGTGTCTGATAACAAAAGTGATGTGGTAGACTCTGATTTTTGATGAACTGACTTAATCATGAACTGTCTTAGTTAAGAGGATTTCAGGAATGGGGCCAAAATCTTATCTCTTTTTTTTCATAAATTTAACCTATAATCTGAGTTTGAATCATACAAGTTCTGTGACAAGTCTGAAATCCATTTCGGTACAACTCAACCCTTCATGTCTTTGCTTTGATTCCTATAAAGAAAGTAGTGACTTTTCTAATTCATGTTATATTATTTTCTGATTCAGTCCTGGTCTTGGGGATAATTAATCACTGGGTGTCAAAGTAGAAAAAAGGTGTGATGAGCATCCTAAGTTGAGGAGGATGTCATTAACAGTCTTCCCATGAGAATTAGTAGAGAGCCCTGTCTGGTTGTTGATCAATTCCGGGGTTCCCACGTTCCTATTTCAGTCCTCTGCATAGTCTCTGATTGGCTCTTGATGGCTATACAGGTTATTCCAATAAATACAGTACTTTGCCAGATATCGTATTGCAATGAAGAAAATGACACTAAAAAGTAGTCTAGTAATATCGTGGTGGTCACTAATTTCATAAGAAAAGGTTTTACTATGTTTTGTGGGATTTCAATCACTCTGGCAAAGTTAAGTGTGTTATTCTCACGAGGTCTTTTAAAAGAAGGGTGACAGTTAAGCTTAGGAAGATCAACAAGTACAAGAATCACCAGGCTTTCTATTCCAAAGTGACTACAAAATGGTTTTTGTTCTGCACGAAAACTCCATCACTAGAATGAGCACACTCGATAAATATTTGTTGAATGAGAGTTAGGTACTCTGAGTTCTTTTCCTTAATCAGTAGCTCTCTTCCTCTGTGAGCAAATACCATTTTCATCTGGAAAAAGAGGAGGTTGGGTAACCTTCATTCACTATTCAGTAAGTGCTACCATCTTTAAGACACTTCTGAGAAAAGGGAAAAAAGATGAAAAGAACAGATTTCTGCACCCAGAGGCCTCAGAGTTTGGTTGTGGAGACATATGCTGACAAATAAAGACAGCACTATAGTAATTCCCTTGGTAGATGTAGGAACTACAGGGCAGAGGAAATGCCTCACTGCCCAAGAACCTTCTTGGAGAAAGTAATATTTAAGTTAACAAGTGTAGGGACAGATGAAATGCAATGGTTCTTCAAGCCAGTGACGGGCACTGGAAATAGAAGAATTATGAGACTATATGAAGAAGCAAAAAGGAGAGAGAGTTGTGTGGTGAAGTGAGAAGGGCTTTACAGAATGTCAACAGAAGATGAGTTTTATCTTTAACATGTAAGTCATTCATATTTATTGAGTGCCAGCGTAGGTGAGCCATTCAGCCCAGCACTGAGGATACTGAAAATTAAAGAGAGATACCTGGCCTCGGTTGTTACAAAGATTCTTATAGTCCAGGATGAAAAACAAACAAACAAATTAAACAACTCATTCCAATTGATTGTGGTGAGGACAACAGTGGAAAAATACAGGGGACTTTGGCAACACATAACCTAGAGAACCTGACTAATTTGGGGGGCAGGTTATGCAGGTAAAAAGCTGGAACTTGAAGAATGATTAGGAACCAGACAAGCAGAAGGGACACAATAAATTGAGATTTCAAAAATGTTCAAGAATGTTCAAGAAACTGGAAGATCGGTCAACTAGATCTTCGAGTTTCAAGCAAGGTCCTTCAACTGTGAGAGATGAAGCTGAGGAGATGAGATGGTCAGATCACAAAAGGTATTACTAGCCATATACTGAGTATTAGTGAACATTACCACAAAGAGCTATGGATGCCAAGGAAGCATGTAAGGGCATTGAGCAGGGAAAGAAAAGAATTTTGCTCTTTCATCTTTCAGTCTGGCTGAATCTTCGTATCTAGCTGCAGGAACTAAATGATGGAGGAGGTTATAGGGCACAAATTCTGGCCTTGGAGAGACAGGAACCATAGTGCTACTAACCGCATGGCAGCTGAAGTCAGCTTCCCTGCTTTCTTAATGCCTTCGCATTTATGATCTCTCACGGTTCCATGAGAAAGTCAAGGGAGAGCATTATTATCCCATTGGGTAGATGAAGAGCCCGCATCCCTGGCTGGTTCAGACATATGGTCAAGGTTAATTAAGTGCTGTGTTGGTTTTGTAGCGAGGCAGCCCTAGAGCTCTGGCCCTCTGCCTTTTCCACTGCGTTTACTGTGTGGGTTTCCAACGTCACAGGCAAAGCCAAGTATTCTCTTGAAAAATTGATTCCTTCTTCTATTTCAGGCCTCACAATGACACAATCCTTCATCCCTGACTGCTCAGGCTGTTCTTAAAAATACTTCTACCATGTAACCAATGGAGGCAACTTCATTGGAGGGAGAAGTCCCCCTATGTGTTGTGACATAAGGGCAGTTCTGAAAAGATATCACTGTCCTTAGAAGTCTTTCCAAACTTGCCTCACAGAATTATGAAACACATTGCCTTTCTGTTTTAATTTGTTTGGATGATAAAAGCAATATAGACAAGAGGAGTCAGATCTCAGCTTTTATCACCTACCATCCAAGCCAGGGATGATTCTTCCACCATGGCAGGGACCAGACGATCGAGAACTTGTAGCCTGGCTGGTGTGGCTCAGTGGTTGAGCATCAATCTATGAACCAGAAGGTCATGGTTGGATTCCCAGTCAGAGCACTTGCCTGGGTTTCGGGCTCAATCCCCAGTGTGAGGTGTGCAGGAGGCAGCCCATCAATGATTCTCTCTCATCGTTGATGTTTCTATCTCCCTCTCCCTCTCCATTCCTCTCTGAAATCAATAAAAATATGTTTAAAAAAAAACAACAACAGAGAAATTCCATGTCTGTTGGTGTATTCAGTGGAAGTTAGATATAAAAATTTCCCAAGAATTTTTTCAGGGAGAGGGGAATGGTCAGATAGGGGAGATAAGAAAGTAAATTTAGCTCATGTGATCATCTAGTTTCCATGAGACTTGGAGAGTTTGGGAAATCTTTTGCAAATGTGATGTGTTCAAAATCCCTTCCCCGTCCTGGAATGTACATTACTGTAAACCAAAGATGCCTAATAAAGAGGAGCTCCGCTTTCCAGCATGGAAAGCGTGATGCCTCGCTTCAGATGATGGAGTGAATTAACCACCACTTACTCCTAGACATAAGGCGGCTTCTGCAGATGGCTGGGCTTCACTTTTGTGGGTGGCAAAAAAAAAGAAAGAAAGAAAAGGAAAGCTAGCTAGCATAAGGCAAAATACATGTGGTGGCAACTAACGGAATTACTTCTTTTGCTGTTGGCCTGGTGTCTTGGGAGTGGAAGCATCTCTTGTCAATGGTGAATAGAAGCAGACATGAGTTATTATTATGGTCTCTGCCTCATAATTTCTGTGTCACCAAGATGTACTCTGTTTATTAGTGCACTTAGAAAGCTTCGGAATATTAGCCACATAAAGTCTCTCTCCATGGATTCTATTACCACACTCTTCAGTTGTTCCAGGAAACTGAAACTGTAGTCATATTTCTGGGGAGGAATAGCTCTCAGCCGTGCCCTCTCCTGGTTGTGTGGTCCAGTGGGAACGTTCTCTTATAGGTCGTGAAAGCAGGAGTGGTCCCCAGAGAGCCTCAGGTTTATCTCCCTGTGCCCTATTGGCACATTTGAGAAACTGAGACCCAGGGAGAGGAGGGGGGCAGTTCAAAACTAGGGAAGACATTATAGATTTGGTTTTCATATTTCACATATCCCTACTTCTCTGGGATCCCTCTGACCTCCTGTGGAGGTTCTAACCACATAGAAGAGGGTGAAGACAGAAGGTGGTGACCAGCTTCCTTGTGAAGCATGGAATGGCCCAGTTTCCACAGGTGAGAACAGTCTAGGCATCTTGGGGATTGAGTAATAAAAAAAAACAGTGTAAAAATGATTCTAATTCTGTCAAAGCTCCTCAAGGAGGCTCTGGTTTCTAAACTTCTCTCCATTGGTAAGAAACATAGTAGACGGTTTTCTCAAGTGAGTACAATGAGCCGCCGTCTCCTCATCTGTAAGAGTAGGAGCTGGCCCTGCAGGATTGTTGTTAGGATAAAATAAGATCCATTACATAGAGCACCTAGCACTG
Source organism: Myotis lucifugus (assembly GCF_000147115.1). Taxonomy (NCBI): domain Eukaryota; kingdom Metazoa; phylum Chordata; class Mammalia; order Chiroptera; family Vespertilionidae; genus Myotis; species Myotis lucifugus. The sequence goes on from NW_005871161.1 coordinate 1,824,073, forward strand.
TACAGGGGGGCCCTAGTCCCCTCCCTTCTCCCTTCCTTAATTAGAGATGGAGAGCTGTAGCTCCAAGGATTGGTACGGTACTCTGGTCTCTGCACAGTGGTGGGGGTGGAGTAGGTTTTTGGGGAGACGGGAGCAGCTCCTAATTCTAATCTCTTCATTAAGGTTTTTCAAAAGCTCCTGAAGGACAGGGATCAAACAAAATCATTTATTTCCCTGACACTGGCTCCCAAAGCACTGAAATAAAAGTCAAAATTCTATAAGGACCCATGGACCTTACATGTCAGAGCCCTGGTTACCTTTCTCCTCATTTTCCTCTTCCCCTAATAGTCTTACTGTGTAGACTGAGAACAAAGACAGCGCTCAACAAGTGAGCGAGTTATCTGCACGTCTCTATAGGGACTCAGTCAGTAGTAGTGGAATAGTTCATTAAAGCTAAAATTCTTCAAATTAAATTATACCTTCTAAATTATTCAAGGATTAAAAATTGGTAGCACCAAAGACTGGCAAGGCTCACTGAAATTAATGCATTAATGGTCTACTACTGGTTGGTGTGCAACTGGTAATTGTTTTGCAATTGCAATTGGGAATATGTATCAAGAACCACAATAAAGATAATATCCTTACACAATGGAATACTATACAGCCATAAAAAAGAAGGATCTCTTACCTTTTGTGACAGCATGGATGGACCTGGAGATTATTATGCTAAGTGAAATAAGCCAGTCAACAAAAGACAAATACCATCTGATCTCACTCATATGTAGAATCTAATGAACAAAATAGAACCAGAGGCATGGATACTTGAAACAGACTGACAGCTGTCAGAGGGAGGAGGAAGGAGGACTGGATGAAAGAAAATGAAGGGATTGGCCAAAGAATATATACGCATAACCCATAGACACAGACAATATTGTGGTGATGGCCAGATGGAAGTGCAGCAGGGCTGGGTGGAGGTGGGCAAAGGGGTGGAATGGGGACATCTGTAATGGTGCCAACAATAAAAATAAAGTTAAAAAAGTAAAGTGCATTGTGTGGAATGGGGACATCTGTAATGGTGCCAACAATAAAAATAAAGTGCATTGTTAAACAATATCCCTTAATCTAGTAATGTCACTAATAGGATTTTATCCTAAAGGAGGAAGCTAATTGAAATACAAAGGCCATGTTAATAAAGAATTCTTTGCAAATTCATATATAATTATAAAAACATGAAACATTTGGATGATCCAACTAAATAAATTGTTTTCTCCATTTAATGGAACTTTATAAGTACTTAAATATAATAATTACAAAAATAATGATAAAACATTTTCAAAATAATGATAAAAAACAATATCAAATAGTATCTCCACTTGTGATAATAATTGTATAAATATAAATTTATCTGGACAACAATAGTAGGTACTTAAAAATAAATATTGTTGCATTAGGTAATGGAATTATACTAGTTTAAAATCAAGTATGTACTCATTTTTATCCAAAGTAAATATAGCTTTAAAAAGGAATGAGCAATAAATTAATAAATAAGAAAATGTTACTTATTAGAAACAAATTTTAAAACCATTTTTAGTTTTATGATTTCTACTTGAAAAAAACATACATTGCTTCTTCTTATTGCTTTGTGAAAGCGGGGAGACACTTTAACTATTCTTCATATGGGAGGTGGAGTTCCATTTCTTTTTAGTTTTCTTGTAACTTTCTCTATTCTTTTTTTTTCGATAAAAAAATATCCTCTTTACAAACTTCACTTCTAGTTACTCATCCTCCATTGTTTTATCCAAATACCTATTCTCTAAGAAGCATTCCAAAGCCCTCTCAGCTACTATTCCACTGGCTTATTCACAGAAGACTTAAACATTTTTTTAAAATATATTTTTATTGATTTTTTACAGAGAGGAAGGGAGAGGGATAGAGAGTTAGAAACATCGATGAGAGAGAAACATCAATCAACTGCCTCCTGTACACCCCCTACTGGGGATGTGCCTGCAACCAAGGTACATGCCCTTGTCTGGAATCAAACCTGGGATCCTTCAGTCCGCAGGCCGACACTCTATCGACTGAGCCAAACCGGTTAGGGCTGACTTAAGCATTTTTGAACAGTTACCCATTCACCCACTCGTCCACCTATCCATCCATCAACAAGGACACTAAGCTGCCCTAATCTGTCAGTGGTCATTTGGAATTTCAGGTATTCACGTGAGACTTCAAGTCTCAAAGATTTTGGCAAGAAGGAAAAATGACAGAAACCTGTTGTGTCTTTACCATTTTTAAAAATATATATATTTTATTGATTTTTTTACAGAGAGGAAGGGAGAGGGATAGAGAGAAACATCGATGAGAGAGAAACATCGATCAGCTGCCTCCTGCACAACCCCCACTGGGAATATGCCCGCAACCAAGGTACATGCCCTTGACCGGAATCGAACCTGGGACCCTTCAGTCCGCAGGCCGACGCTCTATCCACTGAGTCAAACCGGTCAGGGCTTTATCATTTTTTAAAAATAATAATTTGTTTTGGCCACAATTCTTGGTGGAGCATTTGTCTAATTTAACTATATTTCTCATATTACCGTGAGCCAATAACCAAATGAATTGCCTTTATTGCATTGAAGTTAAGCTTTAGCATTTTTCCAATATCTGGTGAAAATACCCATTCACATAAACAGAAACGCCATAATAGCTACATGTGGAAGTTCTGAGGTAATGTCTCCTTTCTCAAAAAAGCTTCAATTTGGAATTTTCCAGAGTGACCCATGAAACAGTCTGAGATTCTTCACTCCCATTGGCTCAGAGGAGCTCAGCGAAAGCAGACGGGAGTGAGGTTGAATGGCTGCCATATTCCAATCAGGGCAAGATTTCTAGTCTCTGGTTCACAAAAGGATTCCTAATCACAGATGGGAAGGGAAATAGCAGAAGTGCTCTAGGGTAAGTGGGTGGGGAAGAAAGACGTGGAATAGCATTTGTGGAGTGTCTACAATGTGCCAGATCTGTACATATGGTTTTTCATATCACGGTTCATTCTCAAAAGAGCTATGTGATTTCTCAGGAGGCTCTTACCCCATTTTATAGAGGAGAAAATGAGATGTAAAAATAAAACAAAACCACCTTGGGAATAAAAGGCTTAAGATTGTCCAACAAGTAATTAACAGGACCCATCACTGGCTCAGAAGGCAGGTTATAATAGTAACACTCTATGTAAGTGAATGTGTTTTGGCATTGAGACCAAATGTAGGCGAGGTGAATAGGTAGAAAATGAGTAGATGTTTTATTGAAGAGCAGGCTAGCTCGTTCATTTACAAATCATTCCGTCCTCTCCTTTATATGTCACACCTGTGTAGATATTATAAATCTCTTTACCTGAAGCCCTTGATGTCTAAATGCCTTATTTCCCAACTGTCTGGAGGAGTTTCCTGGCAGCTGGTTCCTCCTTTGTCTAATACCATATCAGGAGGGCTGGAAGGGTTAGAAAAATAATGTTGATAGCTCCTCAACCAATGACTGATTCGAGACAGTGAATAAAAACTCCAGCTCTTTCACCCAGAGCAAGGAGACCTTGAGGTGTGAATTCTATGCTGACTCCCAGCATTCCCAGTGGGACTAAGCGCTAGGTCTCTCCAGTCATAACTGGCTCGATAGCCTACCCTTTATAAGTTGCCTTCCTTCCCCACTTGCTTACGAGTGTTTGTTGGTGTCATCTCTCAAACAAACTGTTTGCACTCAAATCTTTGTCTCAGGGCCAAGTGTGGAGTCCGGAGTGGTCAAACTTGCTAAGGCTGCCAATCATCTCTGTACCTATGACTCCCAAGTTACCTGTTGAGAACGAAAATAGGTCTTTTCTAATAACCACATCTCAAGGTAGATCTGGGAATGGCAAAGAATAGCCCATGCGCCAAATCTGGCCTTCTGCCTATTGTTTTTTTTTTAATTGTCTGAAACTTCCAAGTTAAAAATGATGTTTATGTTTTTTAAAAATATATTTTAATTGATTTCAGAGAGGAAGGGAGAGGGAGAGAGAGATGGAAACATCAATGATGAGAGAGAATCATTGACTGGCTGCCATCTGCATGGCCCCCACTGGGGATGGAGCCTGCAACTGGGAATAAGTCTATGTTCAACCACTGAACCACACTGGCTGGGCTGAGTTTTATGTTTTTAGATGTTTTTATATAATACTACAAGTTATATAAGTTATTATGTAAGTTATGTAAGTTGCAACACACACACACACACACACACACACATATATATATCATGTACATTATATATGTTGTTATATAAGTATCCTGAACACAGTGGGGCCTTGACTTACGAGTTTAATTCATTCCGTGACGGAGCTCGTAACTCAAATTACTCATATGTCAAATCATAAAGTGAACGAGTGAGACACGTGATGCTGGGCTGATGTTGTGATGTTCACTGGAATGTTCGCTGCGCCAACTAGCTGTGGGGTATCTGAAGCTGGCTGGTAACCCGAATTTTAGCTCGCAACTTAAAGCAAAAAATCGGCCGAGAGACGGCTCATATCTTGAAAAACTCGGTAGTCAGGATACTCGTAAGTCAAGGCCCCACTGTATTGCCTTTTGGTCCCTAGAAGCTAAAATATTTAATATCTGGCCATTTACAGCAAGTTTGCCAACTCTTGAACTAGATAGACAGTACTAGTTAGAAATCCTACCAGTTCTTTAACCCTCCCAGAATTGTATGAACCATGTCAATTGTGGTGTCTGAAATCAGGAGTGAGCAGAAGCTTACTGACACAGAGAGTAGATGTAAAAGAGATTGCAGCCCAAAGATCTAACTAAACAAGACTGTCTCCATGGCATACTGCGAATATCCTGCAGACAGTCATGTCTTCCTCTCCATTGTTAACCCCAGAACTATTTAAATGTACCCAGTAAGATTTGACTAACATGAATAATTAAATCAATGCATTTGCTTTTTTTATCCCATGCTCCAATGAAACATCTTTTGACTGGCTTTTGTTGCCATTTAATTCTTGTATTGTTATGCAACTATGAGTTGTACCTTGACTTCCCAGTCATATTAGAAGACCCAAAGGGCAGAGCAGTGATGGAGACTCCTTCATATGCTTCTTTTCACAGATCCTAAAGTAGTCATTAAGTGATGATTGAATATTTGCTGATTGATGTATATATTACACACACATACAGATATATATTTGCTTTGCAAGAGGACCTACAGAGTATATTTATAGTATGGTGTGGTATGGTATAGTATAGTATAGTATAGTATAGTATAGTATAGTATATTCTTATCAGGGCAGAAGGCCTTTGCCTTGTACATATCTAACTATATCTTCTCAAGCTCTTCCCTAAAGATGTTATGTATGTACAATATTCCGTGAGTTTTCTTTTTTTAATCCTCACCTAAGAATATGTTTAGAGAGAGGAAGGAAAATAGAGAGAGAGAGAGAGACACGATGTGAGAGAGAAACATCCTTCAGTTGCCTCCTATATGTGTCCCGACAGGGGATTGAACCTACAACCTAGGTATGTGCCCCTGACTGAACCTGCAACCTTTTGATGTATGGGATGGCCCTCCAACCAACAGAGCCAACCGACCGGCTAGGGTTTAGTGACTTTTCTTATCCTTTCTCATCTCCTTGGTGAATTATTTCCACCTCTTAAGTTTTATAAATTGTCTCTGGGACACAGTCTTGGGCAATTCTATTCACGTTGACACTCAGTACTAATATTACAAGAACATCTCTAAAAATATTCCATCATTCCCAGAAATAGTAGCTCATTTGTCAAGCACAAGAAAATGTTTTGTTCTTGGGAATCAATACATACAGCAATGATTTGCAATATGACAGATAGTTGTATTACTCGACACATACCTTCTCAAAGTGATTTACCTTGAGACAGCACCGTTATCCAATGTTTTAGTATTACGGCCCAACAGAATTTTTGGAGCGAAATGGTGTGATAGGATATTTGTGAAATGCTCTCAGAAGGCAGAGTCAATCCACAAGAAAACTCACATTTATATTTTTGTGGCATTCCGAGGTTGTGGTGACTTTTCTGGTAGCCTTCTTTCCTGTGGGTTCCTGCAGAACTTGCTTTTGCACGTGCCAGGGCGTGTCATTGCTCCCTTGTGCTCAATCTCATTGTTTCCAACTTATTTATTCAGATGGCTCTTGGGCACATCCCGTACAAAGCCACCCACAAAAATGAGCAGTTGCTGTGTGTAAAATCCACACATTGTTACATAATCCACATGACAGCACAAGTATGAAATGCTGTTATTATTCAGCTTCCAGCACAGTTTTAACACTTGTAGACAGCAAATGTGCTGCTGGAGTGTCCAGTTTTGCATTAGCATAAGTCCTGGTAGAAATGGAAACTTTATGAGCTGGGTCTATTGCTCTGAAATGTTATGATGCCTGTTACATGCTGAGGTACCAGGCGGCAGGGGTTTGGACCACATAAAGAGACAGAGTCCGCTTTGCACAGAGCCCTTGATTGGTTCTGCCATAATCCAGTGCTCTGCGGTATTTAGTTGTGTGCTTATTATGGCATAGTGTTCACTTCAAAATACAAACCTGAAAATTTCTGCTGGGGGTCATTTATAGAACTAACTGTCATCTCTCTCAGGGAACATAGAACCATGCCTAGAAAGGCCATTTAAATATGGCAGGAAAAACCAACAAAATAAAATGCACTAAACACTAAAATAACCATACTAATTGGAAGAAGAAAATTGGGGGCATTTGTTAAATTACTTCAGGTACAATGTACACCTCTGTCTCAATCATTCTGATATTTTGAGATAAAGCCTGTGTGTGTGAGTTTCTGTGTCTCTGTGTGTGCACACACACATACGTGTTTAACTTGAGTGATTAGAGTTGTTACTGTCAATCTTCCTTGTCTAAGCCTGCATAGATGAACCAGGCTCATTTACTAAATGGCCAGAGGACTCAGAGCACATGTTAGCTTTTGAGGTACTCAGACCACTTGTGTTAGTTTTCTACTGCTATGAGACAAATGGCCACAAAATCAGTGGTTGAACTCAATACCCATTCATTAGCTCACAGTTCTGTAGGCCAGAAGTCCAGCAAGACACATCTGGATTTTCTGCCCAGGGTACAGCAAGGTTGAAATGGAGATGCCAGTTAGACCGAATTCTCATCTGCTGGTTCCAGCAAAAAACATCCTCTTCCGATGTCATTCTGGGCAGAATTCATTTCCTTATGATTGTAGGGCTTGGGTCCCCATCTCCTTGCTGGCAGTCAGCTCTCAGCTTCTCCTGGCCTTTTGCATTCTTTGCCATGTAGCCCCTTCCATCTTTAAGCCAACAATGGCGTGTCCAATACTTTGAGCCTCTGGCTTTCTTTTTCACTGCCAGCTGGAGAAAACTCTCTGCTTTAAAGGGCTCAAGCGTTGAGGTCAGGCGCACCCCTGTACCCTCTTTATATTAAGGTCAGTTAATGGGAGACCTTGTTGACATCTGCAAAACCCCTTCACAGCAGTGCCCGCATTAGTGTTTGCGTAAATGGTGCGTGTGTGTACATTGGGGCCAGGAATCTCGGGGTCCATTTCAGCATGTCGCTTACCATACCAACAAAGTGAACAACAACAACAAAAATGAAAATAAGGGAAAACCAAATAGAATATCCACAACAAAATATGGCGATGAGAATTGGGTTTGGGTGGAAGGAGACATGCTGTGGTTTTTGAAGGGACATTTAGCTTCCTGGTATCATGCTTGATATTATGCATTGCAAAACTGGTCCAATGCAGACATCAGTAGGTGTAAATTAGAGGCCGTCTTTTAGTTTCATCTTTGTGTTTCATGGAGTCCTTGTTTGCTCTCTCTGATTGGCCCTGGACACATGTTTTACCGAATTCCTCATCTTTCTCCACTTGCCTCACTATTTTCATTGTTATCACTTTGGTCACTACCATTTGTTGAGTACTTATTCTGTTTCAATGTGCTATGTCGCGTATGTCATCCAATTCCTTCAATAAGTCTTATTCAGTAATGACCACGCCCATCTCATAAATTCATTTGGCACTTAAGTGGCTGAGGCTGTGATTGTCTGACTCTAAAGTCCATTCGCTTCATCTCAGGATTCTATGTGTGTCTTTTGAGAATGTGAGAAATCCAATTCATTCAGGAGCATGTGTCGGAAACACAGGATTAGAACTCGACACCTCGACTTCCAAGCTCATCCTTCACACCCTTTGTATGTAGAGTCAGTCACTGAAGACTCACCCCACTCACCTTCTGAGAAGGTGGCTCTGTGGCAAAGGACACATCCTGCAGTGATTCCCTCTGTCACTCTTAGTTAGCTGTGAACTAAGTGGCCAAATCGTCTTAAAGAAATTGGTCTCTAAATAATGACTCGTAAACTTGCATGAATCAGGATCATGTGCGCTGTAGGATTTTCTCTCTCTCTTTAAATCGAGTTTCGCTTCCACATTCTCAGTAAAATGTAACAATAGGACGCTCTGTTTCAAGTTAGTCAGACCCAGCTGCTAGGAAAATAATATGTTTGAGAAAATGAACTTGACATTTGATGGCCTTACGATCCTTCTGACAGGATATAATCAACTCATTAGGGAGAAACAGAAGCCTTCCTTGTGCCGCCACGTATTTCTGGGCACGGCTGGCACTCCCTCCAAGTGGGGTGGGCAAGCTTTCAGGGACCTGGGGCCGGCAGGCAGAGTGACTGAATTGACATTCTCTTCCTCTGTCCACTGCCATTGGTCTGATGAATGGGAAGCATTCCTTTCTTAGCCAACAATTTCTTTTCTTCTTCCTCTTTCTCTCCCCTGAAGTCTAAATTTGTAACAAGGACTTGGATTTTGAAAGATCCTCTCAGCCTGCCTTCTCCCGGGGAACAGCTGGGGTGGCTCTCTCGGGAGAGTGATTAGCAGCAGGAAGTGCAGTCGGGATTCCTGGTTTCAGTTCCCAGGCCCATCCTGCATTCTCTGTGGGACTCACTCCGGAGGGCTCATCGCAACCTCTTTGCTTAGTTCCCCACCATAAAATTCCAGCTCCCAGCTCCCTGCTGCTTCGCCTGTTATGCCCCAAACAGATGATACTGAGGCCGGGAAAGAGAACCATTGCTAGAGTCTAAATCTCAGCTCCTGAGGACCTAGGAAGTGGTCAGACCTCTTTAGGCCACTTTTCACATCTGCCAAACGGGACCATTTTGAAAAGATACTGTGAGTGTCAAATGAGGTCACAATTAGAAAACACCTAACAGAGCTATTGGCATGTCTCTTAAATTGTACAACTTTTGCCGAAACCGGTTTGGCTCAGTGGATAGAGCGTCGGCCTGCAGACTGAAAGGTCCCAGGTTCGATTCCGGTCAAGGGCATGTACCTGGGTTTCGGGCACATCCCCGGGCATCCCCGGTAGGGGATGTGCGGGAGGCAGCTGATCAATGTTTCTCTCTCATCGATGTTTCTAACTCTCTATCTCTCTCCCTTCCTCTCTGTAAAAAATCAATAAAATATATTTTTTAAAAAAATTGTACAACTTTCTTTAAGTCTTTCCATTCATTCAGTTGGTAAAGATGTGCTTGACATGGTTTTCGAAAATGCCTGATAAGATCATCATTAAATATTAAATCGAATTATTACTGTGAGGATGATTTATATGCATTTATTATTTTCAGTGTACAAAGCTTTTTATTAAGGCTATATCACTTAATTATGTTTGATTCACTGCATTGTTACCTCTGTCAGAAGAGGAACTGTGTCTTTTTTACGTCATCATTGTTGCCTAAAAATACAGAATAGTTCACAGCACACAGAGGGTATTCCTTAGAGATACACCAAATGAGTGAATTAAGTAATTAACTAAATGTCCTTCCAAATATTTTCCAATCTCTGTGCTTGACTTCCTCCTCTATGCTTCCTACCAGGACCAGCAAGCTACAGCCTGTGGGCCAAATACTGCCTGCTGTCTACTCTTGTAAATAAAGTTTTACTTAAACACGCCATGTCCCCTCCATTATTATTGTCTGTGACTGCTTTTGCACTACAACAGTGGAATCCAGTAGTTGTCACAGAGACTATATGGGTCACAAAATGCAAAATATTTACTCTCTCTTAAAAAAAAAAGTTTGGAGACCTCAGCATTTACCAGACATAAAGTGATGCTTGCAGAGTGCAAATCTAATTATTTCATTATCCCTATCTTAAACCTTCAGTGACTTTCAGTTGCTCTTATGAAGAAGTCCAGGATTCTTCTGCCATCAAGTTCATGATCTAAATCTTGTCAACCTCTGCAGACTCCTCTGCCCCCCTCTCAGACCATGTATTCTTTCAGTCTGTCCAGGGCGCCAGACATTTGCATAAACTATTGTCTGTGCTGAGAGCAGTGTTCCTTCCCGTTTCTGCTTGGTACCCTTTACTCCTCTTTCTTGAATTTGCTTACATGACATTTCCTCTGGAATGCCTTCTCTGAAGATTGCTAGCTAGGTGAGGAACCCCTGGTCCATGGTCTAGGTCCACTTGCACTCTTCCTGTTATGTCACTGATGAACACTTAGCAAATAATGATGAAACCCAAGTTCTTAGGAATAATTTGATTTAACCACAATCACTCTGTGGATACACTAAAGATCATTTAATTTTACACTTTAAATGGATTTAATTCATGGTGTATAACTTATATCTCAACTACGCTCTTCAAGACCAACCCTGAAGAAGGGATATTATCTTTTTGTATTTTACAGATGAGAGAAATAAGGCCACAGAAAGCACAGTTGATGGAGCCAGGATTCCAATCAGACCAGAGATGATTACAAAGCCCGTGTTTTGCCATTATACGTCCTTCCCATCCAAGAAAATGGACCCCATGTATATCCCATTGTTTAATGTTAACAATGAGGACCAGCAGGATCCAGAATGGTAAGTGTTGCCCATGAAGGCAACCACAGTAAATGGCTTTGGCACACTGAGTCCTGAGCACTTAGATGAAAAGCAAGGGAACGGAAGGAGGAGTTGAGAAAGGGGATAATGATCCCTCAACTGAATAGGAGTATTGATAGTCTTAAGGAGGTTGTAAGTGCGACAAGCCTGCATTATATCCCCAGTTGAGCAATATGGGGCCAGAAGCTCAAAGAGGTTAACTGGTTTGCCTCAAGTCACACAGTTGGGTGTCATACGTCAAAGATTGGGTTTGGAGTTTTCCCATTTTCTCTCTGTGATAAATGGTATAGAAAAACAATCCCCTTTATTGTGGCAAAATTTACTCACATTGTTACAATTAAATGAACAGATTTAAATAAAAAAATAGCTCTCAGCATTTCCTCATCAGCTAGATAATTTGGAATAGGACACAATACATAAGTTTTATTTCCTTATAGAAGGGATGTTCTTCTACAATGAATATTGCAAGCAGCAATATTTCCAATGCTGCAAGCGAGTATCTAAATATGCGAATAGATTTAAGCTATTATAAGGACAGTAAACACAGCTGGAATGTTCCATGACACAGGCCCTGCAACAATTCTTTTCATCAGGACTGTTCCACATTCACAGTCTTATTGTTCTCCATTTCTAAGCATATGTGTTCCAAAATAGATTCTCACTAAGTCTGTGAAGACTCACCCTTCAAGGATTAAGATCTCAGATGTTCTTGGCACATACTGTTCTGGTGATATAGGCAAGAGAGTTGTATGTTCCAGGCAGGTCATCCAGTGGACCCTTCTGGTAAGCTGGTTACCCCCATGAGTGATAGGAAAGAAGGTGTTTGTTGTCAGAAGCCTACAAATAGGATTTATGATCTCAAGAGATATTCCTGCCAAAGCCCTCAGAAGAGGAGCAGGCGCTTATAGAAGGCATTTTAGCTCCCGAAGTCTCATTTTAGCCTTGAAAATTTGGAGATGCATATTACTATCTCTATTTTATAGACAAGGAAACTGGAGACCAATGAGGTTATGTAGCTTGGCCAGTCTCACAGAGATGTAAGAGGCAGCATTGGTATTTCAAGTCTGTCTGAAACTGAAAACAATGTCCTGAATGAGTCAAACCCATGACCTTCCCACTGCCTCCTGAATGCTGTGACCACACCAGTGTCCTGGGTACCAACACTGAACAATATGGGATGGAAAAAAACTGGATCAGTATCCAGACCAGAAGCACACCTTCCACCTTGATGTCTCAGGCCAACTTGTTTTTAAAGGAAACAGCCTTGAAGAGGAAGAAAACAGACCTGGTCCCATCTCTGCCACGAACCATATGTGACCTTGGGAAAGAAAGTCACTCCATCTCTCTGAGATTTGATTGCCTCATCTTATGACATGGATCTACTAGTTTTCCCCTGCTGATGTCACAGGAGTACTGTGTGCTAAATAGAGTCTCAGATGTGGAAGGACCGTGAAAACAGGGCATATAGGCAATTCATTCAGGGCCATGACTCAGCAGTGACTCAGAAATCTGAGGGGTGATGATGATCATCTCTCTGATCCTCCTCTGTGCTTTATTTCTGTGGTGCTGTGCCCACAGCCCCTACCCCATGTGTCAAGTGCTTTCAACTCTACTCCCAATTGAAATATTCAAGTACAAACATGCAACTAGCAGTATCAGAAGCCAATGGATTAATTCTAGGACATTAGTCATTGACAATCCAAGTCTCACAACTGGTTGTGCATTTAAATTCGCTCTATAAAACTGGAGTTTATGGAGTCCCATTTGTGTATAAGCTTCAGGGAGCTCATAGAGCATCTGAAATTGCATAAATGTTCCTTTTTCTTGGTGGAGGCTTCAGAGTTTTAAAAGACTTAGTTAATCGAAAAAGTTAAAAATTTGTATTAGGAGAGTCCAGTTTCATGACCATATGACAATCACCTAAATTAGACTCTCCAGTCACATCTGTTGCTCCTCTCTCTTAACCAACATGATGGATCAGTGAGTCCTACCTTCTGATATCTCCCAAACTCTAATTTCCCCCAAGCCCACTTTTGTAGTTGAGACTTTTTTCTTTATCGTTGCCATGTGAATTGAAATGATAGAAATGGTCTTCCTCCTTTCATTCTTGCTACCTCTGAGCCATCTTCAGTAGTGTCACAGTGAGCCTTCCACACTACATATGTCACCTGTCACTACCCTGCTTAAAATGGCTCCCTAGCATCTTCAGTGCAAAGCCCAACCTCTTCACACTCTAGCGTGGCTCTCGAGGACCCTGGCTGCCTGGCTCCATCACACCATTTTAGCCATGCCCACCCTCCTCCTCCTCCTCCTCCTTCTATGGACTCTATGAACTGTGTTTTGGGTGGTCCCACACTGTTATACTTTGATTTTGCTGTTTCCTCGGTCTGGAATACCCTTTTGCCTCTACAGCTAACAAGCTCCTTTTTAACCTTGAAGACCCAACATCACAATGTCACCTCCATTGGGAAGCCTTCTCCTCATCCTCATAACTCCCTCCGCTAGAATAGTGAGTGACTCCTTCCTTTATGCTCCAAATCTCATTTCTTCCATGATCATTTCCACCAAATTGTATTTCCTTAATTCTGCAATATCTCCTTCCCCTACTGTATTCTGACCTTCATTTGTCAGAGATAACCAGGATGAGCAAGACCAGTCCTTGACAAAACAAAAGCTCAGAGTGCTATCGTTTATAAAGAAATGTTTGTTGAATAAAATAGAAATAATTTAACAATTAATGTTGATGAAGTGGGCAGCACTACAGACAACAGGGGTCCGTGTGAAGTTTTCACCATGCCCGACAAATCACACCTCATAGCGGTTACTGCTTTGACCCATGAAATAGAAGTAGGTCAATAATTGTATAGTGGAGAGAATTGGCTCAATGGATACAGGCAAGCATATTGAATGAGGAGTTAGGAATCCTAGATTTTAATTTTATCCCTGCTACCAACTCCTTATATGGATTTGGCCAAATCAGTTCTCGTCTAAGTGTCTCAGTGCTCTTCGTGAGACAGCGCTGAACCAGACAATCTCTCCAATCACTTCTAGCACTCACATTTTATGAGTCTAAGGAAACAAACCACAACCCTAGATTCTGGGCTGGTTTTCTGACCCTGTTTGGCAAAGACAAGTGGAGCTATGACAACTACCTCCCCTCAATAACAAAATGCGTCTTTTCATTCTAGGGCCTTCCGTCAGGGTGTAGCAGGGAAGTAGCATGTTGGTGGTATTGATCTGGGATTCTGTAAAGATACCGCAATTGTGTGCAATGCTGGCATGAGTGTCTAATTTCCCAGAAGAGTTTTTATGAGGCTCTCCTGAGTCAAAGCTCCCCTGCCTGCAAGATCACCCAGAATTATGACTCAAGCTTGGTAAGTTAATAGGAGGGTCAAGAAGCCAAAAGGCCATGTCGGGAATCAAGATCTTGAATGTGGACTAAACACCAAATCTGTTGTGAGGTCCTGGAAGCATATAAGCATGAATCAAATGTCCTTATCTTAAAGACAATGAACAGAAAGAAATTTTTATTTATGTGTGGTTGACTATTTATCCCATTATAAAACAACCAATGCTACCCCAATAATTCAACTAAAACAACAACAACAAACCACCAAAAAAAGAAAAAAAGCATCTTGGTGTAGTGAGAGGAAAAGTAGCCCTGTTTCAACCTGCTGTGTCAGTTCCCTTTGTCTCATCACATAATCTCCCTGGGCCTCAGTTTCCCCATCTGTATAATGGGAACAGCCTTCCTTTTACTTCTCAGTGTTATTGGAAGAAACAGATGGGTCTTTATATGTGAAAGCGCTAGGTAGGTGGTGAGATGAGAATACCCTTGAAGAGGTTGGTGATACTGGAAAAAAAACGAAAACAAAATTATACCGTCTCTCTAATTCTTGGTTCATTATATTGCTAAACCTGACTGGTTATTCTTCCAGAGGTGATCAATTTGGAACTTGAACTTGAGTTGCTTAATCTCTGAAGAAAGAGGCAAAGAGTGCTAGAACCCAGAATACGTAGACCTAAAGTTATAGTGATTACTACACATCAATACTTATTAGTGGTAAAGTCCATTAACAAATAAAGTTCACTCTCCACCAGACATGGATTCCAGAAGACAATAAAAATAAATATTTATTTGCTGTGGGTGAGTTGTATATTTCAACCCATATCAAGATCACAGGTGTAGGGACCTGGAATTGGCCTCGATAGTCTATTCAGCCTCCCTCCCAAATCCCCACCTGGCATGACTACTTTCCTTCCAGTCATGACCACCTGTATTAGTTTTTCAGAGCTGCCATAACAAATGACCACAAACTGAGTGGCTTCGAGTCTAAGCCTTAGGCAACAAAGCTTTATTGCCTCACAGTTTGAGAGGCCAGAAGTCTAAGACCAGGTGTTGGCAGGGCCAGGTGACCTCTGAAGGTGCTAGGGAGTAATCTACCGATAGCCTCTATCCTAGCTTCTGCTAGTTCCTTGGTTTGTGGGAGCACAACTCCATTGTTCACGTGGTGTTCTTCTCCTTGGGTGTATGCCTATGTCCAAATTTCCCTTTTTATAAGGAAGATAGTCATATTGGATTAGGGGTCTCCCTACCCCAGTATGACCTCATCTTAACTACTTACATCTGCAATGACCCTATTACCAAAGAAGGTCACATTCTGAGGTGCCTTCTCTAGAATTGGAAATATTTGAGAGACAGGCCTAATTGAATAAAGGCAAGAGAGGTTATAATTCTTAGACACCTATGTATTCATAAAAGGCACTTCTTATTTTATTACACAATAACCCTCCACAGTGGTCATTCAAACCTCTCTGTTACAGAGATGAAGTCTGTGGCGCAGATAAATTATGTAATGTTCAAAACCCAAGATTGGACTGAGTTCCTCCTTGCACCATACTGAAGATGCTTCCTGGTATTCCACCTTGTTTCAATCAAGAGGGGAAAATCTAAAGTACCAATAGTTTCCAAGAAAGTCATTCTATTCCTTTTTGTGTTTGTGGGTTATACAGAACCCACTGTAGGAAGGATTCTGGAAACAGCTAGTGAATCTGTCTATATAATTAGCTGATATAATTTTTAATCACTTGTTCCTCTTTAAATGGTTACTTTTATTAATTGAAAGTAGTTTGGTCTTTTAAACAGCATATACTTGAAATTAGCTTATACATACCTGTATTATAATTCCAGCTCTGACATATTATAATAATCCTAACCTTATTGTGAAAGGTATAAAAAGAAAAGCATTTGAAAGTACCTAGCACAGGGCGTGACATATGGAAAATTCTCCATGAATGTTTAAACGGGCTGTAAAAATAGTGGAGAATTAAAAAAAATAATGGGTTTTCATTTTGTAAAAAAAAAATGTCAGACTCAATCTCCTCATCATACATATTAATCTTACTGCTTGAGATGGTCATGATCATTATTGCATGAGGTAATTTGAGATTCTGTAGGATACAAGGTTCCATGGAAATTTCCAGTGTCCTAAAACTTCATAGGGTTGCAACTTAAAATATGAAACCACTTGGAATGGATGGAAAGCTCCTCTGAAATCTAGTATCTTTTTTCATTTGTGAATTCACTTGCTTTAAACAAAGTGCCAACTGTATGCCTGGAATGTTATTTTGGTCTCCCTCTGTCTACTTGAAGCAAGATATTCTTTAGACACTTTTTGAATTTTAGTACTTTTTAAACTTATAATTTCTTTCTTTGATCCATCATTTACAGTGTCTAAAATGCTCATTTAATTGTGTATTACCACTTCAATATTCCATACACTTATACAATCCCTTTGTTACCTAAGAGATATTTATTGATTACTCAATTGTGCAGAATACTCCGAGGGGAGAAAAAAGGTGAAGTAGGAATGATACTTACTTACATGGGTATTATTTTTGTCCACCCAGTTCAGAATATCTGTAGCCATTCTATAACCACAACAGATGTTAGTCTTCAGAAGCCAGCACACAGGGAGACCATGCCAAGAGAACCACAGAGAAATGCAACCAAAGCCATTGTATTACACCAACTCTGAAACCTGCCTTCTCTCTGCATTTCTATTCCCATGACCTTCATGAACTATTTCCATATAATGTAAGCCAAGTTCAATGTGATTTTCTGTTATTTGCAGTGCAAGGTATTTTAATTGATATACCTACTCTTATCTTTTGTGTGAGACCTAGGTTCCTGAAGACTAGGAAATGGCTTATGAGTTCAGACACTGATTGACACAGTTTAAGAGCCTATGGTGGGTACCCGGAATTTGAACTGGGATACTTCTGATTGCATAGACCAGGATAGCACATAGAATTAAAAATCATGATTCTTACTGTTTTTAGGGTCATGCCTTTCAATGACTGGTGAAAGGTGTTGGCCTGAGAAATATATATGCTTTTATGTGCAGCAACTGAAATGTTTACATGTAATTTCAGGGTTTCTTGAACCTTTTGAACCCACTCATGCACCCAAGGACCACTGCTAAGTATCCCATTTCAGGTGATGACTTCTGTCTACAAATTTCCCCATACCCTACAGTCTTCTTTGAAACACACCTAATAGGAAAGGGGAAGTTTCAAACTTGTGTAAAAAAAAGCTATTGTTTTCTACTTACTAGTTAATATCATCATTATCTATTCATACTTCATGCTATTAATTTTTGAGAGATTCTATTAATTTAGTGCCTGATATTAATAAAATGATTTTTTTGGTAAAGGAAGATAATCCTCAAAATTTGAAGTAACCATGATTTTAAAGGCACTTTAATTTTCATAAATTTGTATATATTAGTAGTAATGACAACATAGCAATGAGTATTGTATCATGGGTTTAGTCTTCAGAGCTTTTGTCTCTAATTTATTCCAACTCAACAACCTTGTGTGGTAGAAAGAGTGGACATTTGTTGATTTATGATTGTCCAACATCCATTAATTTGAGGGTCCTAACTAGCCCCCATTTTTATTCTCAGTGGGACTATAAATCAATGTCCCTGGCCCTCCTAATAGAGGACTAGAGGCCCCTCGAGGCTGGTGCAATCTCCTCCCTCCAGACTCTTTCTCATACTACCTCAAAGCAGCCAATGGGTGTGTGATCTATACTTAGTCAACCTGACTCTTTCTCCCTCAACTTTCATGTGTGTCAGGTGACTGACAGCAGGAAGAAGGGTCTGACTCCTTCATTCCTGGTGTGACGCTCTGATGAGATGGTAGAATACTTTGGTTGCCTTGATCCTATCCTGATCTCTGTGTTATTTCTAATCCTGGACACTTACCTACGTCCAGCCTCCTAGCAATACTTACTGGATGATTGAATGAAGGCATGAATGAAGTAGTGGAGCTATGATTCAAAGCCACTTCCGGGCAATTCCAAAGCTTATGTATCTAACTTGACCTATGATATGTAAGGTCACTTCAGAGCCCCTTCTCAGCAAGAGAGAGACCTGCCGCAATGTATAGAACCCATCGTGGGCTTTATCTTCCCCAGAACAGCATTTGGCCACCTGGATTTGCCACAGAGTATGACTTTCCCCTATGCTGTGAGCCATGTTCTTTCACACTACATCTCTTGTCTTGACCTGAATGCTCATCAAATATATCTTCATGTAGCTTGTATCTTGATGCTTGCTTTCCATGACATTCCACTTAAAAGTGTTCCTTTTCGAGGAACCAGGATCCTAATGGTCATTGGTGAGGCCAGCCTGTCGTAATGAGGTGTGTCACCATAGAGCACTGATTGCTTTATCAGCTCCATGAACTGGAGATCTGGACATTAACGTCTGTCCTGTGGGCCAAGTGCAGTGCTAGCTTCCCTCACCCTCTGGGGCGTTTTCCATCCTTCACTCTTAAGATTCTGTGAGCTGCGTAGGCTGGGGTTTGATTTGATGTAAAGAGTAGGTGAACTCAATAAATAAAGGCGATTTCCCACTCTTCCTGTTTCATTTCCAACGCAGCCCTGGCCCAGACGTGGCAGAGGCCATCGATCGCGGACGCAAAGCTGTGACTGCGGCGGCCGGAGCAGGGTGATATACGTGCTCTGTCTTGGCTTTTATAGGGCAGCTGTTTCGCAGAGGATCAAGCTCAGGTATCGAGAGTGTGAATTATGAGGTCTAATCAACTTGGTCATGCTTTGTGGCCTGGGAAAAGCCACAGAGTTTCCCTTTTATGATTTGAGAGTGCACTCTTGCAGCCTGCGGAGCAATTAGCCAATCTTTGAAATGGATACCCTGCAAACGCAGCGTGTCCTGGGAGAGGCACCACGACAGGTTACCGTGGGAGGGGAGGCCCTAAGAGGGTCCTCACAGCAACTGTCTGATCTCTGGCTGAACGGCCTGCAAGGCAATGGAAAAACTGACTGAGAGAGGAAGGAGATAAAACCTCCAGACAGACCGGAACGTCAGCCCATCATGGCTGTTCGTACCCCCACATCACCGGTGCTTCTAAAGGGGATTTCACAGCATGAAGACTAAAGGTTGATAAAGATCACGCCATTTACTTTTCTTTGAAAGTTCAACTATTTCTCTGGTTTTGTCAGGCCCAACCTTATGTTTGTGCAAAGGAAGCGAGGCTCTTTGAAAGGGTTGAGGGAGACCAGAAGAGAACTATCCCTCATGTCCAAATGAGAGCTTGAGCCAAGGAGAAGTGGGAACTCTGTTACTGGTGTTGCTATTTCTCCCAGTACATTTTTTAAACGTATTGAGATAAAATTCATTTAACCCAAAATAACCATTTCAAGCAGAACAATTCAGTAGTATTTGGTACATTCATCTTATTGTGCAACCACCCTCTCTATCTAATTGCAAAATACAGTATTTTCATCCCTCCAAGGCAAAGCTCCAAAGCCAGGAAGCAGTTACTCCCCATCTCCCCCCTCCCTGAAGCCCCTGGAAACCTCCCATCTGTTTTCTCTTTCTACGGATTTGCCTATTCTGGATATTTTATATAAATGGAATCATATAGTATATGACCTTTTGTGTCTGACTCCCTCTCTTGAACACATTTGGGGAAACAGAATTAAATTAGGTGACTTCATGTCAGGTGAAAAGATAACTTAGCTCCTTAACTGTGGTTCCAGAGAGCCACAGATTGTTACTTTTTTGGATATGAACAAAAAAAAATAGTTTGGATGAAACAAAACTATTGGCAGTAAAGTGTTATTGTTCTTAATATACAGTATCATCGTCCACCCAATTTCCAAGCTCCAAACTTAGGTATCAGCCTTGATTCCTCCATTTCCTTCAGCTCCAGCATTCAGTCAACTACCAAGTCTTTGTAAGTCCCTAAAGATTCTTCAATATACTAATGTTTCTCTAATACACCCTCATTTTTAAAAAATTCAAGACTATTATTTTATTTCTGGACCACCAAGATAGCTTTTTAGTTGGTTTCTTGAACCCCTCTATCCCACTTTCCAAAGCAACTTTTGGGGTACTCTTTAAATACACACATTTATTACCATATTAAAAAACTTACAAGTTTAAAAAATATATTTTTATTGATTTCAGAGAGAAATGGAGAGGGAGAGAGAGATAGAAACATCAATGATGAGAGAGAATCATTGATCGACTGCCTCCTGCGTGTCCCCCACTGGGGATCAAGCCCGCAACCTGGGCATATGCCCTGACCAGGAATCGAACCATGACCTTCTGGTTCATAGGTTGACGCTCAACCACTGAGCCATGCTGGCTGGGCAAACCTTCCAAGTTTTTGCTGCCTTCAAAATAAATCAGAACTTGTGTAACCTGACGGGCATGGAACTCTAGAGTTATCCCTCTTCACTCTCAGTCTTTCACAGCTCCCTTGCTATGTTTCCCCCATTCTGAACTTCTTTCAGGTCCCGATTGTACCCTGCTTTTTTGTGCTCCATAGGATGTTTTTTACGACTTCCTATTCTGGGAAGCCCCAGTCCCTTACCCTTCTTCACCTGCATATCCCCTACATTTTATTTTAGGACGGAGCGTAGTGGCTGTTGCTTCTAGGAAGTCTTCCCTCCACTTTCCGTCTCTCCAGCACCCCCAGTTGCCACTCTTCTTAGCTCTCATCAATGCTCTGGAACCAGACTTTCAATTGCCTATTTTGGTGCCTGTCTCTTCCCTGAACTGTACATTTGAAGAGAGAGATCATAGCTCATTTATTATTGATTCCTCGGTGCTTCATGTAACACCTGGTTCTATTTATTGATGGATCATAGATTATTGGGAAAGCTTAATTGACAGGTCCTGAGAGGTCAGAGACCAAAGGTTTTACTATATAAGTCCATGACCTATGATATGATTCTTGATCAGTTGGATGAAAGAATGCTCATTGAGGGTTAAAGACTAAATGTCAGAAAGTTCTTGCTCAGCTGTGCTGGAAGAAGCAGCATCTGAATAGTAACAGTTTTGGTCATTGTTTCCATTGAGACTGTTGTCTCTCCGAAATCTGGCCCTGCACACACATGCAATTATTTTTTTCCCTTGTGAAAATTTTATAAGACTTAAGAGTTGATTTAGTCACATTCTGGACTGGCTTCCTGACCTCACTTTATGAAATTGGAAGAAGAGAATTGAATGCAACAGCCCTAAAGGAAATTTACCAAATGAAGCCCGGCTTATGCCAGAATGGGCAGGCAGTTAAATGTGTCTGTGTGGCCACTGGATCAACCATCCTTGAGTTGGGTTTTGGAAGACCATCTTAAAGGGCCGAGACTGATTGATTTTACTGGCCACCCAATAGCCTCAAATGTTTGTTGGATATGTTTTCACAAGTTTTGCCCCTCATGCAGAATTGGTCACTCCCATGTATGTTAACACAGCACATAATACAGATGTATGCCATTAATCGGGAACATATCTGTCTCTCTTTGAGGCTATGGGTTGCTTCCCCAACTCTTCTTTATATCTCTTGTATGTAGCATAGAACACTGTGCAGATTAAATATCTAAAGTGGTATCTTTAATCACACTGAATAGTCACTTATTCCTTAAGAGTGAAATTGTGTCTGATTCTTCTCCTTTCTCTAATGCTACTGTAGCTTCATAGGACTCTCAATTATTGCTATTGTTATGTCCATTAATTAATTTACCGTGCTCTATAAGGATGACAGTATTACTGATAACATGCTATCTTCCAAACTCTGAGTTTAATTGTGATACTGTATCAGAGATGATCCTGGAACCAATGGTCATGGTTCTACTTGTTAGTATTCTGTATCCTCAAAACCCCATTAGAAAGTATGTGTTATTATGAACAAGTCAATACAAAACACAGATTTATTGTGAAATTATATGAGTCTCGTATATCAAATTCTAGTTGAGACTGATAAAAATGGTTGAAGTGAAATCAAGGACTGTCTACTTTAGCAATGACCAGAATTCCATGTGTCTGGTTCATTTGATCACAGTTAGGCCTGGAATCTATGGGCCTTCTTTGTAGGGCACATTGTCTTGGCTCAGTTGTGCCTCTTGGTAAAGAGTTTTGTTTTTTTAATCTCAGTGATCCCATTTTCTTGGAAAAGATAAAGAAAACTCTTAGCTTAGAGTTCTATATTTGTGAGACAAGGAGCTTTATTCTACCCAGGGGACTCTGAGGAGATCAATCAGAGAATGTCCCTCCCAGTCAGTTCAAAGGAAGGAGAAAATATTCCCACATTCTTTACTCTGACTCTGTTTCCCAAAAGATGAGTCCAGTTATTTGAGTGCGTCATAAAAAATCCTCAGAGTATCATACTTGAAGTGTTGTGCTTCCATATAACAGATTTTTATTTTCCTGGAGAAAATTAAGGTGGAGAACGGAGGAATAGTGATGATTTTAAAAGGGGAGAGAGAACTCTAGGACACAAATGGCAGTGAAAGAAGACCTAGTCACACTGCCATGACACTATATAACTAACAAATCATCTAACCTCCTGGAGCCTTAGTTTATTCAGCAAATGCAGAAAATTGCACAGCTGACTTTTTTCTCCTAAAGGCCTAGAAGGAGAAATAGAAATGCTGTTTACTAAAATATGCATTATTATTTTTATGTATTTTAAGTGATAAAATTGTATAAGATACCTCAACAAAGAAACTAGTTCAACTGCTCTGAGGGGTACTTATCCATGGCTTCTGCGTAGGTAGGCAGAACATTTTAGGGCTCTCAGTTTAGTTGAGCTTCTTCATCCTGATTATGATGGGTGGTCTAACCAGAGAAGTGTCTGAGAAGGAGTGTTATGGGCTAAATGTTTGTGTCTCCCCAAAATTCATGTGTTGAAATCATGAACCTCAATGTAACAGTTTTAGAGATAGATTAGGTCATGAGGGTAGAGCCCTCCTGAATGGGATTAGCGCCCTTATAAGAGACTCCAGAGAGCTCCCTCTTCCCTTTGCCTTGTGAGGACACAGCGGGAGACGGCCATCTATGGACCAGGAAGCAGGAGCCCTCACCAGACACTAAATCTGCCAGAATTTTCTGGCACCTTGATCTTTGATTTCCCAGCCTCCAGAACTATGAGAAATTTCTATTGTTTATAAGCTACTCAGTCTATCGTATTTTGTTATAGCAGCCTGAATGGACTGAGAAGGAGCTAGTCCTGCTTTCTTTCTCCTCCTTCTTGATTCCAGATAGGCAATGACAAAAAATACCCATGCCTCGTTAATGGGTTCATCATTTTTCTTGTTGTCAATTTTATACAAGTAATTAATTTTCTTTTATATTACTGAGAGAGCTCTTTCATCTTTGGGGATAGAGACTATATGTATCTCTGTGCCTTAGTGTCTTCATTTATCTGGTTGGGCCAATAATTGCCATTCTTCTTACCTTCACGGGAAGTTGTAAGGTCTCTAGAGTAAAGATGCTTTGTAAAATTGAAAGCAGTAATTCAGTGTGAATTGTTTCTCTTTACTTTCTCTTTTACCATTGCACGGTAACTAAGAATACAGGAAGTAATTGTTGAATGACTTCAATCATTCAAATTTCAAAGATAACCTCTTAGTTAGATTGCAATGGCCATTGTGATTCTCTACAGATGAACAAGGCTGATCAGTTCATTCACTGCAAGGTTAGAGAAGGAGAGCTGCATAATCGCCCACTTCTTTCCCATGATGAGACCAATGCTTTCTCTTAATTAAATCAACCACAGTCTTCTTCCAGATATACAGACCAATGGGCAACATTTTACTTACAATAGATATATAGCAGGTTTCTTAACTTGGCTCTACTAACATTTTAGGCTCTATAAGTCTTTGCTGTGAGGACTGCTGTGTGTTGTAGGATGTTTATCAACATCCCTGCCCTCTACCCACTAGAGGCCAGAAGCAACTCCTCTTCTCCAAGTTGTGAAAACCAAAAATGTCTCCAGACTTTGGTAAATCTGTCCTTGGTACAAAATTTTTCTTGCTAGGCCACTCCGAACCCAAGAAATATAGTTCTTCAATTGAAAATATGAGTAAATCAATGAATGGATGAATGAATGTAAAAAGAGGGAAAAGATTTGAAAGGGAGTTGTTGTACTTCACCAAACAAAGTCACTTACAGTCTTTATTTTTTTTAATATTCTAAATTAGTAATAGAAAAAATACATACATGTGTGTGTGTGTTTTCCAACTGCACATGGACACACACACACACACACACACACACACACACACCATACCTAACCTGCAATTTCAGGGATCTCAATATTCCTAATTACAGCATTGGGAATATGGATTGAGATACTGAAGTAGTATACAAATCAACTGTTAACTATCTGTTGTTTCCTTGAGTCACTCATGTAGCAACTATTATGGATGACCTACTAGGTACCGAGGTCTGTGTTAGGCATAGGCTGGTGGATTTAAACACATGCCTAGCTATCTATAATATGAAGTAATACAATACCTGCTGCTATAATGGAATTAAGAACATATTTCTATGAGAACACAGATTAATTCTCAGGGTGTGGGCGGTTTTGGAAGGATTCTCTGAGGAACATGAGAAGTATCCCACAATTAATCATGTGTACAGGTTTTCCCAGCTGTGTGTACTTCCTAAACAATCTATCATTTGTTTATGTTATTCTATAATTTTTAAGTGCTAAACCTTATCTACTTAATTGGTTCTCTCTTTTGTGTTGAGAAGTAGCAGGAAGGCTATTTGAAAGGCATTGTGTTTGGTATGCCACATGCTATGACAACGAATAAAACAGACATAGTCCCTACCCTCCAGAATTTAAAGTCTGTAAAGCAAAATTCTAGGCTTTTTCCTTCACTTACTTTATGTATAGCCTTACCTAAGTAACTTTATCTCTCTAAATCTCTGTTTCCCCAGGTGTAAACTTAGGAGGTAGGATGAGATGATCTCAATGAGTCAGCATCTGACCTTCTACTATTCCACATTTCTTTTATCCCCACAGACTTTAAATCACTAAGTCTTTAACAAAAAGTCAATTCCTATTTGGTTGGGGGTAACATAATGAATGGAAAACTCATCCTATTATAGGCCCAGGTTCTGAGACATGGCACCACCTTCTTGGGTGACTAGATGTATCCATTGGAAAGTAAGGGAGCTTAGAGGAAATGAGAAATAAAAAATGTGGAATGTCAGGTTCTGAAAATACTTATTCTGTTGGTGCTGAGGCTCACATCTGGGAACATTATTTTAGTCTTACAAGATTCATTCCTGTGTAGGATGTGTAAGTACAAGTTCTTTATCCCACGGATATGAACCAAAGATATCTCCCTAATAGGTGATTTATAGCTAACCTATTTTTCTGCCCAGCAAAAAATTTGAATATTTATTTCTCTGGCAACAACTTAATTACCACTAATGTGGTATAAGTAATCCATAATAGTTATAAATCATAGTTATAATTCTTGACCTGGATATTGTATAAATTATCAAGCTCTTTCTCATATAGTATCTTATTTACTCCTCCCAATAATGATATGATAAAAGTTAGGTAGGGGTAATTATTCCTATTTTACAGGTAGGAAACTGAAGTTCAGAGAGGTTAATTAACTCACATGAATTCTCACAGGTAAGCAGTTGCAGGGCACGATTCTAGTCCAGATTTGTACACAGAAATATTCAAAAAATGAATAAGACACAAACCAAAGAAAGCCACAGTGAGATAAAATATTTGCAATACACATGCTAACCATGAGTCTACAAAATATATAAGGAACTTCTACAAGTCAATAAGTAAGAGATAGAGAACTCAATAGCAAAACCTGAGCAAAACACTTGAATAGGAATTTCATAAAAGAGTATATCCAAATGACCAATAAGCTTATGAAATATTTCTCACCTTCATTAGTCATCAGGGAAATGAAAATTAAGCTCACAATATGGTATCACTGTACATATACCAAAATGATTCAAATGAAAACGATAGAACATATCAAAACATATTGAACAATGGGAACTATAATTAGTTGGAACTAACTAATAGGAACAATGGTAATTTAATAGGAACAATAGTGAACATTTTGAGCATTAAGAACTGTTGATGGGAGTGTACATTGCTGTGTACAGCTATTAACAAAAATAACATACAAGAATTTTTATGGAAGCACAATTTATCATAGTCCCAAACTGGAATAATCTAAATATTCATCCATAGAGGGATGGATAAACAAATTGTGATAGATTTCACATAATGGAGTATTACATAGCAGTAATAATAAAAGTTAAAACTGTAGTTAACAACATTAACCTATCTTATAAATGTGGAGTGTAATGAAAGAAGTCCTGAGCAAAAGAGTTTCTTCTGTAGTCTTGTTGGTGTTATAAGGATAGTAGTTACCTTTTGGTTGTGGTGGCCAGAAGAGTGTACAGGAGGTTCTGGGATGCTGAAATGTCCAATTTTATAATAGGGATGCTGGTTACATAGTTTGATCAGTTTGTGAAAATTCATTAAGCTCTACATTTGTGGTTCACGCACTTTTCTGTATGTATGTTATTCTTCAATAAAATGTGACTAAATCCAAAAAAGAACTGAAGTCACTAGGACATCATGAGTATCTCCATATGCCAAAAAGAGAGATAATCTCATGAAAAATTACCAACAAATTTGAGACTAACTTATTTAAGAGAATATTAGTAAGGAAATGAAGAAGCATAAAAGGAGATATATCAGCATGTGAATGGACCACCAGCTCACATGAAGAAGGAAAGCCTCAAGTGGGTTAAGTTGGAAAGCCTCAAGTTGCTGAAGAAGATCCAACAGCTCATAAGTGGTTCAGCTGGAATTCCAATCCAAGTCCTATTATTCTATAGCTCATGTTCTTTCAACGACACTGTCCCAGCAGGCAATGTTTCACTTCAACCCTAAAACAGTGAACAATAGGAAAAGCAGAAGAGGGTAAAAAGGTAGACACCATTGAGAGCAATTTTTTTAAATTAAATCTTTATTGTTCAGATTATTACAGTTGTTCCTCTTTTTTCCCCCCATAGCTCCCCTCCACCCAGTTCCCACCCCACCTTCTGCCCTTACCCCTGCCACTGTCTTCATCTATAGGTGTATGATTTTTGTCCAGTCTCTTCCTGCACCCCCCACACCCCTTCCCCCTGAGAATTGTCAGTCCACTCCCTTTCTATGTCCCTGATTCTATTATATTCACCAGTTTATTCTGTTCATCAAATTATTTATCTTCTTAAAGGATACCTTTCAGCATTTCATATAATACTGGTTTGGTGGTGATGAACTCCTTTAGCTTTTTCTTATCTGTGAAGCTCTTTATCTGACCTTCAATTCTGAATGATAGCTTTGCTGGATAAAGTAATCTTGGTTGTAGGTTCTTGCTATTCATCATTTTAAATATTTCTTGCCACTCTCTTCTGGCCTGCATAGTTTCTGTTGAGAAATCAGCTGACAGTCGTATGGGTACTCCCTTGTAGGTAACTAACTGTTTCTCTCTTGCTGCTTTTAAGACTCTCTCTTTGTCTTTTGCTCTTGGCATTTTAATTATGATGTGTCTTGGTGTGGTCCTCTTTGGATTCCTTTTGTTTGGAGTTCTCTGCACATCCTGGACTTGTAAGTCTATTTCTTTCACCAGGTAGGGGAAGTTTTCTGTCATTATTTCTTCAAATAGGTTTTTAATATCTTGCTCTCTCTCTTCTTCTGGCACCCCTATAATTCAGATGTTGGTACGCTTGAAGTTGTCCCAGAGGCTCCTTACACTATCTTCATATTTTTGGATTCTTTTTTCTTTTTGTTTTTCCAGTTGGGCATTTTTTGCTTCTTCGTATTTCAAATCTTTGACTTGATTCTTGTGATCCTCTAGTCTGCTGTTGGGTCTCTGTATAATACTTTTTATTTCAGTCAGTGTATGCTTAATTTCTAGTTGGTCCTTTTTCATATCCTCGAGGGTCTCACTAAATTTATCAGCGTTTTCTAGAAAATTCTTGAAAAACCTTATAACCGTGGTTTTGAACTCTATATCCAGTAGTTTGCTTTCCTCCATTTCTGTCATTTGTGACCTGTTTCTATGTCTCCACATTTTGGCTGCTTCCCTGTGTTGGTAGAGTGGCTTTGTGTGCTAGGTGTCCTATAGGGCCCAGTGGCTCAGCCTCCCCAATTACCTGAGGTGGACACTCTTGGTACACCCCTTGTGGGCTTTGTGCACAGTCTTGTTGTAGTTAAGCCTTGATTGTTGTAGGTATCACTGGGAGGAATTGACCTCCAGGCCAATTGGCTGTGAGAATCAGCTGTGGTTATGGTGGGAGAACTTCTGTGCTGGAGACACCTCTATGGGGCAAGACTTGCTTCAGTGGGGCTTTGGTGCACAATGAGTCTGCCCCCTGAGTGTGTCCCTTATGGATCTGAGGAGTTGTAATCTGGATGGTCCACTCTGACCACTGGGTACACTGGCTCTTGGATCTCTAAGGAGGTGCTAATTTAGCCTCTGCCTGAGGCTACCCAGCAGGAGCTATGAAGAGATCTGCAGATTTATTTTCTTTGTTTGGAGGTGCCTAGATGAGGCCCAGCTGTGAAGCAATGCAAGCTGCTGTGGGGCCTTGGGCCTTCTTTTGGATGTTCTGGGTCTCTGACCCAGCTGCAGTTAGTTAGGTAATTTTAGATTGCAAAAGGCCAGGGCATTCATGTGCGAAAGCCTCTGTGCACAGCTTGGGTGGGGCAGGGTCTCAGGGAATCAACAGGGTGAAGCAAACAGCTATGGCTGATCCTCAGCCCTGCCCTAAGAGGACCCAGGTCTCACTGTCCGCGGTAATTGCTGCAAGCGCCTCTGAGAGAAAGCCGCCCTCGAGTTCTGACCGATGCCAGACAGTCCAGTTTTTCCCCGTATGAGTCTGGGTCCCCTGAGACTTGCCCGGAACTGGCGTTCAGAGCAGTCGGGAGCTTGTGTCTCCCTCCCGATTGAAAAAGACTGCTGCGTCCTCAGTTGCCAGCCCTTTCCACGTGCGCCTCCGTACCTCTGCACTTCCACACCGCACCTCCTCTGAGTCTCAGTGTGCCCTTCTCTCTCCTTCTAGTCGTAGAATTTCCACTCGGCCAGCCTTCCTGTGGTTCTGGATGATGTCCGTTTTGTCTTTTAGTTGTTTTTTTGTAGTCGTTGTGCGAGGCAGCAATTTCCGGTGTTTACCTATGCCGCCATCTTGGTTTTTTCTCGAGAGCAATTTTAAGTATTGCCTTTCACCATAACCTCTATGAGGATATAGTTCTTATCTATCTTGTTAGCTACTCTTTGCCCAAGAATAGTTCTTTAACTGAAAGAATGAATACTTGAGTGAATGAATGAATGAATGTGAAGAAAGGAAAGAGAAAGCAGAGTTGGGAAGGATGTCATACTCCATTAAACTAACAACAAATTTGGGACTAGCTTATTTAAGAGAATATAGTCTTTGCTTTTTCATATTCTAAGTTAAGAAGTAAATAGAAATATATATACACACAAGTGTGTATGTTTGTGTGTATGTATATATGCATCCCCCTTCTGCCACACACACACACACACACACACACAAACACACACACTCAGAAAACACACTTACTTGGCCTCCAACTTCAGGGATCTCAATATCCCTAATTACAGCTTACATCGCAGGCTACACAGAAGCACTGCTGATTCCAGCCCTGGCAGGATTCCTGTTTAAACATAATTCCCAGAAATCTTAGGCAGCTTGCCATGGTAAGGAAACAATTTACGTCAGATTTTGAGCAGGGGAATCCATCGAGGGTGGGGAGGAAGGCGGGGGTGAGTCGTTAACCATGGTAAGAGTGAGGCTTTTCATGGACCCTACAGCGCATCATTATTTCCCTGATTCAGGATAAGGACAAAGCAGTTATTATGCCTCTTTGGCTTACTATTGCCTCAACGGCTCTGCTCTGAAAGTCAATGGCTGCCTGAAGATTCCTTTGGGGATACCAAAAAAGTCTGGCTATCATGCTAAAGAATTTTCCTCTCTTTTGCTGGCGGTCTAGCTGGTTTGCCTTAGCTAAAAGATTTCTTTTTATTAATGATGGATGGCCTTTAATGTTCTGTTTAGTTCATAGACTGGTCTTGAAATGGCCTGAGAAATGATTTAGTCCAACTTCTTCTCATTGCAGGAATTACTTGTATAACAAAAGATCCTTCTCCATTCAGTAAATATTTATTCATCGTGGCAGATATTATTAGTATTCTACCTAATGCTTGACAACTCTTCATTTTTCCTGTTGACAGCACTCTCATGGCTTTTTTTTTGAGTGGAAGCATTAGGTCCACATCCATGCAATAAATTTTGATTGGAGTACGGCAATCATGATAATCCTATTCTCACTCTTCTAGCATTCTTGGAAGCTTAATGCACCTTCATTCTGGCCAAAGAGACACATGAAAAGGAAGTTTTCCTGCAGAATTCTTGAAAAGGTTTTGATTTTCTCATAAAAAGGGACAGATACACTGCAATGTCCTTTAAATATTTTTTTAAAATGTTTTTATTGATTACTTTAGAGAGAGAGGAAGGGAAAAAGGGATAGAGAGAGAAACATCGATGAGAGAGGAACATCAATCGACTGCCTCCTGCATGCCCCCCACTGGGCCCTGACCAGGAATCGAACCAGTGACCTCTTCCTTCACGGGTCAATGCTCAAACACTGAGCCACACCAGCCAGGTGCAATGTCCTTTTTAATTCTAGCCTTGAATGTGAATATGATAGTTGCTACCTTGTGATCATGGATATAATGGCAAAAAAGCTATAGACATTATGGCTCTCTTGAACCAACCCAGCATGTTGTTATAAAGAGAAAACATGTCACAGTGCTCCTTTTGGGGGGCAGTAAATATATGCATTCAAGATAAACTATATTCCAGGGACTGTGTTAGGGAGGACATGTGGTAGACATAGAGGTGATGGTTCAGATTCCCCTTTATGGAGGACTTGTTGCCCAGCAGTGAGGACTGGGATCAGCAGACAGCCTCCATCCATCAGCTCCTTCAAGGTCTGTATCAGCCATGGAGAGCCACCTAACTTGAAGTCTCACCCTTCCTTGCATGGCCTACATCTGTGACTAACTGAGGTAGGGATACACAGACACAGTCATTTGGGGTCAGCGTGGAACACTCTGATAGGCAATACTTACTCCAGAACTCCCCTCCAGGTTGACTGAGGGTTTGTTGAGCTGGCATTGCATCAATGGCCTTGAAAGGCAGTAGCAAGGAAAAACACTCCCAATGGGCAGAGCTTTAGGCATTGCATCTGGTCATCACTTTGTGTGAAAAGATCATTGTCCAAGGTTAAAATACATATGAACACATGGGCAGTGGCAAATAGTCTGGCAAACTGGTCAGCAATATGAAAGGAAAAAGATTGGAAGATCAGGGGCAGGAGTTTGGATAGAGGCATTTGGATAAACATTTGATAGTAGGCACAATGTACCTTCGTATCACAGGTGGACAGCCACCTGAAAGTGTCTACCATGGGAAAGGCCCTAAATAGCCAAGTAGATGAAATAACTGGTCTAGCAGACGTTAGCCAGCCTCTCTCATCAGGCACCCCAGGTTGAGCATGACAGGCATATGAGTGATGGGCCAGGGTAGCAGAAGTGAAGACTGCATATGGACCCCGCAGCATGGATTCCACTGACCAACTGACCAACTGCTGACAAGGCATCACACTGGATAGCTAACCTGCCAGCAACAGAAATGAACACTGAGCACCTGCTATGGCACCAGTTCTTGAGAAGAACAACTGGCTACTTGATTGCAAGTTAACCACTTCAGGGTGGGTCAATGGGTTTTACTCTCAGAAACAGACACAATATTTTGGGTTTGGATTTACCTTTACTGCCTTGGGATTTAAGCTATCACCACTGTCTAAGACAGCCATGGGCAAACTATGGCCCGCGGGCCAGATCCGGCCCGTTTGAAATGAATAAAACTAAAAAAAAAAATACCGTACCCTTTTATGTAATGATGTTTACTTTGAATTTATATTAGTTCACACAAACACTCCATCCATGCTTTTGTTCCGGCCCTCAGGTCCAGTTTAAGAACCCATTGTGGCCCTCGAGTCAAAAAGTTTGCCCACCCCTGATCTAAGAGCTTACAGCATAGTCCACCAATGTGAGATTCCCATATAACATGTCATTGGATGAGCAGACCCACTTTATTACAAAGGATACATGAAAATGTTCTTTCTTGTATTGAGCAACAGTTTACTGTACCAACGCTGTACCTCTCAGTGTCATGGTGCTGACTTGATGGTATTATCCTATATAATAAAAGAGAAACATGTAAATTGATCATCCTTTTGCTACGCTTACCAGCCAATCAGGGTGAATATGCAAATTAACCCGACAAAGATGGTGGGTTAATTTGCATACACAGGCGCTGAGCGGAGAGCAGAAGCTGGAGAGCCGGCAGCTTGGGGGAACGTGGCTCCCTTGGTCGCTCCCAGCACGGGGAGCACCAGGAATTCTGGGAATAGTAGTTCTGGTGGCAGATGGATCTTCTAGACACTAGAGCAAAGTGAGCCTGGAGCAAGTTACTGTTGCAGTGGGGGATGGAGGGAAAGCAAAGATGAGAGACATAAGTAAAATCAGAGTGTCTAGGAAAAATTAAAGGGAAGATATCCTAAAACTTCCAGGAAATCTCCACCAATGAAGCAAAGAAAAAAAAAGCCTCTATTATTCTGTGAGCAACAAACCAAACTGTGTTGGGGGAGTCTCAGACAATTCGTTCATATGATTACAAAGACAGAAAGAAACTCCCAGATTGGAGAGGCTCCCCTGAGGGCTCCCAGATTGGAGAGGGTGCAGGTCGGGCTGAGAGACCTCCCCCACCCTACATGAATCTTCATGCACTGGGCCCCTAGTTTTATAAATATAGGATCATAAATGTATGCCATGCATTCCTGGCCTGGTCTCTGGATGCATGCTGGCTGAACTGCACATTTGATGGTGTTAAGCCAGCTTTGGACCTTTAGGTACTCTGTCTTTTCAGTCCATCAAGAAGTGTGTACAATACTAATGATTAACCAATAAAATCAGACACTGATTGTTAGGTCAGACTCCATTTTATGAATGAAATGTGGAGAATATAACAATAATGGGAACTAAAGAGTTCTTGTGTGTCATCATGTTTCCCCTGTGGGGACGTTTTCAAGGAAGGTCAAGTCAATATCAGTAGCTTGCTTACTGAACAAGTCAGTAGACTCCAAAAATCCTTTAAAGGCTGTTTTTGGAACCTGAATAGATAAGTTGAAAGAGCCCAGGTTTGGGGAGATAGAAAGATCAGGATTTGATTCTCAGTTATAGCAGTAATTAGAGCAATTTTCTCATTCTCTCTGGACCTCAGCGTTTTATTCCATTACAAAGGGGTAATGATTTCTGCCTTAAGGATTGTTGTGGGGGATTAAATCGGATTTCCTGGCACTCCAAACACAGGAGTCTCCATTTTCAGGGCATCAAAATCCTGAGATTGGCTTCCTCTTCTTCCTTGGACTATATTATTTGACCTTGACCCAATTTCCATCTCCAGGCAACCACATGGATCTGTTAACATATCTTCCCTCAGAATGTCCAGTGTCAGTTCAATAGATAAATCCCTGACTGTTCTGGGTCACACTTGAGATATGAAGATGTACAAAGTGACTCTGGTTTAATTTAGGTGATTTCCAAGTTTCTTCGGGAACATAATTACATGTCATGTCGTAGGAAGGACTACTTCTGGATGGACTGTTTATTACTCACAGATTGGTTTTAGTCACTGCCAGGTACCTTTCCTCACCTTATTCCAAATTTTGAGAGACTCAATATATTCAACAAATTCTTTTAGAATATCTATGATGTGCCAAGCACTATATGAAGAGTTGGAGATGTGCATGCTAATAAGATCTGGTTCCTGGAGATGAGGTGCCAGAAATATAGACATTTCATTAAAATAAAAATGCGATCAATGTTAAAGCAGAATTATAACTAACACTTTTATGTCATTTTCTGAATTACATCTTTTTGAGATGCCGTAAGGCGGAGGCCCAATTTCCTGTTATCATGTTTTAAGGAAGAAACTCCTAGGAGAGAAATGAATTGGAATCAGAACATTTTTGACTTTTTGAGACACCCTCCTCTCAAAGCATCTGATCTGAATGTGAAGTTTGTAGCTTTTTTTTTTTCATCTTCCTTCTTGGAGCAGGCCTATCACTGTTGAGTTGCTACTGAGAGAAAGGTTAATTTGATGAAGATAGTGGTGGTGGAAAGAGTGTAGTTGGAAGCCTTACTCTGACAAAATGTTAAAGCACTTTATGTAATTCAGCTTCAACAGTAATAAACTTCGTATTGTATTCATTTTTCTGACCCCCTCCCATCAGTTTTATTCTCTCTGCAGTTATCGCATGCATGTTCTCTACAAGTCAAGTAATTCGTGTTTGCTTTTCATGTTATTCACATGTCCTTCATCCTTGCTGATTTTTTGTCTGCTTATTTCATCAGAACTTGAGCAAAGTATGCATTTATTTCTGCCAAATTACTGTGAATTTGCCTATTTTTCCTCTTAGTTCTGTTACTACGTATTTTATGTAACTTGAAGCTATGCTATCAGGTGGATGCAAATGTAGAAGTGGTACATTTTCTCATACGTCGACCCTTTTATCAAAATACTGCACTTTTTCTTTTATCTGTAGTAATGTTTGTTGCTTTAAAATTACTATATGGGCTATTAGTATATATACAACTTCTCTTATTAATGCTTGCATTGTATTTTCTTCAAACTTTTACTTTCAAATTTTCTATATTCTTGTATTTAAGTTATGTCTCTTTTAAGAAGCATATGGTTGGTTTGTTTTTAATCTATGCTATTA
Source organism: Myotis lucifugus (assembly GCF_000147115.1). Lineage (NCBI taxonomy): Eukaryota > Metazoa > Chordata > Mammalia > Chiroptera > Vespertilionidae > Myotis > Myotis lucifugus. Next base: position 1,859,213 of record NW_005871161.1, read on the forward strand.
ACCTTTATTTTTAAAATTGAAATATTTAGTCCATTTACATTTAAAGTAACTACTACTATTATTTTTATTTAAATGTACCATCTCTCTACTTCATTCTACTAAACTCATTTTTTCCAATTTATTTGCCTCCACTTGGAGTAATTTTTAAAATACATTTTATTTTTATTAATTTACTATACATATGTTTTTTCACTGTGTTTACATTATCCTAAAGAATTCAACTTAATTTTGTTTCACCTTATTGAGCTATTATTATCTTATATTTTAATTCTACATATACTTTATATACCATGAGACATTATTTCCATTTGTATACTTAATGTTCACTTAGATTTACCCACATGTTTACAATTTTAGTTGCTTCTCATTCCTTCGAGTTTTTCCTAGCACCCTCCTTTTCCTTCTTTCTGAAGAACTCCCTTAAGTAATCCCCTGGTGTAGCACTAAACATGAAAAATTAATTATTTTGTCTTTTATAAGTATCTTTACATTTCAACTTTATTTTTGAAAGATATTTTTACTGAGTATAGAATCTCGGTTGGTAGTTATTTTGTTCAACACTTTGAATATGCTATTTCAATTTTTTTCTGGCTCCTATATTTTCTTTTATGTAGTCAACTACCACTATTTCTAGTGTTGATGCTCATTTGAATTTATCTATCTTCTATCTGTCTATCATATTAGCTGCTTCTAAAACTTTTCTCTTTGTCAGTGTTGGCAAATTCTTGACCATTGTGCTTTCAAATATTATTTCTTCTCCATCTCTCTCTCTCTCCTCTCCTCTTGGGACTCTATATATGCTAGACTTTTTTGCTATGTGTTATATGCCTCTTAGACTCTTTTCTGTATCCCATGTCTCTCTCTTTATTTTTGTGCATATGAGTCAGAATTTTTTTAATGATCTATCTTCCCAGTTCAACATTTCTCTTCTGAACTTTGGAAACTATGCTGTTAAACAAATGTATCGAATTTTAAAATTTCAATTGTTTTATTTTTCAGTTTTAGAGTTTCCATTTTATTTTTTATAGTCTTTAGTTTTCTGTTAAAATTCTCCATCTTGATATCTGATTTCTTTAACATTGCAAGCATAATTATTTTGAAGTCTGGGTCTCATAACTTCTATATCTGGCTCTCTTGCAAGTCTATGCTATTTTTTTCATCTCATCTCTTCATATGACTTATAACCCCTTTAGTGATCATAGGACATTGTGTATGAATGGTATCTTTTTCCAGAAAAGATTTATTTTGTTTCTGATAAGCCATTTGGGTAAGAACAGATCTTCTTAATTTGGTCTGGGATTAAATTGAATCTGTTCACTCATTCCTAAATTGTTAGCTCCTCTTGTGTCCCAATAGCCAGAAGTGGAAGTGTTATGTTTTCCTGGGTCAACTTGAACTGAAATCAGAGGAAAAACTACTAGGACTACTTACCACCCTTTAACAACCAGCACGGAATCCAGGGACTGGCAACCTGAGGGAACAGACCTAAAAACTGGCTCTAAATACACATAAAGTTCATAGAGATTGATTCCCTTGGTGTTTTGTAGCAATTTGTATTCTAATTGGCGTCTGTAGCTAAGTCGCTGCTTTGTTTTTAGATGGAAGACTGTTTTATAATTGTTGTTTCATAGGCTTTACAAGAAGTTTCAGGTCTGAAATTAACTTAGTCAGGCACAGCTCTAGTGGGACAAGGTTGCCCTGGAAACAAGCATATAGAGCTTTTAGGCACTGGTGGGTATAAGACTTTTTTTTTTTATCATATTTACAAGCAGGAGGACAAAAAACATCTTTCTTACAAATGGATACTAAGAAAAGAATCCTGTCCTTTACATTTCAATGACTACCTTCTAGTAAGTATCACCAGATCACTGACTCCAAAATCCAATACTCTTTACGTTCTATTTTGTGTGTGAGTGCGTATATGTGTATGGATTTTTAGATATAATACTTACTGGTATATATTTTATTTATAAACAGACATATATTTATATTATATATCTTTACATTTTATTATATATATAAATATTTATATATCTTCTCCCATTTGGCTTGGGGTGAGGGACAGACAAACATATGTCTCCCCACCCTGGGGTGGGGGTGGAGGGTGATGACACAGCACCTAGGACTCCGTGCACTTTAACTCTCCTGCATCTTTCACTTCAGCTCTTTACATCCTCAGTTTGACCACTGACACTCGGTCTTGGTCTCCCCAGCCTTTATCTAGATTTATAATCTGCCAACAAGAACATTTTGAAGAAAATACACACTTAATGCTAAAAATATAACCTATGAGTTTAGTCTTATTGGGTACATTGCTATGCAATTTCCCTTAGGTTTCTCTTTTTTTCTCAAGTGTTGTAGAAGGAGCATTTGTTACTTTTGTAACATAATTTTCCTTTTATTAAAAAACACACACAACACACGTGGAGTTAAAAGGATTACCTCCAGATGGGTCCTGAAAGTCTGTTTAATGATTCAGTTAAGTACTTGAGTTGTAATTAAATATTAAAATTATTTTGTCTTTTAAAGTAATAATTAATCAGCCCTCATCCTCACCACTTCTTAGTTTTCTGACAGTGTCTCAGGAGTGGAATGTTATGCTTTCAAATAATATCTGAAGCCTTTCAAGATTAATGTAGTACTTTAGGATAGACAGAATTTGTCTATTTCAAGTGATGTCACCCAATAATGTCCACTCGTTTCTTCCTTTCTTCTCCATTCGGTCGGCTGGAGCCCCGTGGAGTCTCACCCAAGGCTGCTAACCCAGAGACTCAAGAGAACTATCCAAACATTGTCCTCTTGCTTTGCAGTCTAAACAGGAAAGAAAATTCACAGGCAAAGTAATAATAGGTGTGCTGTGTGCGCGAGCATTCTGAGAAGGGCATTGTCTGCACTGAGGAGCTGTGGTTTTGGCTCCATGGCCGATGACCAGAAGCCTATGAAGTTCAGGTCCAGAGAAACGGATTTGTGCCACCGCAGGCTCCTTAGGGCTGATGCTATCCTGGTGCTAAAAGGGAAACCTTATGTTCACCTCGGGGCTGCCAACTGTCCAGCCGCCATCCCCATCCGCAGTGGCAAGAAATGCTCTGAATCTGGGCTAGAGAAAACACAGCCAGAGCCAGGCGAGTCAATGAGCCTAATCATGATAATGCTAATAATAGCGAACTTTATTGAGTACGGACTGTGAGCCAGCACTGCTGAGAGCAGTCCATGCCTCATTCCATTTAATCCTCCCCACCATCAGAGAGCCGTAGCTGTTAGGACTGTTTTGCACGTAAGACATGAGGCTCAAATGGATTAAATAATTTGTCTACGATCGCTCAGTGGGAAAGCGGTAGGACTCAGTTCTAGGCAGTTGCCCAGGACCCCCACCACTTGGCTTTTCCACCTCTGACGTCCCACCTCTCAGTGGGGCATTCTGGTCCTCCAGGCCGTGGCTCAGAGCCTCCCACTCTCTCCCCAATCAGGGTCTCCTCTCCCTGTCCCCCCACGACGCTCTTCTCTGGTCCTACCAGTTCGGGCTCCACTCCATGAGCACATCTTGAACTTCTAAGATTCTTTGTTTTTGCTCCTGACTTGTGTCTACAGGTACTTTCCCTTCTGTGCCACATCAACTTGACCCTCCATCAATTCTCTGTGCAAATGTCACTTCCTCTATGAATCTTCTTTCCCCTTCCAACTCTTGGCCTCCCTAACTTGGTTCCCTCAGCATCGAGCTCATATTTTAGCATAGAGTTCAACCAGCTATGGTCTGTGGACCTACTCGGGGCGACCGCCTGGTTTTGTGTGATCTACGAGCTAAGAATAGTTTTTATATTTTTAAATACTTGGAGGGAAAATATTAAAAGAAGAGTAATATTTTGTGACACATGAAGATTAAATGGAGTGCACATTTCAGTGGACATAAATAAAGTTTTATTGGTATAGAGCCATATGCTTTTGTCTATGGCTGCTTTTGTACTACAATGGCAGAGTTGAACAGTTGCAACAAAAGACATATAACCCAAAGTCTAAGTTGTTTGCTATCTGGCTCTCTATACAGACAATTTGCTAATTCTTGCACTAGAGCATTGTCATGTGATGCTTCAGAATAATGGGCACCCACACATTGCTGAGTTTTATTCCACATGTGCCAGCACAGGACCTGGTTCTTAGGAGACAATTAGTTAATGAACATATGAATGAAAGTGAAGTGAGTGTAAAGAAAAGATTCTACACCAAGAACCAGGGGTCTTGGACTTCAGTATCATTTCTGTCTCTTACTGTTATCTGTATCCATCAGCAACACTCAAAGTTTGATCAACAGTTTTCATAAAGGGATTGTGATTCAGTAATTCAGAGCTGGTGGCAGCCAATTTGTTACTGTCTGTGGACCAGGCGGGTCTAGAGGTGGGAGCAGTTTCAGGGTTCCTGACAGAGAAAGTCAAGTAGAGTCAGCCACCTTGGGAGTGCCTGTCGTCTTCCATAGAGACGCACAGCCAGTGACAGAAACCTGGGAAGTAGCCAAGGAAAGAAATGCCCTGACCTCATTCTCCTCCCTCTTCCCATCTTCTGCTGGCTCTCCCTGCTGGTGGAAACCACCCAGGCACTGGTCCTCTGTCAATGTCATGTGTGGAGGTTGGCCCCTGGAAGAAGCAGAAGGATGAAGAAGATAGTCACTGGACGGGCAAGGGGAAGATATCCTATGCACAAACTTACTGACAAGTCACATCTATTCTTCAGGCTTTGCTCTCTTCACCCATAAAATGGGCAAGTTGGATGATAACATTTTACAATGACAATAACTAAAAAAACAACAGCACTAATAGGAGTTCTTTGTTGAGACCGTATTATGATCCATACATTCATTTTGTCAAATAGCCTTCAGAATAAATAGCATTCCCATCATACAAATGGGGAAAATGAGGCTCAGAGAAATGTTGCATGATACTTGTTCACACTGCTAATGAATTGCCCCATTTGAAAGTACACTTTCCGGAAGTCCCTCTCTCACTATTATTTACCATAACCCAAATCTAGTTGCACCGGTTGGGGCAGTAGTGTCTTGGGGCTTCTGCTGTCTTTCAAATTAAACTCCTTAGACTACCTGGTCAGCTCTTCTGGATTCACTGAATTCAAACTGCCCTCCCTGATCTCACCTCTAGTTTCCTTTGGACATAAAATTCAGGCACGGTTCCCCCTATACCTCCCTGAAGGATCAGACTTGCCAACAAAACATGTGCCCTCCCCGCAGCACAACCTCACCTCTTTCTTGTTACTATCATAATAGAAGACTTGGGACCTCCTTCTGGTAATGGAGACCTCAGGGGTAAATGTAGCCTGGTGACAGATGTACCAGTGTTTTCCAAGAAACACATTGAACACCGAACATTAATAGGTCTGAACCCTGGTATGTTTATTTATTTATCCTGAGCAATTTGCTCAACAGTGGAACCCTTGTACATCATAACATGGATGTGATTTCTTAATTATTCATGCCATTAATAATTGAACCCATTAGTAACACTGTAATACCATTAATAATTGAGTACATAAAATGGAATTCTCTGGAATTAATTTATTATCATTAATTTTCTGTGCCAGATCACCAGAGCTCATTAGAATGGTGGTCAGGTTCTGCGCATCAAATTATTTAACTAGTCATCTTAAGAGGCCAAGGAATCGTTAGAACTTACTTCAAGCACTTCCTGTCCTTGCCATTACCATGCCTCCTTTGCCTTTTCTCTCTCCAAGAAAGGGGAAAGGTTTCCACAGAATTCTCATATCTCACCACTGGCTTATCCAATGGAGCCTAGTGATGAGAAGGAGGGAAGAAAAATGCCTGTGGGACTCCAAAGCCTTGCAACCAACTGCCCTGAGAGCCAAAGTCCTCCCAAGCAAGGTCCGGCTCAGCCTCATTCCTGTCATAGATCCCAAGGACTGTGACTGCTCCCCTTCCCTGATGAAAACTTTGGCTATGGTTCCCTCCTCCAGGATCCCTCTTCCTTAAAATGAAGAAAGAAAAATATTCCTGTCTCCCTCCATCTTCCTTTGATGCTACCCCCAAAGATGAGCCAATTGACTCTTCTAAGAGTTTCAGACCCAAGGATAACAGAGACACTGGAAGGAGAGAAAAGCTTGCACACAAGCTCAGTTCTTTTGGTTTTACAGAGCCCCAATCCTCCTGCAAGGTATTGAAAATCATTGAACCTAATTTCCCTACCTGCAAAATGGCTCAGTGCCTACAGCAAAGGTAAGAGTGGTTGCCATGGAGACACTGCCTCACATGCCCATTCTAGGAAGGTCCGGATGCCCAGGTGAAGAGAGGGTGAGCCTCCAGATGTCAGCACCTTTAAGGTCTGCTCAGGTGTGAAGAATTGCCAACTCTGAGGTCACAGCCTTCCCAGGTAGGAAAGTCCCACATCCCAGCATGGGTCTCTGGGCAGCATCCAACCCCATGGGCACATCTTTAAAAGCAGGAACACTTGCTCTTAATGTCTGACAAGACCAATCCTTTGTGAAGTTTTGGGTGCAATATCTGGAACAATGGACCACAGTGATTCTGCTCTTCCTCCCTCCCCCACGCCAGCTGAGCCAAGTACAGCTGCCCACTAAGCCCACTGGGATCTTCTGACAAGAAAATTAATGTGATATATTCCTCCCATGAACTCCCATAGCACTCCATAACTTCCTAATGGTGCTTTCCACATTCCAGCTAAAGCTATTGCCGAACATGTCTTCTCTCTCCTGGACTTGGAGCCTCAGGCCACATGACAGTGGCTGGCATATTTTTGTATGAAGAAATGAGGGAATGGATGGTGCATTGCAAACTACACTTCCCTCTCTTGTGTGCCTTAAAATTTAAGAGAGCTCCCAACTAAAATGGGTTAAGCATATGTGAAAACCCATGACAGCAAAATCCTAGGTTCTTTTCCTGCCTCCACCGAAATCCTAGGATCTGTTTTGCTTAAGTCTCAGTTTTATTTGTGCATGAGTAAATCGACACACTAGACAAAATCGCTCTAGTAATTATTTCTAGGTGAAACCTAGAATACTCGGTGTCTCTGTTTAAACACTGTCTAATCCAGCCTTTGAAATGATCTCAAAAATGTGTCAATATTGCGATTCTAACTTGTATTGATGTTTTCTGATAAAAAGAAATAAACTAATGTATTTTTAAAAAAATATTTTTATTGATTTCAGAGAGGAAGGGAGAGGGGAGAGAGAAACATCAATGATGAGAGAGAATCATTGATTGGCTGCCTCCTGTATGGCCCCCATGGGGATTGGGCCCTTGACCTGGGCATACCCTAACAGGGAATTAAACCATGACCTCTTGGTTCATAGGTTGACACACAACCACTGAGCCACAACTGGCCAGGAATAATAGCTGATATTTATTACTGGTGGATTGAATGATTCAGTTAGCTTTTTAAGGTCTTTGAAAATTTTATCTATACACACTAAAGCCTTTTTCTCTTGTGTCCCTGGAGGTATGTATAAGTAGATACAATCATGTGCTCTAGAATGCAAATTGTGGCTTCTTTTCCTTCACTCTGACCTTGTTTAACCCTCCTTCTGGATTTAGTCTTCTTGATGAACCAGAAGGGAAAAATTCATAGTACCACTTGGTTGCTTCAGTGAAGGACACTGAACCCTCGAGATAGAAATCATCTTGTCCCTGATGAAACTTATCAACTATTAATTAGTTCACTCAATTGACCAGGGATCCACCTGTGTCAGATATTAAATTCTATAGGGAAAAGAAACATCTGGGATTCAGAGGCCCTTGAATTGGAAACTCTTTGCCTTCCTGCCACTGAGGTTTGAAATTGGGTTCTGCTCTACATTAAGTTGAAAACTCAGTTCCAACCTAAAACTTTAGGTCTTATATTAGCAGGTGTTGTCATCTAGCATACTAAATGGTGACTCACTCATCTGTTTATTGTTTATATCCTTCTAATATAAATACATTCTATGCACTTAGGAATGTTTGTGAGGAGTGTCTAGAACAGTAAATGTTTTATTTGTTGAAGGAGTGAGTTTCTGAATTTTTAAACTTGTAAAATCTCAAATGGAAGGGATCCCCAACACCATCTAGTCCAGCCGTGGGCAAACTACGGCCCGCGGGCCAGATCCGGCCCGTTTGAAATGAATAAAACTAAAAAAAAAAAAAGACCTTACCCTTTTATGTAATGATGTTTACTTTGAATTTATATTAGTTCACACAAACACTCCATCCATGCTTTTGTTCCGGCCCTCCAGTCCAGTTTAAGAACCCATTGTGGCCCTCGAGTCAAAAAGTTTGCCCACCCCTGATCTAGTCTAACTTGCTTCAGTACCCCTCTAAACAGGCATCACTGTGAACATAAATCATTCCAGGAAAAGGGGTTCACTGTCTTCCCGAAAGGCAACCTTTGCTTTAATTAATCATGCTTTAATTGTGGCATAGAATAAACTTACTCACAGGAAAGTGCTTGCATAACATACCCATTTTTGTACTGGTTATAATGGGTTGATGCTTACAGCTACCCCAAAGAGTTAGTATTTTACATGAAGTCAAATGCATTTATTACAAACATTTCTTGAATCCCTCCTACACTCTAAGTGATTTGTTTACAATAATTTTAATAATAGTGTAACACAGTATTCTTTAGTGTACCCATTATCTAGATGAGAACATTGAGCTTCAGAGTGGGTCCTAAGGCACTCAGCTAAAAAGGAGCAGAGAATTCAAGTCTACTATTGTTTTCATGCTAATTGCAGAACACTTACACAGCTTTCCCAAGGCTTTAACAAATTCATCTCACTCAAAAGATATTAGCATACTATGAGTAAGGGGTTATTCACCTGAAACTAGAGCTCTGAGTCACATTCAGGACAATAAAGAGTGGAGTTGAGCCCTAGCCGGTTTGGCTCAGTGGACAGAGCCTCGGCCTGGATAGAGGGTCCCGGGTTGAATTCCAGTCAAGGGCACATGCCCCAGATTGTGGGCTTGATTCTCAGTTGGGGGCATGCAAAAGTCATCAATTCTCTCTCATCATTGATGTTTCTATCTTTCTCTACCTTTCCTTTCCCCTCTGAAATCAATAATAATATATTAAAAAAAGAGTGGAGTTGAGTTAAAACAAGTTAACTGGATATAATTTTCATATTTTTTGGCAATAACAGCAGCATTCCACTATAAAAAATTGGTCTGATTCTTACATTCTATCAACTCCTTAAAAACGATATTTATTTCAATCACTTAATTAACAAACACATTCCTATCATAAGCCATGACTGGAACTGAAGGGGTAAAGATGAACAAGGCATAGACCCTGCATGATATGAGTCCTCTATCTCATTGAGAGAAAGGGGCATTCACAGACAGGTTCAGGAACATCATGGAAGGCAGTGGGGATTGGGTTTCATGCTGGCTTTGGAAAATCGGGGCAGGGCAGGTGCTTAGTCCCGCGAGTCTTTGCAGTTCTTTGTGAACACATCTTTCTCCCAACCAGAGTGTCACTATCTGGAGGGAAGGAATGCTATCTGGAGCACTTTGACATCCTCTTAGCATGTGGCACAGAACTTTGTCCAAAGCTGGAGCCGGCGATGGTGGTATTGTTGCATAGCACAAGCTGCTCAAATAAATCAATAACCCTCCAAACAACCCTACATGTGGTAGGTCTAGGCCGTTGCAAAAGTGTCTTCATCCAAAAAGGATTTCTTGAACTGGCTAGGAGAAGTGGGCCACCAAATCAGGGGCTGAGACTCAGAGAGGAAAGGTGGGGCAAGAGACAGGGCCAGGTAACTGGAGCTGCAGGTGGAGGGCTCCCAGTGGAACTTCTCATAAACTTAGGGAAGCACTGCAAGGAGACATCATTCCTAGTGGGAATTTTCCACCAGAGGGCACAATGACCAGAGTATGTCTAGGCCAGCGGTTCTCAACCTGTGGGTCGCGACCCCTTTGGCGGTCGAACCACCCTTTCACAGGGGTCGCCCAAGACCATCCTGCATATCAGATATTTACATTATGATTCATAACAGTAGCAACATTACAGTTATGAAGTAGCAACGAAAATAATTTTATGGTTGGGTCACAACATGAGGAACTGTACTTAAAGGGCCAGAAGGTGGAGAACCACTGGTCTAGTCCCTCCTCAACTCTGGGAGAGCCCAAGGCAGCTTGGTGAAGGAGAAAGAGAAAGGAAAAGAAAGGAGAGAAAAGAAGCTAACCTTGTATATTTCCTTCAATGCAGGGCCCCAAGTTGGCATGGAAGGCAAATCTTAAATGTATTAGTGATGGTGTTATGTACTAGCCTGGATACTTTAATTATTAAAATGAGATTGTTTTCTTGCCTGGAGATGATTAGAGGATGTTTTATTTATTTTCTAGAATATATTTTTATTGATTTCAGAGAGGAAGGGAGAGGAAAAGAGAGATAGAAGCATCAATGATGAGAGAGAATCATTGATTGGCTGCCTCCTGCATACCCCCTACTGGGGATCGAGCCCGCAACCTGGGCAAGTGCCCTTGACCAGAATCGAACCAGGGACCCTTCAGTCTGCAGGCCGATGCTCTATTCACTGAGCCAAACCAGCTAGGGCTAGAGGATATTTTAAAAGCTGAGATGATCTGGAAAAGTTAAAGGCCTGCCTCTAGAAGTCCATCGCACAGGTTTAAAGGGACAGCTAACAGAAATAAGAAAGCTGCTTTCTGTTTATAGAACTCTTACATAGCATTGATGTAATACAGATTACATAATTGTGAGTCTGGCTTTATCATTTAGGGTTATAATATGATCACTTCCTCAGACTAAAAAAAGAAATTCCATAATGATGTCATGGCTGTATAATGTCCCATTCAATGAATGTGCTTCCCCAGTGATGGGATGTTTGGGTTGTTTCAAGTAATTTATGCTTTACACTCAAAATTGTTGCATGCACAACCATAGAATCCAACTGAAATGAGTGAAGTTGAGTTCTAATTCTTTTTTCATGAAGCACAGTGAATATTACTGCTCACCCAGGGGAATGGACCTGAAAATTAGATTTTCAAGAAACTTGGCCTTCTTTCAAACAAGGGGCTGGTTGTCCTACTTGAATCAAACTCAGAAGGATGCTAGACAGGAAACGGGAGGAGGTGCTGGCCGGCTCAGAGCAGGGCTCTCAGGTCTCCCAATTAGCTCAGCTGTAAGCTCTCATAGAAGAGAGCAAAGATGCCCAGGGTTAACAATGAGCAAAACCCCTGAATTACTTTGATTCTAGGATAGATAGTGTACATGAGTTAAGAAAATCCCTTTTCCCCCAAAGTCATTGAACATACCTGCTTCACTGTGCCTAGGACCAGCATTATTTCATTAGGGCTATAAAATAACCTTGGCTGGTGAGCAAGACAAACTCACTAACCCATTTAGCAGGTGAGGAAACAGGCTCAGAACATTTCCAAACAAAATCTATTCACAATCTTTTGTTTGGTAGCAGTGCCTGGGGACCAGACTCAGGCCTTTCCTCTTCTTATCTATCATCTATCTATCTATCTATCTATCTATCCATTCATCCATCCATCCAGCCATCTATCATCTATCTATCTATCTATCTATCTATCTATATCTATTCTTGACACTATTTGCAATAGAGCTGTCTGCCCTTATCCATGGTTTCACTTTCTATTGTTTAGGTTACCCATGGCCAACCACAGTTTGAAAATACAGTGGGGCCTTGACTTACGAGTGTCCCGACTAACGAGTTTTTCGAGATATGAGCTGTCTCTCGGCCGATTTTTTGCTTTGAGTTGCGAGCTAAAATTCGGGTTACGAGCCAGCTTCAGATACCCCACCGCTAGTTGGCGCAGCGAACATCACAGTGAACGCCACAACATCAGCCCAGCATCATGTGTCTCACTCGTTCACTTTAAGATTTGACATACAAGTAATTTGAGTTACGAGCTCTGTCACGTAACGAATTAAACTCGTAAGTCAAGGCCCCACTGTATTAACCATTTGTATGTCATAAGCGTCTATAGACGCAAGCGGCCGACCTTTTTAAATTAAATCCAAAATAATGTGCCAGTTAACTGGTTAAATGGAAAAATTCTAGAAATAAACAATTCATAAGTTTTAAATTGTGCACTATTCTGAGCAGCGTGATGAAGTCTCGCGAGTTCCGCAGCATCCCGCCCCGGACGTGACTCTTCCCATTTCCCCCACTTCCGGCTTGTGGCGAGGCTGTTTATCAGATCCGTACACCGTCTGGTGTCTTAGTGCTGGTGTTCACGACGCCCTGATTTTACTTCGAAATGACCTCCAAGTGCGAGAAAAGTGACGCCTGCGAGTTGGAGGGGCCAGGGAGACGCCAAGTGCCTCCTGCAAGCGAACAGGGGAAAGTTCCGGATTCACCGAGGAGAGGAAAAGCTACGGGCCGAGGCTGCTCAGATCCACGGGGAGAGCGGACCTGCTCTCCGTGAAACGGAAGAAGGAGAGAGACATTTGTGTTTTGCTGTCACGCCTCAACCTGCACCAGTCCCGGCCCAATGAACGATCAGCGCCTCGTTAAGATGGAAAAGGCGTTAGAACCCACTGGTTTGGCTCCGGGGATAGAGCCGTGGCCTCGGACTGAAGGGTCCCGGGTTGGATTCCCGGTCAAGGGCACTCCCTCGGTTGCAGGTGCCCTGGTCGGGTGAATGCAGGAGACAACCAATCGATGTTTCTGACTCTCACTCTCCTTTCCACTCTCTCACTCGCTAAAATGAGTGGAAAAATATCCTCTGGTAAGGATTAACAACAACAACAACAACAAAAAAGAAGAAGAAAAGGCGTTAGATTTATGGGTGGACGACATGAACTGAAACCGTGTCCTGACAGAGGGCAGACGTTGAGCCTAAACGAAGACTTCAGCAAAGGGCCCCCTGAAATGAGGGACACCGAGCCATTGAGGTTTGGCATCTTATCCTCTCACATCATCACAAGAAGAAGAAGGGTGAGTACAGTACAGTATTTTGAGAGAGAGGCAACATTCAGGATACTTTTTATAGTATATTTATAGTTATAAATTGTTTATAGTTATAATTGTTTATATAATTGTCTTTTATAGTTATAATTGTTCTATGTTATTGTTAATAATCTCCCTCTGTCTAATTTAGAAGTTAAACTTTATCACAGATGGAGATTATATATATATATATATATATATATATATATATATATATATGAAAAATGCAGTATATACAGGGTTTTTTTCCCTCTCTGTGGTTTCAGGCATTGATTGGGGGATCTTTAAGCATATCCCTGTGGATAGGGGGGGCTCCTGTAATCTGGTATGCGCATATATATTATTTATATATGTGTGTGTGTGTGTGTGTGTGTGTGTGTGTGTGTGTAAAATCTTGATACGGTTTGCAGTAATCTCGGACTGGATTGGTTTGCTTGGATAATGAAGGCCTTGGAATGAGATGTGGTCTGATTTCACTGGTGCAGGGCATGTCATACAATTCTTCAAATTCTTGAATTTCAAGCCAGAGCCGTGCATTTAGCAATTAGGAGAACCCAGTGAAGTATGGCATCGCAGAGGGAGAGAGCTCTCTTCAAAGTGCTTTTTAGAATACACAGTGTTTCCTTCCCTTGATGAATACAGTGATCTAAGCGTTCCATTATTCAAACATGGGGTGAATAATAATAAGGCGCTTGGCTGGAACTATTAAGGAGGGAAATATACTGGGAGGGGTTTATAAGCCTTTGTATTGAAACTTGTTCAACCTCTTTTGGAGAAAACATTCCCAAGACTTGATTTGACTCCTTTGCTGCATGCTCCTTTCTTTTCGGTGCAGGTCAGTGTTGCTGAGAAATCCTGGCTGTCTCCAGTGTAAGAGGCAATGAATGGGTCATGGAATCATTGAAAATAAAGACAGGGAATAGTTGCAAGGCTATTCCTTTGTCCTGTGGGGACAAATGCTGGATTCCACCCTCTAATATGTTCCTCATGTGGTGTAGATGAGTCTGATTTCAGTGGTGGGTGTAACCAGAGACCTTTGCCCTCACATTCATTGCAAGCGGCTGTGGACAACAAAGTCCACTCGAGGACTGACAGGGAGCCCTCTTGGAATGAATGTAATCCAAAACCCATCACTGAGTTTTATTAGAACCAGGGAAGGCGACAGAACCATTGGTCACAAATCCAAAGAAGCTCAAGAAAACCCACACGATTCCGGGACTAATGCAAAGCTGTTGCCAATGCCAATTTTTGATTCCTCTTTGACTGAAGGCAGAAGAAAGTGCTAGGATTGTTGAATTAGGGCCACTTATTTTTTTGTTTTGTTTTGTTTTTCAATGCTTCTGGAAAATGTGACCACAAACCTAAGACAGACAACGTCTTCGATTAGTTTAAATTTGACACGGGTCAATTAAGATAACTCAAAACACGTATGAGCACTAGGTAGCACTTAGCTTTAGCTTAACTTGTTCCTTTCTTGGCAATCCTCTTATTTTTTATTATTTTTTACAGGAAAAGATAGTTCTGAAAGAATTAATGGAAGGATGTAGACCAAGAGTCACAAGACATGAGCAAATGTAACTTTTATCAGTTTACTGGGATGTTACCCCAGGACAAATTTTGAACTTCTCTGAGCCTCAGAAATAGCGAGGGTTGTCATAAATAATCTGATGACTTGGGGTCCAGCATCTCCAGATGAGAAAAAAATGTTACAGATGAGAAAAAATTCATGCATTGCACCAAAAAACAGAGTTAGCGGGTATGGAGCTAGACTATACTCCAGCACTGAGACTCAGTGACTATGCTGAGCCCACTCCACAGTGTTCCTTCCCTAGAACAAACATGTTTTCTAGAGTGCACCATTTAAAGAGTATGCCTCCATCTTCCAAAAATCCATGACAGATTTTAATACATTTTAGATTTTGGAGTGACCAGATCAGATTTGAATTTTTAAAGAACGTTAGCATTTCTGTGTGATGAATGCATTTGAGGGGCACAGGAATGGATTTGAAAAGGCGAGTAAGGATGCACTTATGTCGGTGGCTTTAACTAGGATGAAGAGGATACAATAAAAGATAGAGAAAAGTGGACGAATTCGAGAAGTGTTTAGGGAGTATAATCGATCAGTAGTAGTGATGTGTTCCACACAGGATGAGAAAAATCATGATTCAAGATGAAGTTGCAAGTTTCTGTTTTTAATAGCTGTTGGATGGTGGGGAAACTAACAGTTATTCATATAGAAAAGCCAGGGGAAAGAGAAAATTTGGGGTGGGATGGTCACAATAACTACATTGTTGGGCATTTATTGAGCATTTACTATGCACCAGGGACTATTATTAGTGGTTTATATACATCTACTCATTTAATTTTCTAACAACTCTGAAGTATATAGTTATGAATAGCTTATCTAATCCACTCAGGGTTCTATAGCTGGTCACCTACCAGGACAGGTATTTCAACACAGAAGGTCTGGTCCCAGAAGCCTTGAGTTTACTTACTACCTTATGGAAGGGTCGCTGTAGAAAGGCTGAGTAGAAAGCGAAATGCATAGTTCTGAAGCTCAGAAGCAAAGTCTGAGCAAGAGGGATAAATCAGGGAGTCATTGTATTAGTCATGGTAGGCTGTGGAATCTCAATGGTTTAACACAATCAGTGTTTATCTCTTGGCTACACAAAGGCCAATGTGGATGTTCCATTCTGGTGGCTCTTGGAGGCAGCTCCCCTCTAAGTGTTGACTCTGCGACCTCAGCTTCTTCCAACTCATGGCTTCACCACTCCCTGGGGCTTCTTGGAGCCCTTCATTGGTTCCTGTGCATCCAACTAGCCGATGAACTGAGAGAGTTTGGAGATTTCGCAGGATGATTTTAGGGGCCAGGACTAGTCATGGTGTTCATTTCTACCTAAAGTATAATGGCCAGAACATTTCATATAGCCCAGTTGGCCTCTGACATTTAGCTGTGTGCTCAGAAGAATGAGTAGATTTTACACAAACATAGAGATGGCAGTTGAACCCACACAGGAGTGAGTAGACTCACGTTGGGAATGACTAGAGAATGAGAAAGATGGCCTCTGTCAGATAATCTGACAAGCTTCTTAGGATAATGGTGATGATTAATAATAGCTAAAACTTTTAGAGCACTTACTGTGTTGCGGGCATATTTACATATATTAATTCATGCGCTCTTTACAAAAGCCCTTTGTGTCATGCCATCATATATTTTTATGGCTATAAAGAAACAAAGCTGCATATAGTAAATAACTCTCCCAAGGCCAGAGAGCTCATAAGCGACAGAACAAGAATTTGAATGCAGACAGTTTGGTTCCAGAGTCCGTGAGTGTAACCCATGTTTTATGCCGCATAATTACTAACTTCAAATACTTGAAAAATGTCACATTAATATGTAAGGATCCTTGCTCTGGGTTCCCAAGGGATAGGACTGTAACTAATAAATGGAATTTAAATTGTGGTAGATTTCAGCCCAAAAGAAGCTAGCTCTTTCTGGTAGCGCTGTCTGAAAGGAAGCAAACTGCTTCCTGAGATAGTGGGGTCTATGGAGGTGCTCAGGCTTAAGAACAAACTCCTGGCAAAAATATCAGGGAGAGGATTCTAGCATCCAATGAATGTTTGGGAGAGATAACATTTATATTCGCCTCCAACCTACAAGAGTTAGGAACATTTTTAAGTACGTATTGGCCAAGTTCGCCTCATAAGTGTATAACCCTTGTACCAGTCTAAGTTCTGAATTAGCTACTTAAAGTAAATGTCAATGCCTGTATTTTCTAAGTATTGGATTAATGTCTGAAAGGAGGAGAAATAAGAGAAAATATGAAAGAGGTATCGGCCCCTACCCTGGCAGTTATTAGAATTTACTAAGAGAGACAAGACACACATCTGTGTGTAATTCTTGTGAATCACCAGAGTACTCTACTGAGAATCTAGTGCAGCGGTTCTCAACCTGTGGGTCGTGACCCCTTTGGTGGTCGAATGACCCATTCACAGGGGTCGCCTAAGTCCATCCTGCATATTAGATATTTACATTATGATTCATAACCGTGGCAAAATTACAGTTATGAAGTAGCAACGAAGACAATTTTATGGTTGGGGTCACAACATGAGGAACTGTATTTAAAGGGCCAGAAGGTTGAGAACCACTGATCTAGTGGAAGGGACTGAGAAGTGTTTTGTAAATGGCAGAGGATGTCTCGGTTGGCTCAGGTGTGATGAGTCTTTGCTCAAAGTTGTTTTGCTTTGTATCGAGGTAGTTCTACAGCTTTAGCTTGCTACGGAATCATGTGGTGAGCTTGTTAAACCATCCTCAGCTTTCTGATTCAGTAGGTTCGAGTTGGGGCCCACAGAGTTGCATTTCTAACAAGTTCCCAGGTGATGCTGATACTGGGCAGGTGATCACACTTAGGGCATCACTGATCTTTAGAAGACTTATCACTCAATATCATAATCCTCTGTTTATGTCTTTGGCCCTCACAGTCTTGTGAACTCTTGGTTTGTCTCTGTATTCTGAGGGTCTAACCCACTCCTGATTCCTCAGTAAATTTGTATTGAGTAAATACTTTGAAAGAAATGCATATTTTTCTAGAAATACAAAGGATTTGGAAATGTGATTCATGTAAGGAGGTGTCTGAGCTGAAAAGCAACATTATCCACACACAAACACCCCACTTCATATTATGCACCTGGGACTACAGTCCTTGAATGAGCATCAGAATCTTGTTTCCTCTCTTTGTCATCATCTTTCTTCCTTTTCTGACTGTCACAGCCACTTCATGGAAGGAAAATACTCTTTCTGGTGCGTTGACTGTAATTTTCCTCCTCCTGAAGTCCATTCCCTTTGGACTGTCTTTGGCTGAACTTTGCAATCTTCACTGAAGAGGGAACCCTTTCCCACTGTTCTCTGAGAAAGCAGCCCCTTTGAAGTCACAGCTGGCTGGACTAAACCCATTTCCTCTATCCACAATGTGTGTCTGATGCAATGTTGGCTGACGCTCCCTCTTGCCGGCTCCTGCTATTGAACCAGATCCAAGTGCAATGTTTAATGTGAGTGTTTGGCTTGGCTTAAATTTAGCCAAATCATCTGTACTTTGTTTCATTTGAAAGCTCTCTCTCTCTCTTTCTCTCGCTCGCTCTCTCTCGCTCTCTCACTCTCTCAACTAGTTTATTCCAGATGTTTTCGATTTGTCCTTTTGTGGTCTACTCCACCCAGTTCCTAAATCAGTAAATCATTTTCATGCTTCTTCTAAAATCTAAGGAAAGAGAGTGCTCAATTAGAGAGAGCAACTGATTCTAGATTTCCTAGAGCTCACACTTAGGGATGGCTGCTCTCCCCAGGAAATACCTTTGAAAGATATGGGAAAATGTTTTGTGATTGAAAATACTTAGATTTGACTTTCAACTTCTTAGCATTTGGAATAAGAGGATAGACATAATGTGGATGTGCTAATATAAACACCCGAAACTCATCCTCTCCTTTGAGGTCCAATATAATTGCTATTCGTGTTTGAAGTTGTTTTGTTACTTATGTATAAATAGAGATTCCCATTCTATGAATTCATGTGAGTGATAAAACATAGTAACATATAATATTCATAGCCTTTCCCCCTCTCACATCCTCTTTTACCCTTTTCAGCCTGTGGACTATGGTGATAAGCGTCAGGGTAGACAGAATGCAAGAAGGGAGAAATGTTTGCTTTATCATTATTATGAGGAATAAATAACTTCTTAAAAAAACCCCCACATAGATCTGATAGGGTAGCAAGGGAATTTAGAGAGAAAAGTCAATAAACTCCCTGTGTTATGAAAGAGAGTTTTAGATGTTTTTGAGAGAAGAGATGAGATATTGAGGACAGCTGATTATGTAAGAGATTCAAAGAGAAATGGAGATTTAAAGAAATTTGTGTGGCCCTGGCCAGAGTGGCTCAGTTGATTGAACATCATCCCGCTTATAGAAAGATTGCCAGTTTGATTCCTGGTCAGGGCACATGCCCAGGTTATGGGCTCAGTCCCCAGTCAGGGTGTCATACAGGAGGCAACCAATCGATGGTTGTCTCTCACATTGATGTTTCTCTCTAAAAAATCAATAAAAACTTATTGAAAATGAGACATTTCTCTGTGTGTTTATTAATGTGATTTCTCTTTGGTGCCTTTTTAAGTGACTTTACTCAACATTTAAGTCCTTTCCAAGACATTTGGGGGGAGGGTAGATAAAGTTTTTCTTTTGGATTTGACACCAATATGAGACCTATGATTCAGATTACACCTATAGAACTTTGTGCTACCATTTTTTTTAAAAAAAATTTCATCCTACCATCTGTATGCATTATTTTCTGACATCATACTATAGCAGAAAGAAAATGATCTTTGGGGCCATAGGTTGGGGCAGTCCAAGTAGGCCATACTATTTTTGGGAGAATGAGGTATGATTAGCCCTTCCTATTCCTCCCTCCCTCCCCTCCCTCCCTCCCTCCCCTCCCTCCCTCCCTCCCTCCCTCCCTCCCTTCCTTCCTCCTTCCCCCCTTCTCTAACAGCTGTTCATCTTTCCTCTTTAGCTTAAATTGACATTGACAGCCTATCCTGGGTTGAATGAAGGAAGAGAAATGGGGAGAAAGGGGAGACAATAGTTAGTTGGTCAGATGTAAGTTAATTGAGTTACTTAGCCTGGCTGATAGGTTCAGCTAACCCTTTCTCTGGTGGGCATCTCCATTGATGCTTTGATCTCTCTATTGCTGGACTTTTCTAAGCAGGATGCCACAGTCATGGTCAATGCTTTTACTTTTGGTCATTGTGGTCCTGACCCACACTCAATGCATATTTCTAGCAGTCTACTCCATATATCTTCTAAGAATCCCCTTGCCCTCTGGCAGAAGCTCCTTTTGGTAGGACTTCTATGTAATTTAAAAAATATATATATTTTATTGATTTTTTACAGAGAGGAAGGGAGAGGGATAGAGAGTTAGAAACATCGTTGAGAGAGAAACATAGATCAGCTGCCTCCTGCACACCCCCTACTGGGGATGTGCCTGCAACCAAGGTACATGCCCTTGTCCGGAATCGAACCTGGGACCCTTCAGTCCTCAGGCCGATGCTCTATCCACTGAGCCAAACCAGTTAGGGCAGGACCTCTGTGTAAATGGCTGATCTTTCCAATGAGGTTCCATATCAGAAGATTGCAATTCACACACAGAGGAGTGCAGTGATTTTCTGAAACCTTCCCTCTGCTGTTACTGCATGCCATTTCACCCAGCCTCTTGCCTTTATTCTTTGGGCATATGTCACTCACCAGGCCTCTTCATTCCCCCAAGTCAAGGGGACACAGAGCTTTCTCTTCAACACTCCTACTGGAGACCCTCTCTTTAAGTTTAAGGTAAATGGTGGAGAGTGAAGAAAGGGACAGCATCATAGCATAGCTTTTATCCAATAAGTGATTTTCATAAAAATATTTCTCCTATTTTTTATTCTTTTGATCTCTTTTTATATTCTTGTGGGTGTCAGATCTATATGACTCTCAGAATTAACCTCCAAAGTTTTTCAGGTGGTATAGCCTCCCACCTTGGAGTTTCTCATCTATTTTATCTTTCTGCCTCAGTTGAAACTTCCAAGTTTACATCCTGTTACACACTCAGGTGCCATCATTTTCCTGTTTAACTGCCACCAAACGAAATGTAACTTTCTTAAAAACTCCAGTGAAATGTCTTTTGTAAAGTCCATGATATAGCTGATAGGATAATACTCAATGGAGTACATCTCTGAAAAAATGGTTTTAATTAAATGGAATTTTTTGGATTTGTCCTAATTAGCATATACATAGAGATATGGTATGGTTGAGTGTTCTATAAATATTTCTGAATTAAAGAAAATGAGTTAGCAAGAGCTCTGACTTTACTAATTGGCTGTGTTAACTCAGGTGAAGCGTCACCTCAAAGACAATTTCTTATTTATCAAAGAGATTTGTTATCACCTCCAAGTCATTTTAGCTTTTAAAGCCCCACAATTTTGTAATTCTACATATGGATTTTTCTTACTATAATACATGTGTGTACCTTCTCTGGTCAAGTAAATGTCAAGGGGAGTGAAGGTAGGGACCATGTTACCTGTGTTTTTGTAGGTGTTAGAGTTAATCAAATTGGTTTCACATTCAAAGTTCTATAAAGAACCCGAGTGTTTGGGATAAAAGAATATCGATAAGATGGATCAAGGGTAATGCCAAGGATGCTACTGTTGTGTAGCCTTTCTAATTATTGGACTTTTGGGTGAGTAGGAATCAGTTAAAGGACATAATGCCTCTATAGTATGTTTTTGGGGGGTCTGCTTTTTGATTTCTCTTCTAGAGAGCATAGTCTTTTTGAAATTTGTGCAAATACACACAAGGTAAGTTCTACAGGGTTTGGTAACTGACAAGTCCCACATAGAAGTGCTGTCCATGAGAGTGCAGAAGATGGAGTGAACCCTCTACCTGTGGGGTTCAGGGAAGCTTTCTTAGGAGAGAGGAGCTTAGCTGAGTCTTAGAAAATGATTAAGCATTTATGTGACAGAAAGAGGAGGAAGAAAGATTACCTTAGGTAGAGGAAGAAGGAAGCATTAATCATATCCTCTCTCTTATGGGATCTGCAACAGCGAGGAAAAAGGTAAGAATCAGAGATCTAAATATTAGGTTTAGAAAAACATAATAACAGTAATGTACTGACCTTGGCATGCATAGGTTCTCCTCTGAGATGCGTACCTTAGAGAAACTCTCACATAAGTACACATGGAAACATGTCACAGCATATTCATAGAAGTGTGGCTATAATAGTGAAATATAGAAACCACCTAAATATCCATCACCATATATATGTAATGTATTAATCCATGGGAATGTTATAATCATTTAAGATGAATATACTAGCAATACATCTATCAACATGAGTAAACCCTGACAACATAATATGCAGCAAAATAATTTTATGCAAATAAAAAAGGAACTATGTGAATATACTGTTCATATACAAGGTATATAAATAAGCAAAACAAAATTTACTACTATTGAGGAATATGAGGAATACATATATAGTATAACTATGAAAGCACTCAGGGGAATGATCAAGTTTAGAGGTGGTCCCCTCTGCGATAGGAAGTGTGTGGGAGAAGAATGGGAACAAGAAGGGAAAATCAAAGAATTGCAATTGTATGGATGGAGTTTTAGTTCCAAATTGTAGGAGTGTTTTACTTTGTGGTATTCTTTTTTTTTAATATGTATTGTTTTATTGATTTCAGAGAGGAAGGGAGAGGGAGAGAGAGATAGAAACATCAATGATGAGAGAGAATTATTGATTGGCTGCCTCCTGCACACCCCCAATCTGGGGATTGAACCCGTAACCCGGGAAGGTACCCTTGACTGGGACCCTTCAGTCCGTAGGCCGACGGTCTGTCCACTGAACCAAACCGGCTAGAGCACTTGGTAGTATTCTTTAGCATTATTTTAATTTATTGGATGTCTGGAATATACATCCCATCAACATACACTCATAATCTTCTTTATAAGCTTTATTATGGGCAAATGCACATTGGCATATATGGCTTAGGACCAAGACCACAATGAGCTCCCAGTGCTTCCGCCTGAACTGACTTTGTCCACCTGGCATAAGGTAGAGAATCCGTGCTCCAGTGACCTTGTCCCCAGCACAGAGGCTGAGATACTTGTCCCCTATCCCAGTGGTCGGCAAACTGCGGCTCGCGAGCCACATGCGGCTCTTTGGCCCCTTGAGTGTGGCCACGAAGTTTCAATCGCACTGTACGTGCGCGCCCACACATGGTATTTTGTGGAAGAGCCGCACTCAAGGGGCCGCAGTTTGCCAACCACTGCCCTATCCCATCAATCAGACATATTTTCCCTGGGCAGAGGCATTAAGTGAGAGGTGAAGAGAAGGTCAGAAGCATTTCCTCTGTATTTTTAAGATGGCTGCAGTTTCTATGATATGGCTCCTCCTTTCCCATTTTAATAACTGGAACCCTCAGTTTCTACTTAGGTCATTTAATTTTTTAAAAATTTGTTAATATCAAAATGCATCCAAATTATCCATAGCCTCAACTTTTACAAGCTATGGCTTTGTTTAATGTAATCAAACTTCTAAAGAGTTCCACGATTCTTATTTGGAAAGGTGCCCTTTGAGTGACCGTCATGTGCAGTCTGTTGCAATGTCAAGAACTTTTGATGCTTCACTCTGCTTCCCTGAAGAAGCAGCCTTGATTGCAAACAGGCTGTGAGACAGTAGCGGCTGATTAGACTGCCTAGACTGCCCCAGGTCTGTCTGGGCACCAGGGCACCACAGTTTCCTTGAGAAAGGTTGATGGAGAGCCAAGAAAAACCTGGCAATTCCTTAATTCTTTCAGGCATTGCTTCCATATAAGGCTTTCAATACACAGCATGTTTCCCCTAAGTTGTGAAGATGATATTAGGAGGTTCTATGTGAAAAAGTGGCCAGGGTGGTTGATGAGTGGGGAGGAGGGGATGTTGGGAGATGGTAGCTAGTTTCCAAAATGTGATTCTATTAGGTTCTAATGTCAAGAGTACAGATCTAGTTAACAATTAGGCACAGTTGTGGAAATCAGAGGTAAACACCATAGTTACCAGTGTGTACCTTCAGCAGGTACCTAAGAGGTGGGTGGAAGTCAGGGATTATGCCCCTCCCCCACCTCCAAAATTCTCAGAGAATGGGGCACATCAGGACAGCAAGAGAAATGATAAAAACAGTTGTATAACTTGTAAAGCATTCATTTTAGTTTTATTTGATTTGTGACAGGGTAAATTCATTAAATTCTCAGCAAGGTAGACTAAAATTGAAGATACGTACTATGCCCTATATTGGGAAAAAGCCTAACATGACTAATCTAAGTAATTTCTAAGCCTCTTTCCAAATACTTCAGTCTACAAGCAACTCCAAGAAGGCCAACCAGTAGGATGACACAGGCATATTATAGGAACTGGAAGTTACAAAATGAGGGCTCCTTTGGGGGTCCCCAACCAAAAAGCTCTTTGACTTTGGGAGAAAATTTGGCTAATGTTTGTAGGCCTTACTTCATAATGCTACTGATATGATAGGTGATCAATGAGATAATGCCTGTGCATAAGTAGGAGGAGAATGGCTCACCCTCAAAATGGGCTTTAGCGTTTCCCTGTAAGGGGTATTCCTAGACTTCTGAGCTGAGTCACATTCCCCAGTCACCCAACACTGTCTGAGATTTGTCATAATGGACCTAGACAGACTTTTCTCATGGTGTTGCTGTATTTCTGTTGCCAGTCTTGACTGGGAGCCAGGGGGAAAATCATTACAATATTTCAGAAATGCTTATTCAGTTGTACTTTTCGTCTCGTGGTGAGTGGACTTGCGTATTCCTCTGAACACATCTGCCACAGATTTGCATGTGTAATGAAAATGATTCTTGGTTAAAATGTTTTTGTTAAGTTGTGTTTAAATTTCTATTTCAAAATATTTTGTTGTGGTCAGTATGCACGCTTTCCTAAGAGGAACTCCCTTATGAAAAAAAAGTGGATAACCCAAAGTGGGTGGCTGCTAGAGAAAGAGCAGTAGATGGGTACCACGACTGTGTACATAATTCTAGCAATAGCCAGTTGCTGGGTGGAAAGAGTCAATTACCATCCAAACAAAATGTTGGTGTGTAGACACATACACAGATCTTAAGTCTACAATCAATGGATTTTTACATATACACTGAGTGGCCAGATTATTATGACCACCTGACGTTTGTAGGCAAAGTTGCTAGAGGGCCAGACCATTATAAATAGGGAAGCAGGTTGTTTACCATGACAGTAGAAGTGATTTTTTTTCTGAAGATATGGGTAAACAATGCGATTTAACAGCCTTTGAACATGCAGTGTATGGCTAATTTGCCTACAAACGTCAGGTGGTCATAACAATTTGGCCACTCAGTGTGTGTGTGTGTGTATGTGTATGTGTGTGTATGTGTGTGTGTATATATATCCATCCCATGTTCAAAGGCTGTTAACCCATAACATATCCTCTTGTTTACCCATATCTTCAGAAAAAAATCACTTCTGTCGTGGTAAACAACCTGCTTCCCTATTTATAATGGTCTGGCCCTCTAGCAACTTCAGCGTGAAATTATAGCTAATTTGCCTACAAACGTCGGGTGGTCATAATAACCTGGCCACTCAGTGTAGATGGTACCATGCATGCCCCTTCTTAAGCTCATGCCCACACTGTCCTTCCCACCTCTCAAAATCAAGTAACCAATATTCTGACTTCTATCATCACAGTTTACTTTTTCCCATTCTTGAATTTCATATCATTGACTTATACAGTATGTACTCTGCTGCTTCTTTCACCCATTCATTGCTGTGTCTGCGAGGCTTGACTGTGACCTTGCTTGTAGTGGATGCTCCCTTTTATGGTTGTATAGTATTCCATTTTATGAATATTCTGCAATGTATGCATTCTACTATAGGTGGCCATTTCATATCTATGAAATTCTTATCCTTGTCATTTGGTAGACAAATGTACTCATTTATCTGTGTCAAGGAATAGGGTTGCAGGGCCATAGGGCAGACATGTCTTCAGCAGAGAGGGAAGAGTTTGGATCCATACATCTATAGGATACACAAGAATCATGAGAATTCCGCAGTGTAAGGTGGAGAAGGTGGGGAGAGTTTTTGTTCTTAGGGAAAGCACCCAAGGGTGGACACTGAATTTCTCCCTTTCTCCCTTTTGCTGCTTCTCCTTGCTTACTACCTGTTGGTGAAGATGAGATAGCCTACAGATGGGAGAGTGAAATTACAGAGCTAAATTGAAAATAATTTTTATGTTTCAATACTGAATAAAACAACAGAAAGAGTCTGTGTTACTTTTTCTTACTAGTAGATATACTGTGGAAAAGAAGGAAATTAAGAATAGTAACAGAAATTAGTAAACTACTTAATTATGCCTTTATTGTCACTTTCTCGAAAAGCTTAGAATGTACCATATTAAATATGGCATCTAGTAATAATGAGTGTTTAGCTACTTTAGAAGAAAACACTCCAAAAATGATATCACAAAGTGATAACAAACATTATAAATTATTGTCTCGCGTGTTTGCTTGCCTTGTAAAAAGAAAACAGCTTCAGTTAGCCTCTCTTTAGGGGCCAAGTGACCTATTAGCGTGATACCACAACTCACTATCTGGCTAATTATTCGCGTATGTTCTCCTTCAAGGATTGATGAGTTTGTGTCATGAATATTTACACGTGGCAGTCCATCTAAGTCATTCCAAAAATTTCTTAGGATCAGCCATATGAGCACATTATCAACTGCAAGCTTTAGAAGACATCTTAACTAGTATATGGGGCTTTGGGGTATTTTTAATAATTTCGTTCTGTGCCCAAGTTAAGTGAGGATCTGGCAACAACCTGGCTTGTGATCAATGCAAGCACATCATACAGATAACTCGGTCCCTACAGGAAAAGCGACACAAAAGATTTTGTAATGTGAACTCGTACGTGTCACTAAGCCTCTTCATCTGGCAGAAGTGCGGGTTGGAGGAGATAATCTCTAAAGGCATCTGCCAGCTCTAATATTTGATGACTTTATAATTTTCATCTGGCAATGTGACTATATTAGCAGTGGATATCAGGGACTCAAATCATCACTATTGATCAAAGGAAGCTAATCAGTTCAATTAAACAAATATCGAATGGCCACCCTTGGGCTGACACTATTCAAAGAGGTCAATAAAAAGTGGTTGGATAAATGAATGAGTGAATAAAGAAGTGAATGTGTAGATGAAGAAGTCACTTACTGTAAAACCAGGCAGGCAAATTTCTTTGAGAAAATAAACAGTGTGCATGGCTGAATGAAATAGTTATAATAAAAATATAAGCTGAAAGCAAGTGCCAGTAACTTTCCTACAATATCAGGGCCATCTGATGGTGATAATCAGTGTAGTATAGTGAGAAAGAGACTGGGCCAGGAGCTGGGAGAACACATCCTGACCCTGTTACCTACCAGTTTTTTGGCATTGAGAAAATCACATACTCTGTTTGAATCTGCGTCTTTAACCATTGAGGACTTAGTTGACCTGCATGATTTATCAAGAACACTATTTTTCTTAGTGTCAATCAAAGAATTAATGCGATTATGAAGACAAGGCTACTTTAAAAATGAAAAAGACTATCCAAGGGTTTATTGTTCTTATTAATAAGCAACATCATGTAGAAACACATGGGAATTGGTACTCACTTAGGACTGGATGACATCAGAGAAGGTTGGACCAAAGTGACATTCAGCACATTAGCTATGTTTTCAGTCCATTCCTTTTTCTAATATGAGTCATGCACAAATTCAGGAGTTTAACACAAATTGAGCATTTATTATATGGCAGAACCTTGCTGGGTTTTAAAGGTGCCTTTTGACCTTGAGGAGCTCACAATCCGGTGGGATTCCTAAATATTTATTGAAAACTTACTCTGAGCCCAGCACTGCTAGGTAGCAGCAATCATAGTGCTGAACCTGGAAGAGAGTGTGCATCCAGGCATGAAAGGAAGATCTTCAATTTCAACACAGTGCCATCAGAATTTAGAAGTATTGTGGACGAATAATTCATAAAAACTGAAATGTGTAAGAATCAACAATGATGTTTAAATGCAACTTCTGAACCAATAGGACTGGAGTGGGGCATGAGATTCTGCATTTCTAACAAGCTCCCAGCTGGGGTTGAAGCTTCTGGTCAGTCGCCCTCCCTTTGAGGAGTCTAGTGTAGAATAGTATTGGGTTAGTGCTGGGTAGAGAAAATTCGAGTGGCATGCATTTAGATACTCTAACAAAGATGCAGCCCGGCTGGTGTTCGGTGGTTGTCGACCCATGAACCAGAAGGTCATGGTTCAGTTGCTGGTCAGGACACATGCCTGGCTTGCAGGCTTGATCCCCAATAGGCGGTGTGTAGGAGGCAGCCGATCCATGATTCTCTGTCATCACTGATGTTTCTCTCTCTCTCCCTCTCCCTTCCTCTATCTGAAATTGATTAAAAACATATCTTTAAAAAAAAAGACACAGTCTTAGTTAATAGGTTGTGCATTATTTGGTTTGGGGATTATAGATGATTTTGCTGCCACCAAATAGTGCTCACTTGGCTGGCCACTGGGTTAATGGTGAGGCCAGAGTGCACACTGCAATTCACCCATGCCTGCAGTAAAAGTGTTCAACAGAGAGACTGAGGATGGTGAGGAGTATTCTGAACTTTCACTCAGGCATGGCATCTTCCTCTAAGGTAATTTTGATTTGTTCTGCTTTGTTTTACAATTCCTATAGATTAGAGATCCCAAGAAACTGCCTGGCTGGCTCATCCCTTAATGCAACTTTACCTTTGTTCCCAAGTAGCCTAGTGACTCCCAAAAAAGGACATATACACAGATAATTACACCTATTTTGATCAATATTGTATTAATTATTTCTGCTTGGTACTTAGCCATGGTCAGAAAGAAACAAGGGGAGGCCGAGAAAAGGCCAATTTGATCAGTAAGGCTCTATGGGACTTGGGTTATGTCTGAAGGAGCTTTGACAATAAATAGAAAATGTCTCAGACATTTCAAGTCTGAGGAAGGCAGTTGATCTGTATTATTGTTGACTTTCTTTTCAACCACATCATCTTTGTTTATGATTTTATACACTGTCTGTATAGCAGGAAAGGTACTGATGAAATTCTAAAAAGAAGTCATTTAATACTTTTCTCCAGAGAATCTATTGATTTTTTTTAAAGGGGAGCCATATTCTGCCACTTGAAATGTAATAGCTATTTTCTCCAGGGTGTTGTTAAAGTTCAGAGTGACATTCACTTGGAATCTTTTGTCTAATATCATCTGTAATTAGATTATGTGAGAATGTTTCCCTTATCCTCACCTACCTGGTTGACTTGGCCTGTGATGAGTACACAAAACCCAATATATCCCAAATACCTAGAAAGAAGGAGAATGTTGTCTCTGAAATAGAATGTCTTTGTGTCAGCTGTCCAAGTATTTCCTTTCAAATGAGTCAAGGGAACATTTACTGAGTGTTCATAATGTGCCTCGAATTATGATCAGTACAACAGAAGATGCTCTCTTACTCCAAACCCAGTCCCCCTCCACCAGTCCTCTCTCACTAATAGTTCCTCCCCCTACATAGTCTCCTGAGCCAGAAATCTAGGACACACCCTTCACATGCCTTCCCTGCTCCTCCTCTCTTACTTTCTGCGTTAAAGGACTACTGATTGGCTGGCTATATGATTGGCTGGCTCGTCCACTTATCTTAGCCCTGCACTGTGCTCAGGCTACCTTCATCTCTAATTTAGATTACGGAAATTATTTTTTTAGTTGTATTTTTCAATTACAATTGTCATGCAATATTATTTTATATTAGTTTCAGGTTTATGCAGTGGTTAGACAATCATATAACTTACAAAGTGATTCCTCCCGATTATTCAAGTTAACAACCTGGCACCATACATAGTTATTACAATAACTGAAATTATTGATTTGTAAATTCAAACATAACATTATACATTTTTAATTATAAAAAATTCCAACATACAGAAAATTATAGTGTAATATAACAAACACTCTTGCACGTCTCACCTAGTTATTAACAAATCTTAACCTTTATACATGCTTCAGACTTCGATAAAACAACATATAAATATAGTTGAAATTTCTTTTTATTTTAGTTTATTTTTTCTATCACCATTATCCCCTCTATGCCCTCTTCCACCTCTACCCTCCTGCCCCCCACAATCACCACACTTGTCCATGCCCCTGAGTTCTCTCTCTTATTTTTTCCGTTTTTGTTCAATCCCTCTACCCCACAACACCCCCACCCCTCAGCAGAGCTGTCTGCCTGTTCTCTATCTATGAGTCTGTCTCTGTTTTGCTTGGTAGTTCAGTTTGTTCATTAAATTCCACATATGAGTGAAATCATATGGTACTTGTCTTCTCTGGTTGAAATTTCATTTAGTATCTCCATTTCCTTTTCTCTCCATCCTTCATTGGAGGCAAGAAGCCATGTATTTATTGTGAACTCTTCCAATTTATGATTTTAAAGTGTTATACATACATGCATTTATAAACAGCATATGGTAGTTTATTATTAAAATATACAATATAATATCAAACTTTACACCATTTTACAATGTACCAAATATTTTTTTACCTTTATATTTCAGTTTATACATATAGATGGAAGGTTCCCATGGTACTAGCTATTGTAGATCATTTTTAAAAAATGGATATATCTTCCTCTATTGAAGATATTTTAGGTTGCTTTTCTTATTTATTTATTTATTTATTTATTTATTTTAGCTAGTACAAACAATACTATAGTGAACTTTTTTTTTTAATGTATCTCCTTTGGTAGATGTATGAGAATTTCTCTAGATTATATCCCTAAATGTGGAATTTCTGAATTAGCAATATTTATATTTTCAGTTTTACCAAATTGTTCTTTATCTTGTAGAAACACAGACACACACACACACACACACACACACAGGGGGAAGGGAGAGACAGAGAGGGAGAGGGAGAGACAGAGGGAGAAGGAGAGGGATTGGAGATTGATTTTAAAGAATTGCCTCATGTGATTGTGGCAACTGGCAAAATTCATAGAGCAAGCTGGGAGGCTGGAGATTCAAGGAGGAGTTGATATTGTAGTCTTGAGTTCAAAGGCTTGAAACTCAGGCAGAATTTCTATGTTGCAGTGTGGAGGCAAAATTTCTTCTTCCGCAGGAAAACTCAGTCTTTGCCCTTAAACCTACTGTGATTATTCCTACTGAAGTATTGATCAGTCTGCATTTTTATTGTCTATTTACTTATTCCTCTTCTTCTCCACTCGAAACTTCCCATCTTTGGGGGACTATGTGTTCCCTTAGTAGTTCTGGTGTTTAGCATAGTGCTTGACACATAATAGATGATCATCAAATATTTGTTGAATGAATTGTTATGTGAATGGTTCTTGCCCCCAGAGAAAACAAATGCAATTCATTTGGATCCATCAAAGAACAATTGAACTTGAGCTTGTGTGATATTGACTCTGTATGCAAAGGGGTTGAGAAGAGGCTGAAATTAAGTCTGAGGTTAGTACCAGCATGAATATGAGGGGGGTGGGTAGGTGAACCTGAGTGTGAGATTTTGGCAAATTTGTGTAAAATAACCAAGAATCTGGGTTTAGGACAGCAACTTGAAAATAGAGAGGAAGGGAAGGAGTGCAATAGCATTTTATGATGAGAAACAGCTGGACCTAATGACAGACTTGTTTTAGTGAAGAAGAAAAAAAAATAAGATAAAGATAATTAATAATGCTGCTATTATCTAGCACTTGCCAAAATGCTATCAAACATAAACCTCCTGTATTGCTGGTGGGCACACAAATTGCTAACAACTTTCTACAAAATATTTGGGTATTATTTCACATAAAAAATACCATTTGACCCATTATTTATATTTCTAGGAATGCATCCCAAGGAAATAATCAGAAATGGCCATAAATATTTATGAACAAATATGTGCATTATTTATGAGAGCAAGACACTGGAAACCACCTAAAAATCCAGGACTGTGAAAATGATTATGTAAATTGTGATATATACCCATGTGAAGGAACAAAGTACAATCATTAACAATTATATTTTTAATACTTGTTATGATAATGAAAATACTTATGATAGAGCATTAAGGAAGAAAGGTAGGTTATAAAATTATATTATCTCAATCATGTAGAGGAAAATGCTTAGTACAAGGCTGAAAATATAGATGTCTAAAATATTAATGATGGTTGCTTCTAGGCAGAGAGAAGAGGTGATTTTCTTCCCTGCTTCCCTGAGTATGTCTATAATTTCTGAATATTTTTTCCTTAAGTATTAGTTTGCTAACCCAGAGGGGATTTTAAAAATCATTTTAAAAAGTGTATTTTGGAAGTAGAGACATTTTTACGCTCAAACCCAAATGTTCCCACCTCGATACAATCGCATATCCTCTAAATTAAAAAATAATAACCCCTTCCTCTTGTACTTTGTCATTTGTTACTTTGTCCTTCCAGCAAATATATGTTATACTTGATGCTTGAAATAGGCAATGTAACACGTATTCTCTGACTTAGAAAAGGCCCAGTATATGGGACAGGTCAACATGTGATTAACAGAGTGATTAGAAAACACGTATAATACCCAATGCTTACATTTCCACAGGGGCTTGGGACCACAGAGAAAGGAGTAACTAACTTGCCTTATCTGTGAAGTAGCAATGAGTTAGCTTGTAAAGTTCTCAATGGCATTCGCTGGGAAGGTAGGGACTGGCATTTATATATAATAAAGGCTAAGCGACCTGCCGACCAGCTGGTAGCTATGACGCGCACTGACCACTATGGAGCAGACGCTCAACCCAGGAGCTGCCAAGCTGCAATGACTTGGCAGTTGCTGTTCTTGGGTGATGCACCCGGAACCAGAGAGGAGGGAGCCCGATTCTGGGGTGTATCACCTGAGAACCACCCTCTCACAATCCGGGATCCCTCAGGGGATGTTGGAGAGCTGGTTTCAGCCCGATCCCAGACATAAAGGACCCCACCTGTGCACGAATTTGTGCACTGGGCCTCTAGTAAGGAGATAACAAAGTTCATACTGAATTTATATGCTGATGGAAGATAGAA
Organism: Myotis lucifugus; assembly: GCF_000147115.1. NCBI lineage: Eukaryota > Metazoa > Chordata > Mammalia > Chiroptera > Vespertilionidae > Myotis > Myotis lucifugus. Next base: position 1,891,831 of record NW_005871161.1, read on the forward strand.
TATGATTGGAGAGAAATTAGTCTAAGGTAGTGGTCACCAAACTGCGGCTCGAGAACCACATGGGGCTCTTTGGCCCCTTGAGTGTGGCTCTTCCACAAAATACCTCGTGCGGGTGCAGATGTACAGTGCGATTGAAACTTTGTGGCCCATGCACAGAAGTCGATATTTTGTGGCTCGCGAGCCGCAGTTTGCCGACCACTGGTCTAAGGAAATTGAGGTAGGTAATTTATGGACTTGTCCACCATAACATACATGGTGCTTGGGCTTGATAGTTGTGTACTGTGTAAGGGGGAACCTCTGAAGGTTTGATTTAGTAGAGAATTCACTGAGCCACTTTCTACTTGTTTAATGTCAGTTTCACCTTCAGCACAATCCAGGGTCTGGCACATAATTTTTGACAGACTTAGTGCTTAGTGAATGGTGGTGGTAAAAGAGGATTCTGACCTTGGTCATAGCCGAGTTGTGTCTGTGGTGGGCAGAGATCTCTTGCAGATATTTTGGAATCAGAAACTGAAACACGGATGATAGCTTACATCAGGATTTCTCAACATTTTTCATTATTGTCCCCCTAACGAGACTTTTGACTTCTAGACTTCCCCCTAGAATTTGAATAACACAAATATAACACCATATATTTGTTTATAAACTTTATGTTCATCTGTGCACGCTCAACAGGGGCCTTTACGTATCTTCTTTGTTCAAGAGTTTGCCCATTTTTAATCAGGTTACTTTTTGTTGTTACTGAGTTGTAGGAGTTCTTCATATATTCTGGATAATAATGCCTTATAAGATACAGAATTGGCAAATACTTTCTTCTATTCCATAGGTTTGGTTTCCTTTTCTCACTGTGTTGATTGTGTCTGTTAATAGGGTTAGAGCCTTTTAAAACTTTATGTTTAAGTTTTCCATGACCTTTGACATTCTTTTCCTACTTCTTCTCCTGGTAACTAGGAGATTGGAATCGGATGGTGGTAACCTAGGCCTGGGAAGACATTGAGATTCAACCTGCTACCTAAGGTTTGGGCCAAGGTACCTTAGGAAAAGTCTAGGTACCAGGTCTGAGGGATTTCTGTATCATCTAGAGAAAGGTGGATTTTTTTCCCGTCATTCAACCCAAGCAGAGCACGGTGGGAAGGATGAATCACACCACACTCTTAACACAGCATGAATGAAAAGAGGCATGAGTGGATTAAAAGCAGAAGTACCCAGAGAATGACTGAGAGCAGACATTCTATTCTAAATATTTCCTTTTTCACTCCATTTGTTAATGTCATGGGCTGTTAACTGTTAGTTTAAGGCTGTTTGCATCTTGTCTGCAGAATCCAACTGTCAACCTATCTCATTGGTGTTTTTTAGATGGACATTGAGGCAACTTACTTGAGGTTTCCTTTTTCATCTAGAGACTTGATGAGGACCCACATTTGAGGGGTGCTCTCTGGTAGACACAGCTCTAGTCCAAGTCCCGCCAGAAAGTTAGTATCTCTCAGGAAGTGAGAAAAGTCCTGACTTCACTCGCAATTTATGTATTAAAATTAAACTTCTTGCAATAGGAGGATAAAAAAAATCTCAGCTATTCTGAGGGGAGAGAGGTAATGCATTTAGAAATCTTTCTGATGCCATGACTGTAAGATTAATGCTGTAATCCAGTTTGTTATCTGTCTGCTGTGTCTCCTTGTGTCTAGCATAAGTCAATAGAACTTCACTTCTCTAATTGAAATCAGTGTGCTGATGGAGTCTGTTCGTGGAAATGAAAGGTAGCTGCCATAATCTGTTGGGAATTGAATGAATCCTTTGGGAGTGAGGCTGACCTAATTACTCCATTCAGAAACACTGGGCTAGCTTTCCCTTTGGCAGTAAACAGCTACGGGAAAGAGGCCAATGGGCCATTTGGCTCATCTTTTCTTGAATTGCTTTAAACTCACCTTACATGTCATTGTGAGACCTTTTCACTGGAGAGTGATATTTCTTAAGTTTTTCACCTTTTTTATTTAAAGATGTTATTAAATTAAATGAAAGGGCCAATTTTCCAATCACATAGGAAACTATTTTTGCCCAAAATTTGTCACACTCAGATGTTATTTATAGAAGTTATGCCTTTAATATTCAAAGTAATGTTGCTCAGAGAGATTATCAGGAGAAAGACAATGTTTAAATCCTCCCAGAATCATCTACTTTTACCCAGTTATTGCAACAACAACAACAGGAATCATCTTTGAGGGCATATCAAAATTCTGGCACTGTCCTAAGCATGTTGTAAATATTTTCTCATTTTATACTGACAACAGTTTTTGAAGTAGATGCTTTTAATATTCCATATATGGGGTGTCCCAAAAATGTGTACACATACTTTGAATAATTATAAAGGCAGTGCTTATAAAATACATTTCATTTTCAAAATTGAGCTATCAGCTGTTAACAGTGTATGTACATCTTTTGGGGATACCCTGTATATATGCTCAATATCTATATCTGCATCTGTATTTAGCTCTGTATCATCTATATCTATTTTTGGGAAAGCACTGAGTTTTAGAATCTGCCCAATGGCACACGGCAACTTCATCTCAGAACCATGGTTGAAACAGGTCCAACTGCAGAACTACGCTGTCACATAAAACACAGGACTCTCAGTTAGATTTGAATTGCGGACAGACAAATGAAAAAAAGTTAGTGTACCTAGATTCCAAATACTGCAGGGGACATGCAAAAACTAAGAAATTGTTGTTTACTTGAAATTCAAATTGCACTGAGTGTACCCTGTGGGTTGCTGGGCTTGTTTTGTTTTTGCTGAAGCTGGCAGCCCGATCTACAGCCGTGTTCTTAAGCACTCTGCTAGAGTGCACTCATCTGAACAGAGAGGACACTGAGCCCTGAACGGAGAAATGTAATACGTAGGCTCCCCTAGTTGATTGATAGCAGAGCTAGCTTTTCTCAGCTCCACCTCACCCTAGACCTGGGGTGGGGAATGTCCGGCCGAGGGCCATATGAGGCCCAAGAAGTCATTTGGTCTGGCCTTGCCAAGGCAACTGCTGGCGGGACTAGAAATTCAATAAACCTAGGAGCTTTTTACATAGCAACATAAATGTATATTAAGTGAATTATGTTAAGCGAATGATGTTATAAATATCCAAATAGCCCTTGGCAGAAAGAAGGTTCCTCACCCCTGCCCAAGACAGCGCTAGAACCTCCCTTCTCTTACCATTTTAAATCCCAGGTTATGATGCTTAGTTGAATGCTGCAGAGACTTTGGGGTCTTTGTCAGGGAGTAGGTACCCATTTGCACTTGTCCATGCTAAATCTCATTTCAAATATAGTGGCCCTAACGTGAACATTCATCAGTCAATGAATATAGTATTTACATATTCATATATACACATTTTTGTGGTCCTTTGAAGTGTTAAATATTTAAGGAATGATGATGGCATCACAACTAGCTTAGTGTATTCAACTGAAGTGTGGCTTAATAACTTAATGAAGACTTCAGCTTCATTTCATTTTGTTCTCTATTCATGTGCTTGATCTCATAGTGATGAAGACATCTGCATTCTGATCCCAGCTGGGCTATTAGACTTTTGGAGACCTTGGCCAAGCTTGTCCCTGCATCTTAATTCTATCTTCTCTAAAGTGAAAACTGTCATTAGGTGTTTCTCTCCTGGTGTTCCTTTGGTCTTTGTTAGTCTGTGGTTTCTGGACTTGAGAAAGACTAACTCAGGTATTTCAGTACTGATTGTGTATCTAGTCTTATAATGGCATTCGAGGATCTTCGTTTCACTCATGGGTGGGGCAATCCTCTAGTTATACTCTCCTGCAGGGAGCCTTTCCCTGACTTGTGTAGGTGGGTCAGCTGCTGCTCCTCGGTGCTGTGCTGCATGGGACTCTTCATAGCCCTTGTTTTATATATTTACTGGTTTATGCACATGGATGAGTTACTACTTTTTGATTCATAAGGTCCTGCTCACCTATCTGGTATATAAACATAATGCACTAAGTATTTGATTGACTGACTATTCAGATGGCCTAGGGAGTGGATCAGAGTCCAAGGATCACAAGTAGAATGGGTTCTTAAACTGGACCGGAAGGCCGGAACAAAAGCATGGATGTAGTGTTTGTGTGAACTAATATAAATTCAAAGTAAACATCATTACATAAAAGGGTACGGTCTTTTTTTTTTTTAGTTTTATTCATTTCAAACGGGCCGGATCTGGCTTGAGGGCCGTAGTTTGCCCACGGCTGGCCTAGGGAGTGGATCAGGGTCCAAGGATGACAAGTAGAGCAGCGCAGAAACTCTGTCGTATAAAGAAGAGTACTGTGACAGATAGATCTGGGTCACTCACAAGCTAGGTGACATTGGGAAACTGTCTTGATTCCTCTGAGTCTAAGGTTCCATATGGAACTACAATATCTACTTTATATTGTTGTGATAAAAATTAAGAAAAGATGGAAGCACCAGTCAAGCCAGTAATTTATTGAATTACATTATCTTTTGTGAGAGGGGAGACCAGTGCAGCGCCTTGGTGTGTTGTAACATTGGACAGTGTCTTTCCTCACCGTGTCAGTTCGTACCCACAGCACCAGTATGACTCTGAAAGTCATCTGCATGCTGGAGAAAGTAGCACTCACTGCCCTAGGAAGCACATACTGTGAGTGGCCAGGTAGGGCTTGATTTCTTTCTTCTCTTTGGCTTCTTTGGGGAACAAGGGCCAGAGTGATGTTTTAAAGCCTGTGGGTAATGCTGCCTTTGGAAACATAGAAATGAGACTTGTTAGAAGACTGTGTACACAGCGGGGTTTGTTTGGTGTGAGGGGTTAGCTAGAAAAAGCCAACGGCTTTTTGTGCTCATGTTTCTGGTGGCTCCAACAGTGTTCAGGAACATCCCTGGGTCAAAGGCATGGGAGGCCTGTGGTTCTGGACCCTTCCTACTTCCCTCCCTAATCTCAACTCCAATGTGGAAGCTCTTGTCTCTAGAAATGAGGAAACCTAGAGTCAGTGTGTAGCTAAGGGCTACCTGTCATTGCTCCATGCCCTTTCCCAGGCTACAGAGATATCGAGAGACAGTGAGGACAAGAGGAAGCAAAAACCCCTTCCGAACAGGAAGGAGAAGCTACAAATTGGTGAGAAAGGGGAAACAGCAAAGGGGAAGAAGAAGCCAAGATGCTGGAGTTTCCTTTTGAATGGACGTGTGAAGCTGTCAGGCTATTTTTTCTGTTCCTCCTCGCATCTACACTTTTACCTCTGCCTGTCTGGTACTCCCACCCCAGTCATCTCTTGGGAATCAGCTCAGGAGTTGGCTTCCCTGATGACAGTGTCCCCTTTACCTCACTGCTCCAGGTCTGGGCAGTTTGCATGCATGCCTTTCCTCCAATGGACCCTGAATAATTTAGAGACATGACTGCATCATCAACTTCAGTGTTCAAAGACCATACTGTTTAATTCTAACACATCTGGAATAATGAATCACTTGGAGATTTCTGCCAACAGATCCAACATATGTACTCCTAGTTTGGAATTATTATCTAGCATCGATTATGGGATTAACTGCTGGAGTATTAATGTACCAGAACCTGAATGAAATAAGATATCAATACCAGTCTGTCAACATTTATTTGTTGGAATTGGCCATTCATTTACTTATTCATAAACAAACTCACTTTTTCAATTAACATTTATTAAGTAGCAATAGTTTATGACTCATTTTTTTTTCATTCATTTATTCATTCAACATATATTTGAGTGCCTGGTAAGTTTTCAAACTGTGTGTGTGTGGGGGGGGGACATAACAGGAATGTTTCTCCCATGCAGATCTTATAGGACAGGGGAGAAAACAGATGATACAAATGGAAACACACAAATGTAAAATTATGAATTGCGGTAAGTGCTTTGGAGGAAACCCAAAAAGTGCAGTAATGGAGAATAAAACTGGAAGGGTGGTCAGAGGAGGCCTCGCAGAGGAAGTGACAATTAAGCCAAGCACTGTGCTAGACTCTGATCTCAGGAGGAACTGAGAGACTGGGGGCCATATGCATAGATGTCCGCAGTGGGATTCTGTCTGCAGAAAATAGAATGTGGGTCAAGAAGCAAGTATGGATGACCAACTCTAATTCAGCCCTCCAGGAAAGGGTTCCCACAGGAAGTGATATTTCAACTGACTCCCAGAGAATGAGAAGGCATCTTTGAAACCTTGCAGACAAGGAGATTCACATCTAGTCTTAACTTCACTCCCACCTCCTGCATTTCTACTCTCTGGTTTATGCTGCAAGAAGGAACTTTCTAAACCTCTTATCTGAATATTTAAGCCCCCTAATTAATAACTTAAACAGTTTCCCATTCTCTATGTATAAGAGATACAGACTAAACAATGTAAAATGGCATATTTCATAATATGGTCTCAATGTCCAACAGCTGTCCCCTTCTTGTCCTCAACCTTGTTGCTCTTTAGCGATGAATTCTCAGCAGGGCTCTTTCATATGTTGATGGTCATCCCAAGGTATTCCCCACGATTTGACATGCTCAATTTCTAGGCTTCTCCTTCAAGGTCCAGATCAACTGTTGCCTGGGTGACACCTGCCCTCATCATTCCCTTCACCCCATCCCACACCTAGAGATAGTTAATCCCTACTTTCCTTTGTTCTTTTAGAACATATTGAACCCACCTCTATTTTAGAAGTGATCTCACTAAACTATAACTATTTTTGAGTCTGTGATGAGACTCATCTATAAGCAGTGTCGTTCTGAGGTCCTCCAACTTAACCCTAATAGAATATTCTTAGAAGTCAAGCCTCAAATAAGGGTTAAAACTTATGAATTTTATAACTTACACCTAAATACTAAATATATAATACTAAATTTTTGCTTTTTTTTCTGTCTTAATGTATTGTTAACTCAGTCCATTCATTCTTCAACACACGTTTATCAAGTAGGTACATTCCTCCAGGTATTGTGGTAAATGTTTGAAATACCCACACTCTCCTCAAAGTACTTAAGACTATAGGAGGAGACACATACATAAATAGACATTAAAACAAAACACATGGTAAGACATGTTTGTGGGTTTAATACACTCACATTCTAATTGGGAGGAGAGGCTGATAATGCATAGACATTCTGATTGGCTAAGTACTTTCACCATTGATGGCCAGTCTCATACAGTAACAACAGTACTGACATCAGACAGATGGGGGGTCAAATCCTGGTTTTGTTTATGCTAGCTGGGAGGCCTTGGGAAACAACTGATCCCGATGCCCTTCTGTTTGTTCCTATTTAATATAAGGAAGATACTATTCTACCTGGGTTTGCTCAAGGGCCTAAAATGTTATCATGCTTGACATTGAGTTATGATCTGGCATATGATAGACATTCAATAAACATTAGCTATTGTTATTTCTGTTATTTTGCTATGGATTTATTTATCTCTCTTCATATAATTAAATCAACTTATTTCTTTGAATCTCCCTCTCTTTATTCCTACTACCAGTAATAGGTTCCAGTTTAGATCCTCATCACCTTTAGAATTATTACAAATATGTCTTCACTTTTACAAACTTGAACACTCACTTTTATGATCTACCTTTTCTGAAACTGGTGTATCTAAACCAGCGGTTCTTAACCTGTGGGTCTTGACCCCTTTGGGGGTCGAATGACCCTTTCACAGGGGTCGCCTAAGACCATCGGAAAACACATATATAATTACATATTGTTTTTGTGATTAATCACAATGCTTTAATTATGTTCGATTTGTAACAATGAAATTGGGGGTCACTACAACATGAGGAACTGTATTAAAGGGTCGAGGCATTAGGAAGGTTGAGAACCACTGAACCATGCCACCTACCACCAGCTTAAGTCCCTGGATATTTCCGTCTTCTTTCTGGATTAGGTCTAAGTGTCTGAAAGTAAGTCACATAGGGTAGGAAATGATGACATTATCTTTTCTGAAGAAGATGTGCCATATTGCCTTGATGCTAGGGTTTGGAACATGTGACCTCATTAGCTCTCTTTTAGACTTGGGAGTCTTGGTGGAGAGAAACATTTTCTTCTTTGCAAAGGAGGTCAGGGAAAGGGCAATACAGTGTTTTCCACTAATGGAATAACAGTTACAGTGGGAGATCAAGTCCTCTAGGAGCCTGACTCTTATTTTTAGCTCAGCTCAAAGGACTGTAGTCTATTTTAGCCAGCCCTGGGACTTCCCACAGCAATCTAAGAGATGAATGCCCTGGCTGCAAATATGCTCAGATATTCCAAGTGAAAGAAAGCCATGAATTTTAGAGTAGAGATATGATACTCATCATCAGACCCTGGGAGGTATGTTTTGATTAAAAAAGAATTTGGCTTTTTTAGAGCCTTTGACCACAACAATTCTTTGACACCATGAATACAAGGTTGTATTTGATAGTTCAGACCTGGGTTCCACTTCTGCCCATACCCGTTGAGCAATGAGCACAACATGCTTATCTCAATTTGCTCATTGATGAAATTCAAATAATGGTCCTCATCAAAGAAGTGTTATTGTGAGAATTAAATGAGATGAGAGATGTAAGATGCCTGTCACATAACAGATGCTCAAGACATGAGAGGTCCTTCTATCCTGATGGGTAGTGGGTTCTGGTGTGTCTGTGTGGATTTTCACGGGCTGTATTACTACAATATTACCTTGGGCACAATGCTTACTAAGAAGGTACATGAAATAAAGGCTGGTCTATCCTCCAGATATGGACAATTAAAAGTGTCATTGGCTAGCAGTCCATCTATGTTTTTTTCTGTCCTCACCATATCTGGGCCCTCTTCATTTGAAAGGCCAGTATATTGTAAAATTGGCTGTTAAATGGCCTTAGATACAGAATTTCAAACACTGAGTCCTATTCCTTATTAAGTCTGGATTTATACTTTGGGACAAATTCTCTGATTCTATACCTCATTTGGGTTGAATCTTGCTCATTAACCCAAATTTGTGTACTTGTTTTTCATTCAACAAATTCTTTTGTTTTAAGCTACCCTATAGTAACTGTGATAGTTGTTTAGCTATAACGTTTCTCTAAAGATAAAATAAATAGAAAGTAAAATTTGAAACCAGATGTTTGGTTTTGACTAAAGTTTTTTTTAGTTTTAAGTAACTAAAGTTTAAAAAATACTATTTGGTAAAAAGTAAAATAAATGCATCAAACAATGAACTTGCAGCATATTCATTAGAGAAATAATTTGTCATATAAGACAATCTCTTACAAATTAAATGGAGATAATAGTATAACAGATAAGAGGCATGTAATTATAAAAAAATAAAAATAACAAAATAACACATGAAAAAATGAGAAGACTTACTAATAATCAAATAAATTTAAGTTGACACATCCATAACACACATCAGTGATTATTATTCTGGGTGCCACATAGATATAGGGGCAGAGAAGATAGAGGTTGGGTTGGGAAGAATGGGCAATTTGACTACATCATCTCTCATCACCTAAGATCTCTTTCTTATAATGTATTGTCTTGTGTTTGGGCACATACAAGTGATAGAAGCAATTTCATGCCAAAAAATATATGTAGGTCAAAAGAGATAAAGGAGAATTGATTTGTGCCTTGTTTTCTCCAATATTACCTGGCACATGGTAGGTGTTTAGATACAGAGCCAATCAGTAAAATTGTCATGTAACTCTCAGATTAGTGAGATATTAACTCCTAACTAATGGAACAGTGTAAAATAGAATGGGCCCAGTGCCAGGAAGAGAAATGTTTGGATAAATAGAGAAGAGGACAGTTATTGAACATAAGCTATAGTGCAGAGACTCTGCTAAGAATCTTACACGTTACCTTCCGTAATAATCCCAACAATCCTAGGAAGTAGGCATAGTTATCCTTACTTAGAAATGGGAAAAGTGAAACTCAGAGAGTAATAAGAAGCAGAGCTGGGATTGCTGGTACCTGGGTATGTTAAGCTCACCAACCCAAGATTTAATCGGCCTTTAGGTTGTTCTGCAAGGCCTCTGTTCTTCAAAGTTTAAAAAATAATCCTGATATTGTTTTAAGAAAAAAATAAAGTATGTTTCAGTATGTACTTTTTGAATATAACTAATGATTGTTGAATCACCTGGCAAGGAGTCACCAGCTTTGGGCATCAGTAACAATGATCCGCTCTCAGCAATATTTCCACCAGCAGAGACTGTTTGCTGAGCAAAAAGTGTTCTGATTTGAAGTTAGAATCTGCAGGGGTTTTTCTCTCTGAGAGAGACAAAGATTCCATGTGATGAGTAAATGTCCATTTGAAAGGAATTAAATTTTAAAATAGAACATTTTAAGCTTTCATTTTGACATCTTGAAAAATTGTTCATAGTTCCGAAAATGTTCTCCTCTATTACAGCGTACATAGGTTACACTGCCCATATTGAGCTGTAGTCACGCTGAACTCTGTTCTGATAGAGAATGTTATGTGGGAGAAGATTCTTTATTACTATGATGAAAGGCTACTTGCAAGAATCCCGGTGAAGAACATAGTCTTTGGGCCCTTAATGATGAACAGAAGGCTGTAGCTGAGCAATGTCCAACTCCTTAATGCAGGGAGATGTGAGTCAGACAGACCCTAAGATACAATAGATTTCCCCCCTGGGATTTCTGCTCAGCCAATAAGCCACGCCTCCTTTTCTGTTAACTGACATCTTCCAAGAGCTGTGGGCCTTGGCCACCACAATTTTACTATGTGACCCTCTGACCCCTGCACTGCCTTTTCTTATGGCTTACAGAACCAAGAGTGGGCACATGGCCTCAAAAGGGTCAATTACATTCTTCCAATTTAGGATTTAAAATTAGAATTCAACAACATGAGTCAGAGTCTGCTGGTCACATATGAGAGGCATGTAACCTTTGGAGGTCTGAGGTGGCTGCCGTTTGCTACACGCCCAGAAAAGGAGAGGAAGCCCATTGTAGAACAATGAGAGTAAAGGAGGCTTGGAACAAAACATGGAGTGGGGCGTGACGTCATCAAGGAAGGGTCCAAGGACGTTTTGGCCTTGATGTTTTTGACAGTATTTTTGTTTCCAAGTTTTAATCTTTTCTGACTGTGTTTCCTCTCTTTGGGTTCCATGGAAGATCGCTGTCTCCTTTTGATAAATTTCCTATTTTTCCTGCTTAAACTCATTTGTGTAGTTTTCTTTGTTTTGTTTTGTTTTGTTGTTGTTTTAACGTGCAACTAAAGAGGCTTGGCTAAAACCCACATAGACCGGAGGCTGCTGTCTCTGGAATGCCCACGGGTTAAAGAGTCTAGAAAGTGAATCAACCAGGAAGCTCAGTTTTCAGCTTCAGGCAGCAAGATGGAATGCGGTGAGCCTTGGGTTTAGCTGAGGCTAAGGGATTTGCATTTGAACTCGAAACAAAAGAATAAGCAGCCCATGATATACCATAGAGCTAGGCGGTAATCTTCAAATCTCTTTGCAGTGCACTCATTTGGTAACTGTGTGTCCCCATCCTTCCTGGCCAGATGACAAGGTGTCCTATTCTGATTCAGCATGTTCAGGACAAGATGTTGCTCGTTTCTGCAGTCTCAGCACCTAGTATGGTTCTGGCGCTCAATTGGTGTATGTTGGATAAATGAGACATTCGTCAAACAGGTTTAATAGGTATTTGTTAAACCAACCAGCCATACGAACAAAACGACCGAATTACCACAATGTCTTAATAACTAGCACTACCACAGCAGTGCAAACTGCTGGTGTGGACTATAGTCAATTATTTAAGCAAATCTCAGATGCCAAAAAAAATGAGCTGCTATGGAGGAATATGCTTACTGCATGAAATATGAAATGAGAGGATATGTTTTACTTTGTGTTTAAGAAAACCTTGACTATGATGAGGAGACATAATTTTTGTTGGACTAAATCTTTCAATATAAAAACAAAAAGTTTATTGTCCAATAAAATATTTTAAAGAAAGATTTTGGTTTTGTATCAAATGGCAGACCTACCATTGTAAAATATAGTTCCCACTAACCAAGTTGCTGCATTCCAACAAATATTTATTGAACACCCATGTGTCGGCTCATGTGATGTAAAGATTCATAAAGCAGCCCCCTCCCTCAAAAGAGAGTTTTAGAATAATGCAGTGGCCCCTGGGGTGAGGTGTGGTTTAATTAAGAGACAGCTGAATAAGCCATTGATAGATCTGGTTTTTAATTTTTAAAGCATGTGCATCCTTGCCTTGTCATTTAGGCCATGCATTCTTGACAGCTTTTCTTGTGTCCAACACTGGGCTGGGCTCTAGCTTCAAAAAGTAAACAATGCCTGGAATATAGGAAATACTCCATAGATACTTGTTGAATGTGGAAATGAATGAATGCATGGATGGATGCATGGATGAATGAATGAATGAATGAATGATTGAGTAATGCAAGCAGTTCTCTGTTCCTGCCTTGTTGATAGCCAGGGTTTGGTGGAAGAACCATGATTAGAGAACAATGAATAGAACATTATTTGCTTGAATAAAAGTCAAGGAAGGCTCAAAGAGCCTGAACTGTGTTTTAAAAATATTAAGTTTTTCTCACACACTGCTGGTAGCGATGTTAATTGGTACAGACACTATGAAACACAGTATGAAGGTTCTTCAAAAATTTAAGAATAGAGCTACCATATGACCCAGTAATCCCTCTTCTGGGTATCTACCCCCAAAATTTGAAAACACTTATTGGTAAAGATATATGTGCCCCTATGTTCACCGGAACATTATTCACAATAGCCAAGACATGGAAACAACCTATGTGTCCTTTGATGGATTGATTGGATAAAGAAGATGCAGTACATATATACAATGGAATACTACTCAGCTATAAACAATGATTTAATATGGCCGTTTATGACAACATGGATAAATCTTGAGAGTATTATGCTAAGTGAAGTAACTCAGATGGAAAAAAGACAGGAACTGTATGGTATCATTGATATGTGGGATATAAAACAAAAATGAACAAACAAAACAAATAAACAAACAAACAAATAGATACAGGCAACAGAATGGTGATTATCAGATGGAAGAGGGATAGGGGAGGGCAATGAGGGTAAGGGGGTCAAACATATGGTGATGGAAGAGGACTAGAATTTGGGTGGTGAGCACACAATGGAGTATATACATGTATTATAGAGCCGTACACCTGAAATTTATAATGTTATTAACCAATGTTACCCCAATAAATTTAATTAAAAATACTAAGTTTCTTGGGAAGGTTGGCCATTAAGTCATAGGAAACAAAGACCTAAAACTATGGGAAACCATCATGAGATATGCGAATCTCTTGGTTTGTCTGGGCATCAGGGCAGGATACATGTGGGAGAGGGTGGAGCTCAACCAAGAGAAGAGACAGTTGAGATAGGGCCAGTTGAGGAAAATAAGTGTCAGCTTCATGTATGCATTCATTCAAAGATGTCTGTGGATGGTACTGCCACTCTGGAAAACAGTTGGACAGTTTATTATAAAGTTAAAACTACACACACAGTTTGACCCATTCCTAAATATTTATCCCCAAACAAAATTCTGTGTTTGCTCACATAGAACTCTATACATGAATGTTTATAGCAGCTGTGTTTGTAATTGGCTCAAACTGTAAACAACCCAAATGTTTTCTAATGGGTGAATAAACTGTGTTACATCTAAAGAATGGAATACGATTCACCAATAAAATATTGATAGATACACCACTTACATGAATCCCGCAGAAATATATTTTATTCCTTGACTCATAGCATTTCAAGCATAACTTTCAGCAAGTACTAGAAACATTTCTCTTGTTGCCAGATAATATATTCTATTTTTGACATGAGGCTTCATTAAGATTGCTCACATTTTCCCTACTTTTTTTTCTTTAAAAGTGATACAAATTATTCCTTTTATTTTTTTTAATTTATAAATTTGTGGGAATTAATAAACCTCTTGTGAAGAGTTTGTGGAAGTACAAAGATGTTCTATTTTGGTGGGAAATGTTAGACTTGGGATATGCAAATATTAACATATGAAAAAGCCCCTTTTATGTGCTTAAATTGGATGAGGACTCATAGGAAAACAGCCTGGGAATGAGATTGGAATTTCCCCTCAATGATCCTTTGGCACTTGGCCAGGGTATGAAGATCCTTGTGGATTTCTTGATGATAATCTCTTGCCTTGAACCCTGACTCTCCAGCCCAGAGATGACTTGTACTGCTGTGCCTTGGTATAGCCTTGTCTACTTTATGCACGTCCTTAATTAAAAACTTGCATGAAGGTAGAACAGCAAGAGCCATTAGAGCCCATCTCTTTTTTTGCAGATGAGGAAATCAAAGCCTGAAGGGGCCAGGTTTCTTGCTCCAGGTCATGAGCAGACCAGAATTAAAATCCAGTTTACCCAGAAGCCTGGTTCAGGACTCTGTGTTTTATACTCTGCTGGTTGACCCTTCAACTATTTGCTTGCATTTTTTCAGCAACTATCCCAACGCTCTGGTGGGTGATCCTTTTGCTGTCATAAAACAGCCTTAAAAACAAATAGAAAGTATACAAGACATTAACCACAGGCTTTATAGAGATAAAATACATTTATGTAGACTTTATTCCTATTTGTGGACATTTGTTAGAGTTGCTTAGTGTGAAAGTTCCCACGTGGGGGAAGAAAAGGATCCTTGCAAAGCAGCCAGACCTTGATTTGATAATCACTGTGTCTTGCACACAGAGAAAATGCTTTTGTCCCTTTTATGGGATGAGCCTAGGCCAGGGGTGGGCAAACTTTTTGACTCGAGGGCCACAATGGGTTCTTAAACTGGACCGGAGGGCCGGAACAAAAGCATGGATGGAGTGTTTGTGTGAACTAATATAAATTCAAAGTAAACATCATTACATAAAAGGGTACGGTCTTTTTTTTTTTTAGTTTTATTCATTTCAAACGGGCCAGATCCGGCCCGCGGGCCGTAGTTTGCCCACGGCTGGCCTAGGCTCTGAGTTGCTTTTCAAAAGTGGAGATGATTGGCATTGAGTCATGCACATTTCTTTGCCTAGTTTTGTTTATTGCGTTGTGGGGGCATTTTCCAAATGTTTTTCTTGAGTTGTGATCAATGGGGTATTGTCCCAATTTCAACCTTTGAAAGGTGACTGGCCCAAGTGTCAACCTGATGTCTGATATAGGGTAGCTTAGCACATGGTAAGTGCAGTAGCTCAGCAACTTGATATGACTTGTGACTTTGCCACTAGTTTAACATATGAGCTCAGCAAGTTATCCTCATCTGTGAGGCCTCTTCTATAGAAAACAAAAAATTTGGACTAGATCAGAAACGGCATCTGGGCTACTCTTCCCCAGTCTTGTGCCTCTGCAGGCATCACCAGGTGACCATGGACCATATCTTCTTCTCTGAGTCCCAGCATCTTTGTTTATGGTGACACAATAGTGCTATAAATGTGCATTGTAATTATTCATTGGCACATCATTAACATACGTTCGATGTCAAAATGATTTGGTTTCATGAACGATTAAAGAAGTAAATTGAAATTAGTGCTGGAACCAAGGTTACTTTCTGACATCTTGCCTGGCTTATGCACCTGGGGGTGGCTGCATCCTCCTTCCTATGTCTTTACCTGGAACCGTGAGACCAGCCCTCACTCACTGGTGATTTCTCTGCCATGTGCTACTCGTACCAGAACCAATGCAGAGTCTTTCATGGGTCTTGAGACAAAGCCTTTTGGATACTTAAAGGACATTAAATACAGGATGTGCTTCACGCAGGAGCTGGCAAATGGTTAATAGCCTATTATCAACATCATCATAACTACTGCAATTGTTATTACAATTAATAATTTAGAAAAGAAGCTTCTGCTTATCTATTAAGGATTATCATTAAATATGTATTCTTTCTCTGACTTCTCGAAAACAGCCAAGTCTATTGTAGCTTCCGGATCTGAATACTTACTCTCTACTCTCTGAGGAAGGCTGAGCCAAGCCCGCTTTCACTAGACTGCTACTACTTTTGAACTCTGCTGATGGGAAGTAGTATGTGAAGCCTTGCTGTCTAGGATTTCTTTCAAATGGGCAGTTTTCATGTTTTCTCTTTTAGAAGGGACGAGCAGTGCGCCCTAGGTTCTAGGCTTAGTCATTGCTGCTTCCTAAAATGCATGATGTTCTGGAACTGGGAAAGGGAATCGATTTTTTTTTTAAGTTGAAGGATCTACAAGAAGCAAGGCGTGAACATGTGAAAGAGCATGGTGAGTCCAGAGAAACCAGAGTTGTAGAGGCTACACAGGGGAGTGTGCCAGGCGAGGAAGTGGAGTGGTGCCTTGTGGGCCCAAGCACTGATTTGTAAATCTGAGCAAGAAAATAGTGATGGCAAACTGGAGGCTGTGAACACCACACTACTGTCTTTGGAAACAATAGGGTAAAATCTGCTTATTCCTCAGAACACACAGTCTGTTCTTTCAACCTTCAGCTGTGTAATTGATGAGAGAAATAATTATCAAAGGGTTTAGAATCAGCTAAAATTCATAGAAGTCTTTAAAAAAGTGAATTCCATGGTAATCCATGTTATATCCAATCCCTGAGTGGATGTGATGCCAATTACTGCCACCTGCCCCTTCTTGTCTCCGTTACAACACCCCAGGGAGAGCTGCCCTCACGGCCCTGTCAAAACGTCAGCTCTGCCTCTGGGGCCAGACGCAGGGACTTCCCTTGAAGACCGCTGGGGCGGGGTCCCACGTGAAAAGCAGCATTAAGTCGTCCCTTAGGCTGCACAGGGGCGCCAGTCTAGCACTGTTTCCAGTGCGCATGGGGGGACGGAGCATTTCCGTCCATGAGGAAGGGGCCCGATGCTGTAGCAGGGGCACCAGATAGGTTCTTTCATTTAGTCCCAGCACCTGAAAGCTTATTTATCATCATCCCTACTTTACACATGGGAGTATTGAGGCTCCTCGTGCTTTCTGTGCATAAACAAGGATTTTAGCATAATTTTCCTCATCACCCACATCTCTTCTCTCCCTCTCCCATTTTAAATAGTTAGAATTTGCTTGGATTTCTTTTGCATTTTTTAATTGGAAGCCCTTAGTAAGTTTCTCCCCATTGTCTTCACAATTCTTTGTTTCTATCTCCAGCTCCTGCCAAAAATCAAGCTTCAGTCAATGAGGGGGCGGAGGGGAGGTAGACATCTGTACTACTTTAAACAATAAAGATAAATTTTAAAAAATCTAACTTTAAGTCTCACTGCCATCTTGGTATTCACAGCAGTTCCCATGGAAACAGTCAACACTGAGGAATGTCCCTGCTGAGAGGGCCCCGAATGACAACTATAACGAGAAAGTTATGGGCCTTATGTGTGAGTTTTAGCCAAAAGAACTGTTAGAAAGAGTGTAAATTATAGTCACCAGTTTCTGAAAATGATGGCATCCTTCATCTCCGTGAGCGCAGACGGCACTTAACATTTCAAGGTACTTTTACAGGTCACATGTCCTCAGGTGTTCACATTAGGCAAATGGATTAGGAAGTACAGTCGTCCATCTGTAAAGTTCCTTGTTCACTGTCTCAAAGCTGTAGGTAGTCGACCAGAAATTCAGTTCTAAGTATTCTGACTCCATTCCAGTGCTGTTTCCACAGCTTGCCTAATACTTAATTATTTAATATGTATTCACCCACCTATTATTAAATGTTTTTCCTTGTCCAGACATTATGCTGAGTGTGTGAGATTAAAAAAAAAAGGCTGATTTTCTGCTATCAGATAGCTCACAATCTTAACTGAAAGACTGGCATGTAACTAATAATGATCATTTAGTAAAATCAATAAAACAACCAAAGGTTGAGATCATCACAGGCAGCTACGACGGAGAGATGGAGTTTTGTTTAACTGCTTCTCAGAAGCGGGTTCTAGTGGCTTTTGACAGATGATAAGATTTTGCCAGGTGGCTGAACATGTGAAAAACTTGTCCCATGTGTTTTGCCTAAATGTCTATTATATTCATTAAAAAAACAGTGGTTTCAAAAATATATAGTGATACCAATATCTTAATTCAATGAGCCATACTTTTGCTCCTCTGTATCTCAGGATAATATTTCATTACATTAGGTCTTTCTTGAATCTACATGCTCTTCCAGTTACTGGGTCTGATGTTTACACATTTGCACAAATATACAGTATTTTGTTTAATAGATTATTCTCCTTGTTGATCATTTAACTAAGGGTTTCTTTTCTTATTATTAATATTAGGACACGTGAGTGTTCTTTGCCCATTGCGGGAGGGTTGGAATGTCACCTCGGGGAACTAGGTAGTTCACATACAATTTCTTGCATTAATCACATCGATTGGTAGGGAACCCCCCCGTAGGGCTCTGATTTATGTTTGGAAATCAAAGAGCATGCACAACCATGAATAGAAGCATAGACACATGAGAGTTGCTTAACACTCGCTGTGTGAATTAGCTGTAGTTCAGCCATTGGCTCTGACGTAGTTATAATGTAGTATATAGTCATAAAAAAGTGTGGGAGAGGATGTAAAGATCAGGTGTCATTCTTCCCAATGCTCAAATCAGTGTTCAAACCCGAATGGGGCCAGACAGGTAACAGGAGTGAAACAGGCCATGTGCAGAGGGAAAGGGACGGGCCGTTTAAGTTGTGTAGCTTCATGTCAGCGGCAGTGAGTCCTCGCCACGAGGCTTGCAGAAACGTGGGCTGCTGTTGCCAGGCCTTCTGAGAGTGCAGAAGAAATAAAAAACCCCCAGATTTTTATGGAAATCTCTGAATCTTTGCATGAGCGTCTTTGGCTAATAATCTGCTTGGTGTGTTTCCTTACTATTTACTTATCGGGCTCTTTAACTTGGGGGTAGGCGGCTCATGGAACTCCCGAGGGCTCATGTCCCTTCTTAGTTTTGCTCCAGCAACTCTGCTGACAGAGAGCAGAGGGAAGAAAACAGATGCAGGGAAGAGGAGCTTTCATGCCTGCTTGCCAAATCCTTGCTCGTAAACTTTCCCACGAAGAAAACTCTCTAAAGCCTCTCTTCCATTTTCTCTCTCTTTAAAAATCGCGTTTGACAGTTCCTCTTTATCACATCCTCTGCTCTGAGTGATCTTCACATGCTTAGGCCTCTTGAGGCTTTCCTGTATCTCCAACATGCACGCCCTAATCCCCTCCCAGTCGGGCGAGATTTCTTAGATGTGCGTGATGGATGCTCGGAGGTTTGCTAACAGGTGGGGCGAGGATCATCGCCAGGCCCACTGGGGGCTGGGCATGGCAAGCAAAGGCAG
Source organism: Myotis lucifugus (assembly GCF_000147115.1). NCBI lineage: Eukaryota > Metazoa > Chordata > Mammalia > Chiroptera > Vespertilionidae > Myotis > Myotis lucifugus. The sequence goes on from NW_005871161.1 coordinate 1,911,039, forward strand.
TGGACGGATGTGGATTCGCTGCCCTGCTTGCTTGTGTGTCCAGGGCAGGGAACAGTCCGGGGTAGGGGTGGGGGGGGGGCTTTCAACACTGTGTTTCCAGCATGTGACGTAGAGAAGGTGTGCAGAACGTGTTTGCCAGGTAAAGGTGAGTCTTGTCCGTGAAATCTGCGGATTGTATGCTCGTAGTCAGTGATCTAATAAGAGGCACACACAAAAACAGTTGGTAAATCTCATTCGCCTCCCCAGTCAAATAATGTAACTGCCAAGGTTCCTACATCCCTACTCGCATGCATCCAGGGCAGCCCCACAGCGACACATAGTTAAATGACGTGGAAGGAGGTTAGTTTGGGGGTACAGACTGAGCTGGGTTTAAGCTGTCCAGGTTAAAGTTAGTTTATTCATATAAAATACCGGAGATCTGGGAGGCCAAAAAGGAATGCTGATTTTCAGGATGGCCTAGAAGCTCCATGCTGCCTCCTCGGGAAAGCCGCCCCTGGTTTTCACTTGCAATCCAGCAGGAGCCAGCCATCTGTCAAACGTCACTTGGAAGGGAGACAGCGCCATCCTATTTTCTACTTATTAGCGTGTGGCCTTGAACAAGTAACTTCAATGCTCTGAGCTTCAATTTCTTCAGTTATAACTTCCTCCTTTTCAGTTGATGTGGATGAATCATAAAATTTAAGGAAACACTGAAGAATCAAGACCTGGAAAAGAACAGAATGAACAGAAGCATCAGTCAGTTCCAACTCTTTCTGCATCTCTGCATCACTTGGTTTAAGATTCAAATTCCAAGGGGGAAAGCATCAGATGGGCCTGGCTCAGACCATGCGGCCATTCATGCCCTCTGATTGACAGTCTGACTAAGACTTCACTGGATGACAGGAGAGAAGGATGCTCTACAGAGCGAACTGCCTGACAGGGACTTGACCACTGGAAAAGGCACTGGACCAGCCCAGGGGGACCTGACAGAGAGAGGCCTGCGGTCATCCGTAGCTTGACCTTGCTCCTTCCCAGCCCTTTTTATGTCTTGCAAGTGCCTCCGACTGGCCAACCCAACTGGTGGCTTGAAGGCAAGGGAGCCCATTGATATGGTTTATATGAAGTCAGCCTTCTAGATAACACAACAGTGTATGTAGAATGTCCCTAATACATTCATGCTAATGAATTCTTCTCTCTTTTTTTTTTTTAAAAAGGCCTCATGATTTCTCTTAGCCCAGAAGGAAAAATCATGTGTGCCATCCCTGGTTCAGGAAATTCCTCATAATTTGGAAATGGCCAAAGCCATGAGTCAGCGGGTTTCTCTCCTCTTCTTCCCCTGTGAGCCTGGTCTCAGCGAGGCCCAGCTCCAGCTGCGGGGTGCTCCCCTCCTTGCGGGGCCTCGTGGAGGCTGTGGGTGGCAGTTCCTCCTACGCGGGTGGCTCTCTGAGCTCCTGCCAGGGCTGAAGGAAGCCACTTCAAAAGATGCTGCCACCACCACTGATAAATGGAATCAGAAGGCCCTGCCTCAGCCCAGACGGTTCCTAAGCACTTTCCCCCAGTCTCCCTCCTTAAAGGTCTGTTCTTCTGAGTGGATTTGGGCAATATGGGGGGCCTCTTTGCCAGGCAGCCCTTTACAAGTACAAACTCATCCCTCGGTGTTAGGAATGTGGGAAGATAAGGAGTTCTGCTTGAAGGGAAAGGAAATGGGGCTTTTGCCATAGACTCTCTGTGTGTTCCCTCTTGTTTCCTTTTGCTAAATAAGGTTGGAATACTTCTCCGTTTACTCTCAGCAAAAGAGAGATTTTGTAATCTCCGAATGCATTAAAAATAGACTGACTTGAATTAAAGTCACATTTTTATTCCATCGTTTTCAGATGAAATTACTATGATTCCATGGTTTAGGAAACTAGACAGAAGTGGATACTGGGAGTAAACGAGTATTTCATTTTTATAAGGGCAGCATGATATAGTGACGGGAACACTGAAATGGGACTCCTGACTCTAGATAGATATTGGTGTCAGCTGAACTTGGGGGAGCCATTTCTCCTCTTGGAGTCTCAGTTTCGGTATTTGCAGTGCGAGTTAGATAGGTAAGAGAGTGAAGATTCAGCCTGGCCAGTGTGGCTCAATGGTTGAGCATTGACTTACGATATATATAGGAGGTCTCAGTTCGATTCCTGGTCAGGGCACATGCTCAGGTTGTGGGCTCAATCTCCAGCATGAGGCATGTAGGAGGCAGATGATCAATGATTCTTATCATTGATGTTTCTATCTCTCTCTATTCTTAATACAGCCATTTTTTTCAAATAAATCCTACTGCCTCTTTGTAGAATGCTTCTATTTGACAATAGATATTTAAACATTTATCAAGAAGTAAACTTCATTCTATCTATATTTCCTAATTATCTGTGGGAGTAGAGTATCATTGTGGCAAATGAAGGGAAAGGGGAAATTTGAGAAATAATGTAGAGATTGCTTTGGTGGTTTTTGACCGATTCAAAGACATGAAATGGGGGAACCAAAAGTGAAGAAAAAATATACCATTCTGGGCATGAGCCCTTACACTCCTGTAACCCAGGTGCGTACCATGTATTCATCAGTTAAGAATGACTTCACTTCCCTTTACACCGGGCTTCTCTAACCATTGGAGCCCATGGTCTCCTTGTCCATGATTGAGTTGCGCTTCTTTCATTCATGGTCCATGCTGTCTAAGTTCATCTTTGTCCTCTGTTTCCTGTCATTTGTCATCTCCCCAGGGAGCCCTGGCAGCCCTTCTAGCCTTCAGCCAGCTCCAGTGGCCCCAGGAATGAGCACTAAGCCACTTCCTGCAATATGATTTTCCTTATTTATTTCAACCCATTGTCTGAAGCATTTTTGTCAGTACCACTGAGCGGATGATGTGTGTGCTCCGCCAAGAGTCACCTGAATCAGAGCCTCATGTTGCCTGCACCACAACTCGAAGATGTCCTAGGCTTCCAGCTATTCACCAGCATGGGGCAGCTCTCCGTAGACCTCATAACTGTCTTATTTATAGCCACCCACTGCATTTCCTCAAAGTAACCTTAGCTCTTAAAATCTTGCAAAATGATATATGTGAACGAATTATTAACTGAAGTATCCGGAAAAACAGAAACTTGAAAAAGAAAGTGTTGCCTGAGGTTAGGAAACAAGATCCCAGAACTGCTGAAATGAGTTTGCTTGTGCACACACATACACACTATACAATTCTTGGAAATTCAGTAATGGAGCAAACAGATTATTGATTTAATTGATAGCCTTGAAAATAACTCCATGGTGATGGAAGGAGACTTGACTTGGGGTGATGAACACAACACAATGTGCAGATGATGTATTATAGAATTATGCACCTGAAAACTATATAATTTTATAAACCAATGTCACCCCAATAAATTCAACAAAAAAAACTAACAACAAAAATGGTTATGCCTTGATAATCGGTTCTGGAAAAAAGAACCCCATATACATTGTTCTTGTATAAACTGTAAACCATCATAAATCTGTACTCCACATGCACAGATTTCAGGATGCTTTTCTAAGAGGCCTGAGAAACCAGTGGCAATCTTTACGAAGAAGAGTGACAATATTTGATTTATACTTTAGGACCTTATCAGTATGGAGACAGCATAATTTTAAGTGGTATTCAGAAAGTATATAGCTACCAATCCTTAACAAATAATGACTAAGTCAACTGGTGAGTTTCCCTCAAGACATTTTAAAAAGTATTTTGAGAGACACAAAAGAAAGAAAAGAAAGAAATAGAAAAGAAAACCTCTTAAAGTAGTTACACTTTGTTCTCTCCCTTGTGCATTTCAAAGAAGCAATTCAAAGCCTTTACATTCTAACATATAAGTCAGGGCTTTGCAAATAGCCCAACTATCAATTTATGTTCTTTTTAAAAACTACTTGTATCTTGCCATTCATTCTCCCTTTTAATTATTACAACAGTGACTTGGAATAATGTTTCTCTCACCTCAAAGGCTATATAGCTGGTCACTTTCTCACCAGCGTTTGGTGTTCTCAGCAGGTGTGCGGCTTGTACTTTCCCAGGCCAGCCTGTCTGGGAAGGGCTGTATGACAATGTCCACTTCCTCAATGTCCTCAGCTGCCAAGGTAGGATACTGTCAACTTCTTTGGGTGGAGCCAGTGACATAGCTTTTGGCTCGTGCTTCTTTTTTCTGTAACAATGACTAATTGCAATCCTTCCTTCCGTTTTCTCTGTAGCTCTTCTCCGTCTCCATGCCCCTTCAGCCGAGGTGCCTTCTGTCAGAAAGACACTGAGCTCTGATAGAAAAGGGCTTGTTCCCATCCCTGTGCTGCTGACCATTATCTAGGCCAGCCGTGGGCAAACTACGGCCCGCGGGCCGGATCCGGCCGTTTGAAATGAATAAAACTAAAAAAAAAAAAGACCTTACCCTTTTATGTAATGATGTTTACTTTGAATTTATATTAGTTCACACAAACACTCCATCCATGCTTTTGTTCCGGCCCTCCGGTCCAGTTTAAGAATCCATTGTGGCCCTCGAGTCAAAAAGTTTGCCCACCCCTGATCTAGGCCTTTCCCTCAACTGGGAAATGCAGGGTCTCATTAACTGACCTCTGAGTTCTGACCCAGCCCGATCATGTCAGCATTGTTTGTGGTTTGCATTTATGTGGTTCAACTTTTATTGATTATTGTCTGTGTGCCAAACGCTGACCTGAACAATTTGCAGATGTGTGTTTCATTTAAATATATTTACTAGTAAGGTGGTATTTTAGTTTTTTAAAAATTACAGTAAATATGCTACTAGCCCAGTTGGCAGATGAGGAGTTGGAAGCATTCAGAGAATGCTCACTTTTCCCAAGGGTTCACAACTATGAAGGGGTGGTGGGGAGGACCAAGCAATCTGACTGTAGACTACAAAGCTTTGATGAAAACTGCCTAGTCTCTACCCAGTCCACTGCAGTGGTCTCTTTGGGCTCCATCATTTCCAGCATCCATTCCCCTGGCTCAGTGACATGGACCATTCAGCACAGGTTCTTTACTATTATAACCGTTTCCATGGTCACTGCTGACTCAATCTCACCCACTTCCAAAGACACTGCTTTCCTGATTTTCCTCACTTCCTCTCTCCTTGATTCCTTTTCTCTGTGAGTATAAGGGTGGTTGAAGTTTCTGCTGCCATGGAATGGATACTGTCTGGAGAGGGAGATCAGAAAACAGGTGGGTAAAGTAATGGGATAATGGTAGATGCCATAATTGACAGGAAGGGGATATGCAGAAATCAGGGCTGAGGCCGAACTGCTTGAAGTAGCTTCATAAGGGAAACCCTCTCTGAGGAAGTGATATTTAATATCAGACTCATGAGAAACTAGATGAAGCATGCAAAAACATGACTAAAAGGCTATCCGCATGATAAATCAATGTTGACCAGGAATAAAGGTAAACATTAAGCCACTCCTTTCATATCCCTGTAGAAAGCCAGTGAGGGCATCCTGGAGTCTTGGGGTTCTTATGGAAGGGGGCTCCATTTTAAGAAATCCACATTCTTTTTGGGTATAAAGGCACAAATGGGTCTATTGGAGACATTCGTCCGGGGCTTAGCAGACACTTTCTATAAAGAGTGAGATTGTGAATTTTTTAGACTTTGTGGTCCATCGGATCTCTGTTGCAGCTACTCAACTTTGCTGCTGTAACATTCCTACAGCTGCAGACAACACATAAATGAATCAGCGTGATTGTCCAATAATATTGTACTCATGGATGCGGAAATAGGAATTTTCATATGTCACAAAATAGGATTCTATTTTTCCAGCCAATGAAAAACATAAAATCTCTTCTTCACTCATGGGTTTATGACAACAAGCAAGGAGGCCATAGCTGGTTTGCAGGCCGGGTTTGCTGAGTCCTAATCTTCAGCAAGGTGGTTTAATGCACAAACTCTTAAGCGGAGTGTCTGGGTTTGTTTCCAAACCACTCCTCTGGCCAGCGGTCCATTGCCAGGACCGGGTCAAAGAAAATAGACTTTGATCCTGCTTTGTTCTCTTTCTTATCTTTCTATCCTTCTCTTCTTAGGCAAACAGTCTTAAAAGCGTAAGCGATACTCCCTGTCTGTGGCCAGTTGCATTTTTACAAAACATGGCTTCAACGATGCTTTCAGTCTCTGATGCGGTTCCAGAACTGTGCACCCCTTCACCCCCATCGACAGGTGGCAGAGATGTCCCCCCCACCCCCTCTTGAAACTGGACAGCCTTTGTGAAATGCCTCCACTAATAGAGTGCGACAGAAGTGATGTCCGAGGCTTCCGAGCTGGGTCAGAAAGGGCAACACAGCTCCTGCCTGCCTCCCCTTCAGAGCCTGTGGACGCTGGAGCTGCCATGGAAGAAGTATGCAATGCTGATTATTTCATTTTAAAGGCTTTCATTAGCCTCTTCTAAAGCAGATCTAGTCGTAGACAAAAAATAAAGATGTCCGTGCGCATTATGTGGCTGGAGTTCAAGGTTAGGAGGGTTGGGGGCTTAGGCCAGTGATGCGTGTGGAGTCATTTCTTGGGAAGCTTTAATAACAAGTTAAGGATCTTGGACTGGCGCTTGAGGGCTAAATATGTGGCCACTGTAGAGTTTTATGGGCAGCAGTAGAATGGACAGATTTCTGTTGTAGAAGGACCACTCTTGTTGCAATAGAAACTCTGAATTAGAAGGAAGCAACACTGGGCCTGAGACCTGGCTAGAGGCTCCTGATATGATCTGGATGAGACTCAAAGGGGGGCAGTGGTAATGGACATGGATAAGGGAGTGGAATCAAGAGGTGCCAGAGACTGACTGGGAAGGAGGACACTGCCTGTTCAGCTAGTGGACAGGTAACAAAGCAGGTGTTACTGTGGTGTCGTCTTCTACTGTCCTGTTAATAGAGCAGATCCCTCTTAGATACAGCTAGGTCTCCCAGCCTGCTATTTCTTTCATGCTGTTTCTTTCCCCCTGTCAACATGCAGTACAGTTCCCACGTGGGTGGTTCATCTCCTTGTTCTTCAGCACACAAGGGAACCGTTCCTTGAAAGCAAGATGGCACAGATAAGCTCACAGCTGCCCTGGCGCTGGGGACAAGGGCTCCTCTGTGCTGTGCCTGCCAAACACCTGCCTCCTTGGGCCACAGACCGGGTCCCCCCAAAACAGCCTGGGAACCCTGTCCCGAAGCGTCTTCCCAGCTCTGATCTCAACCCCATCACTGCGTTCGGGGTTTTTAATCTGGGAGATTAAATCTCTTCATGCCCGAGTGGAAAGATCATATCCTTGTCATTTTTCACCTGTATAATTTCTCAGCTGCCTTAGTTTAACCTGGTGTATTTATGGCCCAACTGTAATTTAGGAGACTACTTAGTAAATGCCAATTTCAAAAGACAGCTCTTTCAAATTGCCACTCAGAACAGCTTTCTGAGTGAGTGTAGTGAACTGTGGCAAAACCGATCATTTCAGTCAATTAGAGTTTTAGGCCAGTCACTTTTTACTGTTCTGAAAGAAAGAAAGCATGTGAAAGCTAGAATCAATCAATTACGGTCTAAATGTAGAAAGGAGGCAGAAACACAATACATACATATATTTATATTTTGTGGAGGTGATTTTTATAGAGGTCACTTGAGTTCTGTTATAAAGTATTCATTTTGCATAAAGCAGAAGTCAGCATTAAAAAATGTCTAAGAAGATCCTTTGGCTAAAAATTGGGGTAAAAGAATTAAAACTTTGAGAATGGAGAATAGACATGCCTCAGTTAGGAAAAGGAGGGGCTGGTGAAATACCCACATGAGCAGATCTATCAGGAGAGTTTTCTCGTAATACTTTATTAACCTGTATTCAGAAAGTTCTAAGACTTAATGAAAAATAATTGAAATATGGCAGGAGACCACTAGTTCTGAATAAATGTAGTAGATAATTGTTATTTTTTTTTCCTTTTTATTGAATTTGTTGGGGTGACACTGGATAACAAAATTATACAGGTTTAGTTGCACAATTTCACAACACATCATCGGTTATGCTATGGAATACTACGCAGCCGTAAAAAATGAAGCAAATCTTACCCTTTAACAGCAAGTAGTAGGTCTTTCATAACTGCTCATTTTTTGTATCCAACCCAAAATTGGATTACAATGTTCAGAGGTTCTAAACAGTCCAAGACATTTTTCCTTCAGACAACTGAAAATCAAAACATTATTAATAGTAAAATGAGATTTGAGAACATAAAAAATACTCTCGTCTTCTCATATTATGTAGTTAGCAATTTCAAATTCAAAACTCTTTTGAAACATCTGCTCCGATTTCAGCAAGGTTGTAAGCCCTGGTGAGTAGCTCAGTTGGTTAGTGTCGTCCCGATCGCAATGTTTTGGGTTCTATCCCCAGTCAGGGTTCATATCAGAATCAACCAATGAATGCATAAATACATGTGGAATAGAAAATCAATGTTTCTCCCTCTCCTTCCCTAACTCTCTCTAAAAATCAGTTACTAATAATGATTTTTTAGAAAAGGTTGCTAGCTACAGTACCAAAAGGACATAGGCCAGAATTGGACTGGGGCCATCCAGGAGCATTAGTTATGGTATTCTTAACTTACCGCGCGCTAACTGATTGCGCCACTGGAGCTCCTAGTTATGGTATTCTTAACTTCCCAAGAATGCTGTGCCCTCAGACCATTACAGTCACTCTCGCAGCTGACTTTCTATAGAAGTTGTCCATACCACTCACCAAAGCCCTCTTTTTTTTAAAAAAAAAAATATATATATATTTTATTGATTTTTTACAGAGAGGAAGGGAGAGGGGTAGAGAGTTAGAAACATCGATGAGAGAGAAACATCGATCAGCTGCCTCCTGCACACACACTACTGGGAATGTGCCGGCAACCAAGGTACATGCCCTGGACCAGAATCGAACCTGGGACCCTTCAGTCCGCAGTCCGATGCTCTATCCACTGAGCCAAACTGGTTAGGGCCAAAGCCCTCTTTTAAGTCCCAATACTTCCCCGGTCCAGCAGGAGGAGCACCAGATTTCAATGAGCAGGTCTGGATTCAGCTCCTTCTAGTGTTATGCCCAGCAAGTATGTATCAGTGACTATATTGTCAAGGAAAGCAGAGTTCACCTGGAGAGAGAAATAGAGGAGATTTAATACCAAGGGACGGGTTGTTAAGACAAATGGGAGATGGTGAGACAACCGAAGAGGAGCAAAAGCAGGCAGCCACTAGGGACAGAGTGTTTGGAGGGACCCGGGGAGATGAGGTACCTTGGAGCACAGGAGATGAAATCCAGGCAGGAGCTAACCTACAGCTGGGCTACCATGTGGGAGGTTGGGCCAAAACTCCCTGGTTTCTCCCCTTTTCTAACTTTCCATTTTCCATCAGTGCCACCCAATAGCCAAGTTTACCTACGAGCCAACCAAAAAAGTGTAATCCCCCAGCCCTGGTTGGTGGCTTGGTGGTTGGAGCATAGTCCTATACACAGGAAGGTCAAAGTTTGATCCCTGGTCAGGGCACTTACCCAGGTTTTGGGTTCGACTTCCAGTTGGAGGGTGTATGGGAGGCAATCCTTTGATGTTTCTCTCTCACATGGATGTTTCCCTCTTTCTCTCCCTCTCCCTTCCTCTCTATCTAAAATCAATAAAAAAAACAACCCAACAAAACAAAAAACTAAAAAAACCACAACACATCCTCAGGTGGGAATTAAAAACATGTAATCCCCAGTGCTCCTGAGCAGGGGGGTCAGGGAATGGATTTGAGAGCCAGGTGCAAATCACTGGCACAGTAAATCATTCTCCTTTGAACAATTGTACCCTCTTCTGTCAAATTTCAAAGCAATGCTTTTCTAATCCACTTCTTTAGAGCATCATATGAGCATATTTAAATTTGTGAGGACTAAAAATGGAAACTTTTGGAAAAGTGTTTTAGAGATGCAAAATGTTAGATCATGGCAATTCCACTTCTAGGAAAGTGGTCATCAATATGCATATAGATGTAGGTACAACACCATATATCTCAGTGTTTATAGTACTGAAAGTGTAAAGCAACCTAAAATAGATGCGATATATTTAGGGTTTAAAAAAAGAATTTCTCCCTTCAAGGATATTGTACTCATTCAGTGCAGCATGCGCTAAGAGTCATGAAAATAGGATAAAATGCTATGGGTACTCAGGGATCAGAGAGAGCACAGTGAGTATCTGCCCTGTTTAGGCTTCTAGATATGTGATACAAAGTGTGTGCATTATGTGGGATATAAAAATGTTAGGGGAAAATTTTTGGTATTTATATCCAAATACAAAAATTCTTCCAGATTAAGACAAAATAAAATAACCTGTTCTCAAAATTTTACAACTCACACAGAAAAAGAGACACCAGGCTGAGGAGGCTTGATGCGTAGGTAGAGTAGCAAGAGGTGACATGAGCAGAATTAGAAGCCAAGTGACCTGTGAGTTCATTCTCGTGCTCGTACTGGTTCTGGTTCCAGTGATGACCTTGTTCAGGGCTCTGCTCCAGTTTTCTGGTGCAAATAATGAAAACCAGGGATGGCCTGTGTGTACCACTGCTGAGCACTTTGCAGAGGAAGGAGCCTGCTCTCCCAGGATCTGAGGTTGTGTGTGTATCTCACTCCCTAGCCTGGCTGGTCTCTCCTCTTTGTGCTCATCTTGGTGACAACTGTCAGCACAATCAGCCTTCATCACATTGGAATCATGCTTCATACTTGCTCCAAAAATTAAAGTTTAGATGCTTAGATTTTTATTTTAACACCCCCCTCCCCAAACACACACACCCATTGAGTACGCCGAAGTACCCTACAAGCTTTATTTTTCATAGTCCAAAATGCATTGTCCTTGGAAAAGGTCAAAACAAATTTCGAATTCTATCTTGATGGCTTTGTATTGTAGCTGTCTGATCTTATGCATGTAACTTAATCCCCCTGATTCAGGAACATGAATAACACAAGTGAGCTTGGCACGGGTTTGAGGCCATAGTAGGTGTTTAATAAACTTTCATGTGTTTTAATGTATTCCTTCCAATATGCCCTTGTACCCCAGGCAAAAATACTATTGACCTTCCCTACAGAATATCTCATTTGTTCTTCTCTGCACATCTTTGCTCTTACTATCCCTTTTGCCTGGAGTGTCCATTCCTGTCTTTTGTGTGCTGGTCAGTTTGTTTCCTCCATGAAGACATACCTGGTTAACCAAGATAGAAAATACATTAAGAGAAAAATCAAATAGCCCTTTTTCTAAACTTGATGAAGGCACTGAATCCTTTCAGCTTTGGACTGTTTGTTTTTAATTTGTATTTGTCTTACTTTCCATCTTCAGTATCTTATTTATCTCTTATGCTAAGACCAAATAAAAAACAATGCTAATATAGAAAGAGAATAGACCTTGCAGTTAGACAGACATACCTGGGTTTGGATTGGGACACCCAGTAAGCGTTTGAGATTTTTTTGCTACATACCTTTGAAGGGGATGTTTTCTTTTCAGCAGGTTGGGATCACTAGCAGCAATGAAAGAAACACCCCAGACAAAGGAAGAACTATCCTACAGCCAGTCTCAAGCTGGCATGCTTTCTAGCCGATTCTCTTTTCTTGCTTAGCAAGCATTGAACTTTCTGCTTCTGGTTTGGACCTGAAGTAGAGGTTCCCAAAGACCAACAGGAAGGTCATACTTGTGGTCTCCCTCCCTCGCCTAAACCTCACTGAAACCTGAAGTACTGGAATTTCACGTGGGCGTCATTTTCTCAAGAGATTTCCAGCTGCAGTTCGCAGCCCAGAGTGGGCCACTGCCTGCTGTTAGAAGAGTCACAGAGAGGAGGGATGGTTGTGGACCTAACATTCCAATATTATCTTGCCAAGTGTGGGTTTAATAATGAAGAAGAGTTGCTGTGGGGAGTGGTGGGATTTTTAAATATAGGGTAGAATCTGAATAACTTGAGTTGCGTTAGTGAATTTCTGCATACAGGCATGGGAAAGGACAACACATCCATCCACTGGTGTTCTATTAATTTATTTGTTCGCAAATATTGAATACTCGTGATACGCCAGTCATTGTCTTTAAAGGGGGGTCCTTTTTAACACTAATTCTGAGGATCCACTTCTGTGAACTGTACGAAGTCAACTTAGATATTCAAATGGATAAATCAGATTATATGATTCATTAGTTCTGTACATAGTTATGAAGACCTTATTCATGTTAAGAAACTCTGGTAGTCACTAATATAAAGAGGAGCTCTTGTTGAGTGCTAACCATGTACTAAATAGTTTTGCGTTATGTGATCTTAATTAATATTCAGAACAATCCCATGGGTAGAATCACCATTATGTTATAGTTAACAAAAGTAAAGTTTGCAAAGATTCTGCAACTTTCATAGGGAACATAATTAATCAGAGCTAAGATTCAACTCATTCTTTAAATATTTATCTACTGGTGGACATTTGGATGTTTCCCAATTTGCAGCTATTACAAAAAGTGGTATCATTTTTGCTCTTGTCTTTTGTGTGTATATGTAACAATTCTATTTCATTTACAGCTAGAAGTAGAATTGCTGGGTCCTAGGCTATGCATATGTTAAGCTGCAGTACACAGCACCATTTTTTATAATTTGATTTAAATGATGTGGCAAATTCTATTTTCCAAAGATGGTCACTACAATATCTCCCATCCCACAAGCTTTCCTTTTTCTTTTTCTCTCCCCCACCCCCACACACATGCTTTCTAAAATATTTTAATCTTGATGCTTCCTCCAGCAAGTGAAGGAGTCTAGGTGCTTCTCCTTAGACCTGATTGGACCTTAGTGATTTCCTGGGTAAGGACTATTCTATAGAACATTTTGCAATTATGAAAATGTTCTATCTGTATTGTCTAATACAATAACCACAAGCCACATTGGGCACTTGAGATGCTGCTAAGATGATTATAAAATTGAATTTTAATTTTATTGAATTTTAATTCATTTAAACTTAAGTAGGCACATGTGTCTAGTGGCCGTTGCATTGGACAACGCAGGCTTAGACCAATAGAAGATGGTGGAATTAGTGCTCTGTGATTTCTGAAGCTAGATCATTAAAATGCCACACACTCTGCCTGGCCCTCTTGGAACACAGCCACTATGTGCAAGTAATTGGGAATCCCAAGCAGACTGTGGGAAAGTCTCACATAGAGAAAACCGTAGGATTATGGGTCTCAGGCACAGCTGAATTCCACCGGGCATCTAACCCAACTCACCAGCCATGTGAATGAGCCATCTTGAAAATGGAATGAATCCACAGTGCCCAGACTGGCTGCTTTCGCTGATGCTGAAAGTATGAACAAGCCCTTCCTGCTCATCCCTGCCTGAACTGCAGATGCAGAAGCCAAACAAGTGTTTTTGATTCTTTTAAGCCACAACAGTACAGTCAGCTTATTAAGCTTCATGTCCAGTTGGACTGTGACTCTTTCTATGTCTGTTAGATCTTTGCATGAGGTTCTTCATGGTGCTCATCATTAAAGTCTGTTCTCTCCTTTTACAGTATTCTGCATGCTGCAGTGGTGGTATCAGGACTCCCCCCCCCCCCCCGACAATGAAATATATAGCTTTTGCTGATATTTCAAATCCCTTGATCAGTTTGCTTCTCTTCTGTGAGTTCAGGGATGAACGAGGAATGATGGTTTATCCAGGACCTACTTCTTAGTTTTTCCTTTTTAAAAGCAGGAGAGAACTTTAATTACTTAGTCTAAGAAACAACTACAATAACTCATTCACCCCCAAAAAGGTAAAATGAAACAAGGAAAATTTATTTTCAAAGACAAAATATAATTCCTTGAGCTGAAAAAAAATCAGAATATACAGAGTGAAAGAGCTCACCATATTCCAGGTAAAACATTAAAAAAATTGAAAATATATGTAAACATATGTGAAATTTAAGAATTGCAATGATAATAAAATCTAATGTAGTGAGTGGTGGGACAGGAGGAAATACTATCTTTAGAGAAACAAATCAGCCTGTCTTAGAACTTCACCAGAAAACCATGGAATCATGAAGGATAAACATTATTATTCAAGAACTCTATATTAAACCAGTATGGTAGTGTGTGTGTGTGTGTGTCTGTGTGTGTGTGTGTGTGTGTTAAAGCAACAGAAAAACATAGGATTTTGTCAGATGTCATAGGATTTTGAAAGAAGGAAACTGTCCTAAAATAAATTTGAAGATACATCCCTAAATATGTAAGATTTATCGTAATGTCTCATAGACCCAGAGTTAAGAACCTGTTCAAGTTGAGAGACCTTAAATCTCTCCATTTTCTCATCAATTACCATGTTGATGCTCCTCTCCTGCATTATTTACTCATGAACATGGTATTTGGGCTAAAGTTTTTGAAGGTAAAGAGAAATACCTTCCTATATTCTACATGTTCACAAAGCCTGGGACATCATAAATGGTCCAAAAATGTAAGAGGAATGACAGATTGTATGATTACCGATGCCCACCTGCTTGAAATATGTGTGTTAGAATTCAGAAAAGTGTTACTAAGAAAAATAAGTCTTGTTTCTTTGAAAAAATATATTGAAATAATATAAGCCAAAGCAGAAGACATCAATATATATAAAATAAGACATTAGAATAAATATGTATATTGAGGAAATTAAGTATTATAGGAGGCCACTTTGCTTAATATTATGCAAATAACTTTTTTAAATGACTATAGAACAAAATGTTATAGAATGCAACAAAAGATTTTAAGTTTGAAAGTATAAAGAGAAATTGAGCACATCTAAGGCATTTTTACAAATATAAGAAAAGATTGATGCAAAATTTAATAAAGGCAACACAAAAAATGAAACTACAAATGAATTTTACTTAAGGATGTTGATGCAAAACTCCTAAAATGTGTTAGCAGATAGAATTTAGGAGCTTACTAAAAGATTGTGAAAACCATGGAATCATGAAGGATAAACATTATGAGAGATATTATTGAGAGATATTATTGAGGTGTGATTCATTTAAGAAATTCAATATAGCAATATATTTTTCTATGTTAATTATAGATCAA
The DNA here is from genome assembly GCF_000147115.1 of Myotis lucifugus. NCBI lineage: Eukaryota > Metazoa > Chordata > Mammalia > Chiroptera > Vespertilionidae > Myotis > Myotis lucifugus. The sequence continues at coordinate 1,926,052 of NW_005871161.1, forward strand.
GGCAAAAAATGTATTATTATGTTTGATGATGCTGACAGTGCTTGATAAAAAGCTAGTATTTTTAATAAGATGTTTGATAAGTAGGAATGCATTAATACTTAATTAGCATCCCTTAGAAATGAGATAAATATTACCATTAAATTAAGAAATAAAACAAAGTTATCACTCCTGTTGCCTAACATTCTGTGGAAAATTATTTCCAATGAATCGAGGCAAGATAAATATGAAGTATAAAAAATGTAAAAGATGAGAATATTTCAATTTATGAAAACCTGGAAAACCCAAAAGAATCAACTGGGAAAACTGGTATAAATAAAGGGAAAATTTAGTAAGGTGATTAAAAAAATATCTAAAACTCTGTTAACTTTACTATGCTCAAATAAGATATAGCTATATTACCTAAAGAAAAATCCATTAAACAAAGCCATAAAGTAAGAAATAAATGCCCAGAAATAGTGGTAAGTAGAAATGTGTTATATTTGTCTAAATAAACTTTAATATGCTTTAATAGGACCTAAAAAGAACTTTAAAAAACTCTGAAGTAACCCAAAAAACATAAAAAACAAATTGAATTTATGGAAATTAATGTCTAGTTGTAGTTAAGATAATGCAATGCTGTAAAGATGCATTTTCCCAATATTAACCTAGAAATTGAATGTGATTCCAGTAACAGTACTGATAGAACTATTGTTCTGACATCAGACCTGCTGAATCTACATTTCAGGTAAAGATCAGGCAGGAAAATTTGAAAAAGAAAGATAAGGGGACAGATCACATTATTATATGTTGCTATAGCACTCCCATAAGTAATAGAGTTTGGTCCTGTTGCATGAATAGAAATATCAAAGGGAAAAAAAGAGTCTTGGGTATGACTCAAATAATATGGAAATTTAAATTACGATAATATCAACATGCCAAATCTGTGTATTAAAGGCAGAATATTCAACAAATGGTGTTGGGACAAGCTACTGAGAAAAGAATAAATTAGCATGAGCTCCTAGTTTATTATTTATTCAAAAATTTTAATCTAGAGGGATAAAAATTCAAAATTATGAAAATGGACTTTTCTTATAATCTTGCAGGAGTGAGCTTTTTCTAAGCAAGATATGTAAATTAGAATTTTTGAAAGACTGATAAATATAACCTCATGAAATTTTAAAATTTCTACTTGTCAAAAATACTATAAATAAAATCAGTATATATAAACAATGTGGGAAATATTTGCAGCAATTATGATTGACAAAGAAAGAAGACCCTTACATTGATTACAAATCAGTTAACAAAACACTAGCTCAATATAAATATGGACAAAAGGCACAAAAATATTCTACAGAAAGAGAAATACAAATGTTTTTTTAACATTAAGGTGTTTAACTTACCTCAAAATTAGAGAAATAAAACAAAAAGCATATTTACAGAGTGCACATGATGAAACATTTTTAGTGCTGGTGGGGCTGAAACTCCCATTCTCCCTCCCATATCCTTCTTGGGAGCATTAATTGGTATAAGTCTATTGAAGGGCAATTTGGCAATGTCTACCTATATTCTAAGTAAGTAATTTCTTTAAAAGTACATACTCTAGCAACATCACCAGCAGCACACAGAAAAGCATTTTACATATAATGAATTTTGTGGCCATATTGGTTGCAAGAGCAAACGTTCAGAAAGTAGTTGAATGTGTACAGATAGGGAGTGATGAAGGGCATGATAGCCTTTCATCATAAAGAGGAAAACTTTGTGGGACTCATTTACAATAATACCCATTACTAAAGCATCACAAGATGCAGGGTAGTGCACTTCAATGGATGTAAGAAATAAAGTATGTAAAATATACATGTTACAATTGAATAGAATATTTTTGACAGACCTCAAAATTATTATTTTAATGATTTCTTTCTTTTTAAAAAAATATATTTTATTGATTTTTTACAGAGAGGAAAGGAAAGGGATAGAGAGTTAGAAACATCGATGACAGAGAAACATCGACCAGCTGCCTCCTGCACACCCCCTACTGGGGATGTGCCTGCAACCAAGGTACATGCCCTTGACCGGAATCGAACCTGGGACCTTTCAGTCCACAGGCCGACGCTCTACCCACTGAGCCAAACCGGTTAGGGCTAATGATTTCTTTCTATGATTCTTTTAGAAGGGGGTGAAAAGTTGGATGGAAAGTTTGTCATCACGCTGTAGCCATTTTTACTGCTTGATCAACATTTACTATGACATGCATGTCATGTCCTTATTTTCCTCTTAGAAACAGAAACTAGTTAGCAGAAAACAAGTTAGTAGAAAAAGCTCTCCCTCCTCAAAAATATCTCCCTTCTTAGACTGACACACTATTAAAAATTCTCTTTGTGAACCAACCTTTGGAGAAATTTTAGTCTCTGATTCAAAGAGAATGTTAGAAAAATCTATGAAGTCTCAGCTCAGCACCTCTTGATGAACTTCACGTGTAGCTGCTGTTTTCTTTCTTGCTGCATGTCCCAAACTGACCAGGTCTGTCAAGAACACCCCCCATGCAGAGCCTTCTCTGTTTTCTTTCATGGGTGTATCTCTTCTGTTTCCCTAGAAGATGCTCTGTGAGTCTCTAATCAGCATCATGTTCTAATTTATCTCTTTGGCTCCCACATAAATTATCTCTTAATGTTCTTTACATTATAGACATTCAATAAATATTTCTTAACTGGACCAGTACATTAAAGTTTTATTTTTAAAACAAAATTCAATGCAGGGGAGGAAAAGTAACGTTGTAGCACAGGCATAGGACTTACCATGACCTAGGCGAGTGCCCAACACTTCACATACTGTATTAAAAAAAATCTGTAGTGTATGTACATAATAGACAAACATGGTAATTAACCGTACCTCCGACACGCTTGGCCATTGGCTAATCAGGGTGATATGCAAATTAACTGCCAACCAAGATGGCGGCCGGCAGCCAGGCAGCTGAAGTGAACAGGAGGCTTGCTTGCTCCAGTGACGGAGGAAGCCAAGGTTTCCCGCCAGCCGGTGCTGGCCTCTGAGCTGCACTCTAATAAACAATGTTGCAATTATAGAAGCTAAACAAACCCCAGAAACCTGCTTTCAGCCAGCCGGGCCTCAGAGCTTGAGTTGCAACAGTGTTTCAATTATAGAAGCCAAACAAACCCAGATACCTGCTTTCAGCAGCCGAGGTCTCAGAGCTGGAGCCGAGCCTCAGAGCTAAAGCTGGCTCTCAGTTCCAGTGACAGCCATAGAAGGTAAATAAATCCCAGAATAAAAAAAGAAAAAGAAAAAAAGGAGAGGTTGGGAGCTTCAGTCGCCCGCCAGCCTGAAAACGGCCCTCAGCCCCTCACCCAGACTGGCCAGGCACCCCAGTGGGGACCCCCACCCTGAAGAGGGTGTGACCAGCTGCAAACAGCCATCATCCCCTCATCCAGGCTGGCCAGGCACCCAAGCGGGACCCCCACCCTGATCCGGGACACCTTCAGGGCAAACCAGCCGGCCCCCACCCATGCACCAGGCCTCTATCCTATATAGTAAAAGGGTAATATGCAAACTGACCCTAACAGCAGAAGGACTGGGAATGACTGGTCACTATGACACACACTGACCATCAGGGGGCCGATGCTCAATGCAGGAGCTGCCCTCTGGTGGTCAGGGCGCTCTCACATGGGAGGAGCTCTGCTCAGCCACAAGCCAGGCTGATGGCTGCCAGTACAGCGGTGGTGGTGGTAGCCTCTCCTGCCTCCTCAGCAGCGCTAAGGATGTCTGACTGCAGTTTAGGCCTGCTCCCCGCTGGCAAGTGGACATCCCCCGAGGGCTGCCGGGCTGCCATCTGATGTCTGATTGCCATCTTAGGCCCAATCCGCCGGGGAGCGGGCCTAAGCCAGCAGGTGGTCATCCCCTGAGGGGTCCCAGACTGCGAAAGGGCACAGGACAGGCTGAGGGACCCCCTCCTCTCCCCCGAGTGCACAAATTTTTGTGCACCGGGCCTCTAGTATAATATATTAAGCTATGTCTATATCTGTATCTGTATCAATATTAATATCTACATCTACATCTATCTATCTATCTATCTATCTATCTATCATCTAAACTGATGGATAGTATGGGTAGTATGGGTAGTTCTGTAATGTTTCTGCCCCATGAAATTCTATAGTGTATGTAAAATGTATTTGAAAAAATATATCACTTAGAGCAGTGGTTCTCAACCTTCTGGCCCTTTAAATACAGTTTCTCATGTTGTGACCTAACCAAAAAATTATTTTCATTGCTACTTTATAACTGTAATATTGCTACTGTTATGAATCGTAATGTAAATATCTGATATGCAGGATGGTCTTAGGCGACCCCTGTGAAAGGGTCGCTCGACTGCCAAAGGGGTCGCGACCCACAGGTTGAGAACCATTGACTTAGAGCCTTCAAGATGCCCTATGTGTTGCATGAATTACTTATGTAGAGGGACTGATTTACGAGAAAGCTGCAGCTCTGTACACGCAACATGTATTTACTGGTTCTGTGCTCACGGGCGACAGGACAGTGTTCCTGCTCCCACAGGGGCAGAGTTTGAATCTAGCTCAAGACAGTAGAGAAATAATATTAATACATCAGTCGATTCTTTTAAACAATAACAAGTGATGCAAAAAACTAAATAGAGCAATCCTGTAGAACAAGGGGTCAAACCATAGACCATTGGCCAAACGCAGCCCACTGCCTGGTTTTGTATGGTCTGTGAGCTAAGAGTGGATTTCACATTGTTTCAGTTGTTGGGAAAAGATCAAAGATAGAATAATATTTTGTGACACATGAAAATTATATAGGAAATTCGCATTTCAGTGACTATAAATAAAGTTTTGGATCCGAGCCATGCTCCTTTGTTTACATATTATCTGTGGCTGTTTTCCCGCTACAATGGCACAGTTCAGTAGCTGCAGCCGATGCCATATGGCCAGCAGATCCTAAAATATTTACTGTGTGGACCTTTACAGAAAGTGACTGCTGGGGTGTCAACTGCTTTAAATTGGGTGGTCAGGAAAAGCCTCTTGAAATGAATATGTATTATGACATGGACGTCAGAGGAAAGAGCTTTCTTCCACATTATTTGGGTTGTCCTACAAAATTTTCTTTAGAAAACAGTCTCACAACCATTTTGCCTCTTCTGTGCCTCCTGAAAAAAAAAAGGCATATTTCAGCCATCATGCATTCAGAAGCCAAGTTTCCAAAATATAGAAATGTTGGCTCCAACAGGAATATTTCCAGGTTATATATGAAAACAAGGAGAGGAATTATTGTTATAGCACCACGGGTGAGCTTTTCCAGCCAAAGATTGCATGTGTTATTTTGATTTCAGACCATCGGATGGATTCATCAGAGTCCTCTACAGAAGGGTTTGAGCCGAAGGAAACTCGTCCTCGCTGCCAAAAGTCGGCTGAGTCATTAACAGAATATAATTAAGATCTGAGGCTTCAGTTTTAGAAAAGTTGTCATAAATTCTCCCCAAAAGGAACATCCATCCAGGAACTTTTGCAAATTCCACCCATATTTTAGGTGGAGACTGGGTTAGGCTGCTGTGTGAGTGGAGGAGGCCTGAAGAAACCTTCTCTGTCAATCCAAATAACATGTCATTTATAAAATTTCTGCCCAAGCTGGGCAAATAATGACCTTGTAGAGACTGCCATTTCACATACATTATCTCATTTAATTTTCATAGGTGAGAACACAGAGAGTCCTTACAACCTTCAGTCTGTCTGAGAATCACAGAGATGAAAAAATTAGGTGCTGAGAGGTAATTATTACTGTCTCTCTTTTTATAGATGAGGAAAAAGAAGCTTATGAAATTTAAATACCTTTTCCAAATTTTTATGGGAAATGGCTGGACTATGAATCCTGCAGGAATAGCAATTCCAGAATTCCTTTAGTGATACACACACACACACACACACACACACACACACACGATATTGCTGACTTCTGTTTCTTGGCATATAGGAAAACAAGTTTAATCTCTCCAAGCATGGGCTTCTTAGTCAATCAGGCCTGGATTAAAATCCTGGTGGCTAACCAGTGTGAAAAAATTCAGTGGGTTATTTAATCATTAATTTTTAGCATCTTTATAAAAACTATTTTTAGCATGCCTTATCATCCATCCATCCTTATTAAACTGCCTTTGTTTATTTGCCTTTTCATAAATCTGTCTTTATGGAATATGTTGGAGCTAATTCCCTTAAGATAAAATAAGTGTAACAAATCAGAAATTAAAAAACCGACACCCAAATAGAAAAAAAGTAGGCAAAAGAAGATGCAGGCCTGCCCCCTTCTCCCCCCCCAAAGGTAGAATATACTAATACAAAGAAGATCAACCAGACAGAAACTGAAGTAAATATAATTTGGGGTTTATCTGATGGGCAGAACTTTGCAACATGAACACTAATGGTGTTGGAAAATTGGTAGGAAATTGGCAGAGCTGGCTCGCACTTGGTGACTAATATTGGTATATTTCAGGCCAAGATTTTCATCTTGGGTTTCCACCCATTTACCATCTGCCCATTCAGTGTCCAGATCAAGAAAACTGCTATTGGCTAAGTACCCATGTGGAGTCAAGGATTTTATCCCATTTAATTTAATTGTCACATCAATCCCATCAAGTGAATAATATATCCATCCATCATTTAAAAAAAAAAAGCAGCAGCTCAGTTAGGTTACGTAACTTATCCAAGATTTCACACCCAGTAATATGAAAATCAGTGTCTTCCTGACATTGATTTGCTGAATAGCTTAGGTAGAAGGTTCTCTACCTGTTCTGACATCTATACTACTTTTCTGTTCCTAGACAATATATTATTCTTTGGCATAGAATAGTCTCACTCCCTCTCACCCTTGCTATCAAGCATTGTTACTTCACATGAAGTATCAATACTTAGACATTCCTAATTGGCGGTCCGAATTCTGGGATTAAAAAAAAGTAACCAGGTTTAAACATTGTACCTTTGTGAATGCAGTTAAGAAATGTGCATCATTGGAGTTGATCTTGACTTCTTTTTATGGTCTGGCTGGACAGCATATCAAAATCACTTCAACCAAGATTGCCTTCCCTCTAAGAAATAGTCAGGGAGAAATAAAACAGGTTTTCAGATTAAAAAAACAAAACCCCAAGAAATTACAATTTGCATGGAAATAATAATTGGCACACAGATATTTCAGCTAGAAAAAATGTGAACTCAGAAATAAATCATGCAATTGAAGGAACTATGCCCAAACGGGCAGTGTGTCAATAAATATAATTAAAAATCAGGTGCCTAGGCCACAGTCTTCCCTCCTGGGCCTTGGGCTTCCCCCTGAAGCGCGAGCCTGCTGGTTTGCAGGCACCTGCACAACTGGCGCTGCAGAAGGTGTGCACCAGGACCTGGACGGGCTGCATAGTCTCGGGATCCCCTGCATCTCCCACACCTGAGGGGCTGGCTGCAGGTGAATGAGGGGTGACTGCACGTTCAGAGGACTTTGCCATCAGTCCACCTGGCCCTGGGGAGGAAGAACCAGCAGCTCCCCATCCCCTTCCCCTCCACCACTATTTCAAACACAATGCAAGGACTATTTGGGGTTCCCACTAACTTCTGGGAAGGACGCATGTCCCTCTCTGACCCCAGCTCCTTGGATTTGTCCAAGTGCTCATTCTCCCATAACTTGGAGCTCTCCAGGGATAGATTAGAAGGGATACATATAAATAATTAAGCAGTAAATCAAATATGTGTTTAATTGGATAAGCAAAATAAATTTAAAGAAACTTTAAGAGATATAGTAATATATACTCAATGGCGAAAATGCCCTGTAACCTAAAGAAGCTCGCACAGTTGCACGAGGAGCCATGTTTAGGGAAGTGTGTCATGGCAGTGTTTGTGATAACCCACATTGCAAGCAACTTATACAGTCAGCAATGTGAGACTGTTAATGCCACTATTATAAACGGTGATGTTTTCACATTATGGCATACAACACAGCAGTTAACACAAATCAAAGAGAACCACAGTACACATATTTGCAGGCTATATTTCAAAAACAATGTTCATAAAAAAGCCAAAACAAATGGGAGAATATGTACCATATGATACAAAGTAAATACAATTTAAAATACGTATGACAATTTCAGATATGTAAGATCAATATTTTTAAAAGTCATGGGAGTGGGAAACAGATTTGAGGATCATGATTATCCTCATCTGAGGAAGGCATGGAGGAGGAATGTCCTGGGATCCCAAGTACATCTGCAATGTTTTATAACTTCAAAAATGTAAACAAATATGGCAACATATTAAAATTTTGATGCTCATTACTCAGATATTATTTTATTGTTTTCTATAATTCTATGCTTGCATGACGTATATTATAATGAAAATGTTTTTTTAAAAAGCAATTAGAATTCTCTTATCCAAATCAAATGAGTTAGCTGCTTCAATCTGGCCCAAAATCCACAATTGTTTTATTCAAAAAAAGTTTGTTTACCCACTGGGAGGTTTTCTCAACTCTCATATAGCGAACTATTGCTCAGAACTCCTGTACTAACTTTTCAGGTTCTGTGGCCAGCAACATGCTGAATTTCTTTTTTAGTTGTATTTAGAGGCACTCAAAGATGAAGGTATTAAAAAAATCTAGATGAGTATTTGTCAAACCATTGTTATAGCAAAATTTGGCTTTATTTTTCAATGTATTGTTACCCAATCTCCTATTTGTCAAGTATATATAAATGGATCTACTCTACTCCACAAGATCCCTTCCTGACTCCAAGGAATCAAGGTCCCTCGGAGAAATGTCAGGGAGCATACCGGGTGAGCCTGGGACATCTTGTGTTCCAGGCAAGAGGCACTCAAGCACTAAGTTGTCGCTTCCAAGAGATAGAGGAGACAATCTGTAAGAACTCTCACTGCCCTAAGATGGGACAGTTAGGAATTAAAAGGGATAATTAATGACTTGAGTATTAAAACATATCAAATACATCATAACCTGCAAGTTGCAAATGATAGTAAAAACCAAAACAAGCACAAAACAAAATCAGTAGTCCTCCATGATGACAGTAGGAAGTTGCTTGAGCACAAATACTACTCTGACCATACATAGCTAATAGGAACGATGCAAACAAACATACAGACCAAAACAGGAGGCCCAGATGCCTGCATCCTTACATTTTTTTCTTCTCCTGACAGGCTATGGTTTGAAAATCATTGAAACAGGCCATCCTTCTGTCGGACACTTACATCTCTTCTAAGAATGTTCACCTGCTCACACGTTACGTCTCTGCCAGTGCTGGGGATCCTATCCTTGTTTGAACTACCCACTAAATCTTGTACAGCATTGACTTTAAGAATATTTTTCCTCAAAGAAGATGGTAACTTGTGTTTCTACAGATTTCATCCATTGAATCTTTTTCTCCATTCAGGCATTAAAAGCAAAGAGCCGACCCCCTTCAATATGACCATCTTATAGGTGTGTATAGGCAGCTTGCAGGTGTCAAATCCAGGTGATACCCCTTCAATTCCTTCTTTAGCTCTTGACCATAGGGCATAGCTTTTGTTCCCTTTCGAACTGGACAAACTGTTCTCCCATCGATATATCATGCATTCATATCATGCATTTAGAATTAAAGAGGCAACGCCCTCCATGTGCAACATGACCAGTGCGGCATAATGAGGAACTACTATTCATACTTGTTAATGTAACCCATATGATCACTTGGCTATGAAATAAGTTCACAGAGAAGAAGCACTGGGTGTAAGTTTTTAGGTTGGGAAATCTGGTGCTACGCAGTGATCGATGTAGAGGTCTGAAAAGTCACCAGTAAGGAGATGATTTCCCTTCGCCCCCACCCCCAGTCACGGGTACATTTTTCACACATTGCAGGAGGATAAAAACCTGATGTTTGGATTGGGAGTCTGTTTTCCTTCGTGCTACACAATTTGTGCCTGAGACTTATTGCTATGTGAGGGATGCTGAGAACAGAGCCATTTACTATGCTTCCTGGAAATCATTTGGCAGGCTCGGAGTGCAATAATTACTGTGCTCTGCTGCCTTCATGAAAAATTGATTTGTTATATTTTATTATTAGGTTTAAAATGCATAAATGAGAAACAAGAACAATATGGAACTGAGATCCTTGTAGGTGGCTGAATGGTCTCATTATGGGAACCTTGGGGCTTTATGTGGGTTTCAGAAGATGGCTCATGTGCTGCTGAACTTTTCAAAACAGAAGAAGAAATTACGGTGTTTGGTTCCTCAATGGATGTTCTCCTCGAGGAAGATGCGGGCTTTTATGTCTGGGAAGGAAGTAGAAGTCGAGAATAAGTGCCTCTCCTGAGGGAGACATCTCACATGTACTCGCCATTGAGATGATTGTTCTCATTCTAGCACAGAGGTCTCCAGACAAGGACCACTTCCGATATGTTCCGAATCTTAATGGATTGTGCCCAGTCTATCTTTTACACAAGTTCTCACATGCTTTAGGTGTTTAAAGGCTTAAATGATACCATTTAAGCATTATGTTTTTCTAAAATTACCACGCTGCCTTACGTGCTTATCAATGAGAAAGGACAGGCTTAGGAAACACATAGCAATCCCAAAAAAAGAAGCCAATCGAGTATTTTGAAGGACTGAAGAATTAAAGGCTATTGTGTCATAAAATGAGCATAAATATGAATGTTTTATTCATTCAGCAGTTTTAAAAATCTAATGAACCCTATGAGCCAGGGACCGTACAAGGTATATAATATAATACTAAACAATGAATATGTTTTGGCTTTTTATACAGTTTATAATCCAGTGAGGAAGACAGACATTGAAGCAAATAAATAAAACATTCATGCATTGTTGTCATCCATGATCTAAATGAACTTTAGATTTCTGATGAGGGTGAACACATGGATTTTAATCTGATCTAGGGTGGGGGTGACCCCCATCTCCTCTTGGGCAACTGATATGAAACAGAGTGTTAGACGAGCCAGGGGAAGGCACCTTCTGCAAAGGAAGCTTGCTTCAGCCAGAAGGAAAAGTCTGTGTGAAATCTCTGAGAAGCGTGTCCAGAACAGAGTGAAAACCTATGAAAGAGACATAAAGTGAGGCTGCAGGGACAGGCAGGCGTCCAGTCACCCAGGAGTTCACAGACCATGAGAGGCTTTGTCTTTAAATCAAGGGCAGTCAAGCCCAGCTGGCATGGCTCAGTGATTGAGCATTGACCTATGAACCAGGAGGTCACGGTTCGATTCCAGTCAAGGGCACATGCTCGGGTTTTAGGCTTGATCCCCAGTAGGGGGCGTGTAGGAGGCAGCCGATCAATAATTCTCTCTCATCATCGATGTTTCTATCTCTCTGTTTCTCTCCCTTCCTCTCTTAAATCAATAAAAATATATTTAGAAAAAACAGAAACAAGAACAGTCAATAAAAAATTTTTAACACCGAAAACTCGATATTTTCAAGTTTAAAATACCATTTTCCTTACTATAGATTGGAAGGAGAGGATATTTATATTTTCTGTTGTTAATTCTTTCTCTGTTGAATGACCTTGGGCAGGTGGCTTCAGGGATCTGAGCCTTGGTATACAAAACCAAGGGAAGAAATTAAATAATTCTGAAGACATCACGGCTCTTTAAGTCTGTGACCTGAATTACCCTGACATTTTTCCTTTGTTCCTTTGGCTCGGCAAATTTGATTTCCTTTAACTGTTAGTAATAACTCCTACACCAGCTCTTAACATAATTTGCTTTTTAAGAACCATGTCTCGAAAGTATAAATGTCAGAGGCAGTTAGGAATTGCAAAAGGAGGGAGCAAAATTATCACTTATGCAGATGATGTGATCGTCTCTCTAGAAATGCTAAGCATCACTTAAAAAAATAAAAACGGAAAAGAGCTCAGGCTGGTACAAATAAATCTTCAAATAATCAAGAATTTTTTTTCTACATACTGGCAATAACCAGGAAGAAAACAGACAAAGGCAATTCATGGAGATAAAATACATCTGTAGTGGGTGAATGGCTGTCCTGCAAAAGACAAGCTCACCTGCAACCATGAATATGACCTTATTTGGAAAGTATTTTTGCAGGTACATCTTGAGGTGAGTTTACCCTGGCTTATCTGGTTGGCCCTAAATCCAGTGGCAAGTGCCCGTATAAGAGACAGAAGAGGAGAAGATGTGAACAGAAAAGAGAGGGAGGTCCTGTGAAGGCAGGGACAGAGATGGGAGTGATGTAGCCACAAACCAGGGGATGCTGGGAGCCACCAGAAGGGTCTCTAACCCTTAGAGACTTTGGAGGGAGCATATTTCTACTGCCACCTTGATTTTGGACTTCTGACCCCCAGAATAAATTTCTGTTGTTTCAAGCTACCAAGGTTGTGGCAATTAGTTGCATCGTCCTCAGGAAACTAGCCCAGCCTCTAAGGCCCCTAGCTCCTCTCCTCCTGTGTTCCTTATCCTGGTGAAGAGGAAGTCTATCCCGCTGAGCCTGGATTATCTGGTTGCTCTCTCTTTGCTGCGGGGGCTGAATGAACTGATGTGCAGCCGAAACTGTTCTCTTCCTCAAAGCCTGTTGCGAGGGTTCTAGGTTACAGGATCATGAGCAGAAAGCTCAAATAAAGAAAACCTCTCTCTGTACATGAGGCCACGGAAAGAACTTATCTTGTAGTCTTTTTTGATTCTCAAAATAATCTCAGTAAGTTGACAAATGTTACAAATAAGAAAATTCATCAGTATCTGCATTACTGGAGTACTTCATTGACCCCGAATGCATATTCATGCCTCTGTATTGATTATTTACGCTGTAATGCCTGTGAGCCCAACTATTTGGGTAAGCTTCCATGATCTGAACCCTGCCTACCTCTTTGCCTCATCTCCTGCATCCATCCTTCCAGCCCACATTTTGCACAGTAACCATCATGAACTCCTTGCACTTGGTCTCAGATTGGTCCGCAGCGGGCTGGTGTGCGGGTAAATTTGTGTGTTAAAATGCTTAAGATAGTAGCTACCATGCAGTTCGATCACAGTGAGCATTACCTTTTATTATTTGGTGCCTGTTCCCTCTATCTAGAATATCCACTGGACCCTTCCATGCCTACCGAACTCTTACATATTCTTTAAGACGTCCCTCATTCCACCTCTTTTTGTAAAACATTTAATTACATTGTACAAACAGAGTTATCTAGGTCTTGTGTGTTTTCACACTATTTCTTATTTATTGCAATCCTAGTTCTTACACCATTTAGTAGCTGTCTGTTATCATTTCCATCTCCCATTCTGGATTCTAGTGCAAACCCATCTTATTCTATGTCTTTTTCACGTTCATACGTCCTGTAGTTTTCATGTTTATAACTTGGGACTGGTCCAGGCCTTTTAGGGAAAGCTGAACAGGAGCTCTTTAGCTTGAATCAAACTACCTTTTTTAAAAAAAATCAACTGAACTGGAAGTCATTGAGAAAAGAAACTGCCTCTTGATTCCTTTGAACTCCCCACAGCTCTTCGAGCACAAGGCCTTGACTTATTGGGCACTTGATCCTTCCTGATTTTCAGGCCCCAAATTAACTTCCTATCATAGGAGCCCTCAAGATTCGCACAACCTCACGTTGCATACGGGCCTTTGTGTTGCTGTTCTCAAGAGCGGAGGTCATGGCCCGATATCATGGTATCTTCTAGTAAGAGGAAACAAATGCCGCCGGCTTCCTGCCCACCGAGAGGCAGAAAGTTCACAGGGTCTGTGTTCTCTTTGCCGCTCTCACAAGGGGAAAGCATATGCCTGAGGCTCCTGCTGCTCAGAGCACCACCTCTCATTCCTGTCACTGTGTAGTGACTCCATTTCCCCTGAAGGAGATTAATTAGCCGTAAAGCCAGCCTGTACCTAGGCTCCCTGATTTGGGCTCAGTCATGGTATTTTGGGACAAACTGGAGACAATGCAATTGATTTAGAACATATGTGGGCTTCTCAGGAAATCCTCTGTAAAAGTCATCAATAATAATAATTAAGAAACTCTCTGCTTGCAGGCTGACATAAATATAATTACGTGGGTGATTTCAGCTTTAAACACGACTGGGCTTCCTGTTTGGGATCCCAAAACAATCTGTGAGCTATCCATCTAATTATTTCTTGTAAAAGATGTCAGGAATAATAAAATGCTTCAAACAGATTTACGAAAGGACTTGGACTTCAGGAAACGTGAAAAGTAAATGCCTGTTTACATATTTTCTCTGCCCAAAACTACCAAAAGGAACTAAAAATATCAAAAGGATAAAAAAAGAAATGAAAAACAAAACATCATTAATCCTATGCCCACAGAATGGTACCTCCACATCACTAACTTGGAAGAGAATTTTCTAGTCGCCACGTCATTTGAATCAAACAGTAAAAGAACATCCTTTGTTAAAATTAGACAAGAGAAAAATCTGCCGCGGCTAAAATTTAGGCAAAATTGACTTCTACCGCTCAATTATTTAACTTTGTTCTAGGAAGCAGTAGTCAATGACACTTGTCAAAAAGAAAAAAATGATTTTAGAGATTGGAAAGCAGATAAAATTGTCATTATTTGTATGTGAAATGATTGTATACTTATAAAAGAAAAATGGAATTCTTTTTAAAAATTGGAAATATTAAGGGATATGATATTAAAAATAATTTACACAAGTTTTTTTTTTAAAAAGACTTGGTATAAAGCTTTCAATTCTCTATCAATATAGAAATTTAAAAATATACAAGTTTAAAAAAATTGATTTTTTTAGAAATAGGTAGAAAAATGAGAATGGGTGGCAAAAGCAGCACAATGAAAATGGAGAAAATCTAAGTCTAAGTGATTCTAGAAGACCTAGATATTAATGTGTTGAAAGGCTCTACTAGTTGCTTTCTAATAACCATCCTATATTCTTCTTTAGTTACATAACGTTCACTTTCAGCTGGTCATATTGCCATCTAGGTAAAAGATCACATCTTCGTGTTCTTTTAAGTAAATTATGGCCATGTAACAAAAACGTCTCAAATATTTTGTGTCACTTTGGGGGATTCTGCTTAAAAGGAATCTGGGGTAAGTTTTCTTCTTCTCCTTTCTTCATTTTTCTTCTTGAAAGATGGACATTGAGAGCTGACACTCAAGCAGCTATCTTGAATCATGAGGTTGAACAACATCCCAAGGATGGTAGATAGAAGAAGCCTGGAAAATTATACTATGGAGTTATAAAACCTGTAATGGATAATTTTGGACATTTCTATAGAGGGGAAAATTCATTTGACTGAAGCCACTATTGTGTGTGTGTGCGTGCTTGCGTGTTTGTGTAAACCCAAGCTAATCCTCATTGGTATGCCTTATGGAGGCCAAAAGGCCAAATGGATCTCACTGAGCTAAAATGAAGATGCAGGGCTACTTTACCTACATTCCTTGGTTTGTGGCTCCCTTCCATCTTCAAAGCCAAAAATTCATCACTCTGACATCACTGATTCCCTCTTTTACTTATTATACTCTTGTGATTACATTGGACCCACCCAGATAATCCAGAATCTCTCCAATTTATGATCAGAGGATAAGCACCTTAATTCCATCTGCAACACATCCTTTTCCATGTAACATAACATATTCTCGGGCCCTAGGGATTAGGATGCAGACATTTTTGGGGGCGTTATTCTGTCTACCATAGCTAGGAAATAAGGGAACTATTGTAATGTACATGCATGTCTTAATATTGGCGTTAGCTCTAGCCTATAACTCTAACATTATTCATTTTTTAATCAGAAATTTAAAAATTCTTTAATCCAAAAGTTAGTTAACAATTAGCCTTGCTACTAAAGGAAGATATGAAGAATTATCTACCTTTGTTATTGTCGGACAGACAAGTTTGTGACAGATTAGTATTAGGAGCAACAGGGAATTTGCAGAGTGGGGGTTGCAGCATGGGTGAAAAAGTGTTCAGCCTTGAAATGCTGCAAGTGTTTGATGCCAGATGACACAGATTTTTTCCAGAACTACGTCCACAGTCCAAGTGTTAGAAAAACATATCACACACAATCTCAATCTTAGGCTCAGCACGGCCAGAATAACCAAAAGCCATTCCAGAATCCTAACTGTGGAAAACACTTTATAAATTACAAGTGAATGATTGAAGGAAGAAACAAATGAATAAACAAAAAGCTGATGGTTGGATCAATGAATCTTCCTTTACGTATTAATAGTCTAGCCAGTGATTAGGCCTCCCACGAATGGGCTGTTCATGTCCCATTATTTTGCAGATATTGTATATTTGTACATGTGGCAATAAATGTACATAAAGGATATATACCTGCCTTCTTATGCCAAAAGATGGTTATTGGAAGATGCTTCATATTATTGTGGTCCAATAATTCATCATGGCTGGAAACATTTGACTTAGGTAGGCATTATTTCTTGGAAATGTTCCTGAAATACTGGCAAAACTTCTCTAACTCTGAGGCTATGTTCCAGGAAAGGTGGGATCTTGTCAAATTAGATCATATGTTAAATATTGAACTAAAAAAGTGAAAATTTACAGGCAAACTATAGTGGTTTCCACAATGACATGAAAATAACCCAGTGAGAAAGGAATCACCAAATATTCTAAAATGAAAAAGGCAGGCTACACAACATTATGCTCTGTATAATCATTTATGTATGAATAATATTCAAATATTTATAAAATATTTATATTGTTTAGTACAATTTGGATGGATTTGTGATTATCTTGTTTTTGCTTATATTTATTTGATAATTTTAAGTTAACATGTGTTTGTGACAACATAGGAAAACTCGTAGTACATCAAAAGATAATAATTACCTTTTTCAAAGCAGTGCTTTGCATTCAGAAACCCTCATCCAAAAAGCTAAACTCACTAAGTGAGTTTGCATAATGTTATTTGCCTTCTAAGCTTTTCCAGTCAATACATTCTTTCTCTTCTTCCAGAGAATATCATGTATTCCTCTCATATGATGTTCTCACTGAAATTATCTGTCTACACAACTAGTCCATGAGGCCTTTGAGACCAGAATTTTACTGAGTTCTCTCTGCTCAGCACTTAAAACAGGACTTTCATTATGGTTAGAACTAATACTTTCCTTTTAAAGTATGAAAAAAACTTTTATCTTGTACTCAGGCACCAAGCAAGAGCCTGTTTGATTGTTGACTTTCTCTCTTTGAGGCATTATAACCTCTGGTGTTAGATTCCTGGGTTTAAATTCTTCTCTACTAAGAGGATCACCTTGGACTAGTTACTTTTATCTGCCAGGGTGGTCAGAGGATACTTAAATGTAATATAAAAACTATTTATAAAGTATGAGCTGGGAGTAAGAATGTCACAAGAGATTGTGCAGCATCACAGGATTGGTTTTGCTGGGTCTCTTTACCACCCTGAAACTTGAAGGGACAAATGGAGGAACCATTTACCAGAGAACTGTCTAAAGAGATGGGGACCATGACCTTAGACTTAAGATGTGCAGTCATTTTGCTATGCTTCTGCAGAGGAGGATGCTGGGGGAGAAATTGTCTTCCTTCAGGTCTTTACCTGAGGTTTCCTGTTTGCTTCGAATGCAATCAGAAGCCCAGTGGCAAAGAGGCATGTGGAAGCATATTGGTGGAGGAGCACAGAGCAGGATAAGAGTGGGTACCACTGGGAGGGCCACAGATAATGTCCAGTGCATCAGCTCACCTCTACAGCCCCGAGGACTCATCTTTAATGGCGGTGGAGTGAGCAAGTGCAGTATTTTTCTCATTGAATTGTGAGAATTTAATCAATCAACACATGTCAAGAGCTTAGAACAGCACCTGAAACAGCAAACACACAATCAACATTAAATATTATTATTGTTCCTCTCTGCTCACCATGACTTCTTATGCTACATGTGTTCTAACACCTGTGTTCCAACATATTTTTTTTTTACAAGTCCATCTGGACCTTTGATTTCTGGATAATACCTTAAATAATTAAACAAAGAGACCATTAGACTGAAGTGGCTCTAATGCCTTAGTAGCCTAACTTAAGCAAACCAAAACCTAAGCCTATGAATGCCTCAAGCTTAAGAAATAAAAACCTAAGGACAACCAGTTGCAATAGCCAATTAGGCTTTTTCCCAGTGAGGTGCTCACTCAAGCTATAACCAATCATATCATTTCTCTGTGTTGCTTCTGTGTCTTCTCTACAGAAGACTTCTCTGGCTCCTGTTGCTGGAACACTCCTAACCACTTCCGGTTGGTGCTGCCCTCTTCATGTGGATGTTTCCGCAAATAAACTCTTACATTTAAAAATATTTTGCCCCAGTTTATCCTTTAACAAAACCTTGTGTACCCACCATCGCATCTCATTCCTTACTCCTTTCTACAGATCACAATCTCAGTCTGTTGTCCCAGCACAGATATTCACAGTCTCCATTTTTTCCAAATTAATCAGTCTATTTGTTGTCTAAAACCTTCTTCATAAGTTTTCAAAATGTAAGACAAGTTGTTGCCCAGGTGTTATTTTAAACAGGCTTTCACCATTCTGTGTTTCATGAAACCAGATAATTATAAAGACCTTTTACATTCCTTCAGCACAATATGTGTTTTTACAAAGAGATTTTATTTAATCTTCATGAGTACCTTTAGTGGTTGGCAGATGGGGTATAATTACTCCATTTTACATGTAAGGAGATGGAGGTTCAGGAAGTGGTAGCTTACTGCTCAACCACACAGCCTGTCAGCATCAAACTGTGGATTAGAGTTAGGTCCCTTGGTTCCATGGCATCTTGTTGGATTTCTAATGTAGAGCTAAACTGGATCTGAGAGATCACATTTGAATAATCATTGCATTGTATATTTTTCCTCTACTTGTTATATCTCTGCTACTGATGCTAGACTGTGCATGTGATCTTTCCCAGTACTGTGGCAGATAAGGATTTTAAGTGACTTGCAAAATTCTTAAAGTGAGTAGCTGAACTGGTACCTTAATCCACATCTTCTAATGCCTAGGTGAGGTTCCTCCTAATTTGCCTATGTAATCTATAGGTTCCTCATTACTCTTAGAGACCATGGAAAGTTTCAGGTTCCACAAGTCCCTTTCTATTGGTTTCTTTTCTCTGCCACACAGTGAAATGTGGGCTGTATATTTTTATAATGTTTTATGTTTAAGTGGGAGATACTTCTTCATTTCAAAATACTATTGAGTCCAGGAGTAGACCCTACATATATGTCAAATTATTTTTTACAAAGGTGCAAAGGCAGTTTAATGGAGAAAGAATAGTCTTTGAACTAGAACATTTACTAGGATATATTCATGTGCAAATAGAAATCTTTATTCATTATTCACAATCTGTACAAA
This sequence comes from Myotis lucifugus, assembly GCF_000147115.1. Taxonomy (NCBI): domain Eukaryota; kingdom Metazoa; phylum Chordata; class Mammalia; order Chiroptera; family Vespertilionidae; genus Myotis; species Myotis lucifugus. The sequence continues at coordinate 1,945,342 of NW_005871161.1, forward strand.
AACTAATTCAAAATGAATCATACAACCCTGTCTAGAGTGGCTCAGTTGGTTGGACATCATCCCATACACCAGTCAGGGCATATGCCCAGGTTGCAGACTAGATCCCTGGTGGGTGGCATGCAAGAGGCAGGTTAATCAATGTTTTGCTCTCACATCAGTGTTTTTCTCTCTCCTTCTCCCTTCCTCTCTCTCTAAAATCAATAAAAGCATTTAAAAAACAAACAAAAAACTTCACAGACTAAATGGTTAATTTTTTGCATATAAGTTATAGCTTGATTTTTAAAAAAATGCAAATTATTATTGGGTGACATGCACACCAAATTAAGGCCTTCCAAAACAAACAAACAAACAAACAACGAAATGAAAAAGAGGTAGAAAAAAGGATTGAAATGAAAGGCTGAATATTCCCCTCTCTTTCTTTTGTCTTAAATCAAATTTATGCATTTCTGGCCAAATGTATTTGCTTAGTGGCTAATCTGAGCATGCTTTCTTAGTGAGCCTCTTTGGTGACCATGCTGAAATGGCAACCCAAATGATGGCGGGTTCAAGTGCTGTCCACTTTGCCTTCTGGGCTGTGTGAGTCAGCTGTTGTCTTCCTCAGAGGCTGCATACACAGAAATGAAGAGCTCAGATCCACCTTCTCAAGGACACGTTTGTTTTTCTCTGTGACCCTGGTGTTACTGGTCAGCAGAGAATAGGGGAATTTAGGCTGGAGCTTTCACTGAAACATAGCAGAAATAAAGGTTTTAACGTAGATAAAGCAACATAATGAGTGGTATGAAGAAACTCACTGAGGAATAGCCTTCCAAGCCATTCACTCCCAAGCTGAGCCTCCCTTCCAAAACAGTCCTTAGCTTTTACGTGGGTGGTGATGAGGACCTGGGGCTGTAGAGCACCTTTACAGAATATTTCCAGGTCAGAAGGGCAGGGTGCTGTGGGGCTGGGTGAAAAGGTGAAGGACTAAGTCAGTGGTTCTCAACCTTCTGGCCCTTTAAATACAGTTCCTCATGTTGTGACCCAACCATAAAATTATTTTCGTTGCTACTTCATAACTGTAATGTTGCTACTGTTATGAATCGTAATGTAAATATCTGATATGCAGGATGGTCTTAGGCGACCCCTGTAAAAGGGTTGTTCAACCACCAAAGGGATCGCGACCCACAGGTTGAGAACTGCTGGGCTAAGCAAAACAAAACAAAACAAAAAACAACTCAGACACAGACAACAGTATGGCGATAAGGAAAGGGGGCTGCGGGGAGATAGAAGGGGGCAAAGGGGCATAAATGGTGATGGAAGGAGATTTGACTTGGGGTGGTGAACACAAAGCACAATATACAGATGATGTGTTACAGAATTGTACACCTGGAACCTATATAATTTTATTAACCAATGTCACCCCAAAACATTCTTTAAAAAATAAAAATTAAAGCATATTTTCAGGATAGGGGTGAGGATAGTGCTGGCCCTCTAGCCCTTTCCACTCTTTGTAAATATCCTTACACTTGAGTTTGAAGGGCAAGTTTTACTAATAGAAAGCCAGCCATAGTTCAAAAATAGTTTAAAAACTACTGACCTCATCGAATTCTCTCCTATTTATAGAACGATTTAGAGCTGTGTCTATGTTCCCCTAGCTAGTTCACGGTAGAGCTGGCTCCAGGAAAGCCGTGACAAACTCAAATATCTGCAGGACCAAATAACCTAAATGAGTGAAGGGGGCAGGGAAGAAGGACCCTGTAGTAGACAGGAGCGTCCATTCTCACCAAGGGGCCTGACCAGCACCATGCAGGTGTGCATGCCCACTGCCAGCAGATCTTTTGAGTTTTTGTGTGTGTGTTTTTCTAAAGGACCCTGGAATATGGATTTTCTTGTGAAATAAGGAAAGTTTTTTTAAAATATTTTTATTTCAGAGAAGAAGGGAGAGGGAGAGAGAGAGAGAAACATCAGTGATGAGAGAGAATCATGGATCGGTTGCCTCCTGCATGCCTCACACGGGGGATTGAGCCTGCAATTCAGGCACGTGCCCTGACCTGGAGTCAGACCGTGACCTCCTGGTTCATAGGTCGATGCTCAACCACTGGGAAACACTGGCTGGGCAATAAGGAAAGTTTTTAAATGTTGTTAACCAGTTCCATTTTTGTTCACACTTTGTCTCAGTAAAATAAAACCCATCTGTCCGTTCTCTGGGACTGGCTGTAAGACCCTGAGTGGAGAGCCCTGGTCTGAAGTGGACTCCCAGTCTCATGCTTTGTTCTTTGCATCTGATAGTCATTGACCTCACTCAGCCTGTGAGCTCTGAAAGCTCAGAAGTGAAAAGCAGAGCTGTCCTGTTGTTCCCTGAAGCATCTGGGCAAACCCCCTCAACATCACACCAAATGGGGGGGACGGTTAAGATAGAGAAAAATCCCTCACCCCATGCCCTTTCCCCAGACATGCCCCAACTGTCACCCACCCACCATCAGACAAACCCCACGCCCTTTACAAGGCAGCCTGATCTGGTTTGAAATGGCAAAGTTCTTGCCTGGGGACGCTGTAAATTATGTTTTCTCTTTGAATGGCAGTGCAGGATACTGCAAAGGGCACACGCTTGGGAGTCAGACAACCACTCACTGGCTACAGAACCTTGGGCAATGTACTGAAAGCATCCAAAGCCCATTTCCTCAGTTATAAAACAAGGATGGCAGTACAAAAGGATGGGATGGTTATAGAGATTATATCATATACATTTCAAGCACAGCTGCCAGCCACTTCATTGCATTTCCTGTCATTGGTATCATTATTTATATTTGTGTTATTATAATAAATATTATGATCAAGTTCTGAGGGTGCCAGTCCACATGGCTGTGGCACCTTCAGGACTGCTTGTTTCCGAAGTGAAGCATTTTGAGGAGTCTTTCCTGCTGAAGTCAGGCTGGTGATACCGAATGGAAGAGTCAAGGTGCCCTGGCTGGTGTGGCTCAGTTGGTTTTGTGACGTCCCATGCACTAAAAGGTTGCCGGTTGGATTCCTGGTCAGGCACATGCCCAGTTGCAGGCTCAGTCTCCAGTGTGGGGCATGCAGGAGGCAGCTGATTGATGTTCTGGTCTTGCATCAATCTCTTTCTCTCTCTCTCTTTCTCTCTCTCTCTCTCTCTCTCTCTCTCTTTCTCTCTCTCTCTCCCTCCCTCCCTCCCTCTAAAAAAATATTTTTTAAAAGAGTCAAGATCCATAGCTAGACTGCGGAAGCAACTGTGCTTTATCCTTTCTGTATGTGGTCACAGCACAGTGAGTACATGTGCTCACTCCTGGGTGGTGAGCACATGTACTCCTTATATATTGTAGGTATATCCTTGCCCTATTTGGTGAAACTATCGATTTCTTAACCCTCCATTTTCTGTAGCAACCACAAAGAGGATATAATAAACAAAAAAGACCTCTTATGAGAGGATTATGAACAGTATTATTGTTCAATTCCACTAACCAGGCACAGACTTAATGGTGATAGACTAGGGCAGAGTGTTGAAAAGGAGGCAGATAAAACTTATTCTAAACCCCATTTATTATCTGGAGCCTCAGAGTCTTTTCTCCTCTGCAAATTTGCTTTCCCCTCTCACAGTCTCCCTCCTTGAGACGTGCTTGAAATGAAAGCCAGTTCTTGCTAGACTTGCAGAATTGCCGGGCAGGCAGGCAGAGCCCCCATCTCATCCATCAGCCCCACTGGCTTTGGGAAGGGGGAGGCCTGTGAATAGTCAGGATGATGAATCCCAACAGCTGGCAGCATCCAGGTTACAGAGAGTGAAGGATGCCAGTGCGTATGTGGTAACTGCTGGCACACAACACAACAGGGATGCTTAGATCAGCCCTGCCCTCCACGCTGAAGTAGAGCACGTGGAGATAGGGGACAGATTGTTCTCTGCTTCCATGGGCAGATCACCACATCCAAATGCAGGGAGAACAAAAGTGAGGACGACGGAGCCAGTGTGAGAAGCCAGGTTTTCTGATAAGCAAATTTCTGCTTCAATAGCAGAGAGACTATAAATAGCACCAGAAAGATCTCTGTGCCAGACGTCTGCCCTCCCCTCTGCATATGACCCAGGTCAACCCAGTGATTCAATTGGACACATTTATTGAATCCTAAATGGCAGGCACTGGCTGGGCTTGCTGTTGGGGATAAGCCCTGAGCAAGACAGACGTGGTTTCTGTTATCAGGGAGCATAGTGTCCAGGGTTAGAATGTACAAATAAAAGTTTACCATGTGGTATGATGAGCATTATGGGACCTCTGAGTGGGCAGTCAAAGAGATATACCCGAGTAAATATACCCTGCCTCCCTCCAGGTATATCTGCCTGTATGGTTCCCAGAGTTCACTCACAGCCTGTATTAGTTTCGTAGGGCTGCTGTGGCAATGGACCCCAAGCTGGGTGGCTTAAAACAGTAGTAATTTATTCTCTCTCATTCTGGAGGCCAGAAATCTGCAGCCAAGGTGTTGGCAGGGCCATGTTTCCTCTGAAGTTTTAGGAAAGAAACTTTCTTTTTTTTGCTCCTTGCAGATTCTGGTGGGTCCAGGTATTCCTTGGCATATGGTTGCATAACTCCCATCTCTGCCAATGTCATCCCAGGGCCATCTTCTCTGTGTTTGTCTCTGCATGTGTGTGCTTTCTCTTATAAGGCCAACAGTCATTGGACATAGGACCCACCTTAATCCAGTATGTCCTCATCTATATATATAAAAGCCTAAGCGATCATCCGACCATCCTACCGGTAGCTATAAGGCCTCTCCCGGTAGCTGTGAGTGACCACCAGGGGGAAGACACTCAATGCAGGAGCTGCCGAGTGACAGCAACTTTGCAGAGTGCCCTCTCGCACCCGGGACCCCTTGGGGGATGTTGGAGGGCTGGTTTTCACCGGATCCCCATAGGCCAGGCCCAGGGACCCCACCTACCAGAGGGATCCGCTCACTCCGCAGATGCCCTTTGAGCCATGGTGCCGCCCCAGGTGCAGCGGGACAGCTGGGGAGGGACCAGGGGAGGTTGGCTCCAGGGTGTGTCCAGCCTGTCTCTCCCAGTCCCGCCCCGCCCTGCCCCGGCAGCCACCTTCTAATTAATTTCCTTTCAATGTGCAGGAATCTGTGCACTGGCCTCTAGTTTTAACATAATTCCATCTGCAAAGACCAAATAAGGTTACATTCTAAGGTTCCAAGGATTAAAACTTAAACATATCTTATTGGGAGACACAACCTAACACATTATATAGCCTATGACTTTTTTTTTTTTTAAACCTTTTACCATTATCTTTTTCCAGCCCTGGTTAGCCCTTTGGGCAGTTTATCTGGTTTGATATTCAACCCTCTTGAAATATTTAGAACTTGGCTCTTATTACCTCTGTTTCTTTGTGCTTTTGGATGCATTTGATGGAAGACTTCTTTTACTCTCAAATGTGATGAGTGGCTTATGAGATGCTAATGTCCTGGAAAGGTCCACCTTAGACCCTGGGTGGAGACCAGACCCTGCAGGGCTTGTTGAACAAAGCAAATAAGGGGAGCTAACAAACTCATGTGGGCATAACAAACAACATACAATGGAAGGTGGTCCCTGAGGAAGGGAGCCTTTGGAAGGACTATGCTTCAGTCCTATTGAAGATACCCAGTACTTTACCCAAACGTCCACAACCAGGATGCCTTGTGAACTCCTACTTTAAAATCTGCATTTTTGGGGGAGTTGACTCTCCATTTCGTGAAGATGAGACCTACTAACCAGGGCAAAATTTCTACACGTTACTATGGTAATGCAAGGAAGGAAACAGCATATTTGCCTGACCTACCAGGTTGTAACTGGTCAGAAAACTGTTTTCTAGGATTAATTTTCACAAATGTTCTAAATCCCACAGTTCAGGGATGTCCAAAGTCTTCTCCAAAATTTTAGCACTAATAATTCTATTTTCAGCTCTTGAATTTGAATTGGTCCCAAGTAGAGCTAAAAGCAGAGCTATGTCTCTTGATCACTTTCTAAAGGAAACCCAAACATACTCATCATTGGACTGGAATTCACTGTTTCAGAATTCTAGAATTCATCCCCCGCCACCCCCCCTCCCCGCCTTTCTCTCTCTCCCTCTCCTTGCTCCTCTTGGCCTCCTATTAAGCAAAAACGTTTCCTGAACATGAAGCAACAGCACCAGTCTTAACTACATCCTTTAGAAGTTCACCTATGTTAAGGGGTCATTTCTCTATATATTTTCACTATAGCAACTGGTCTTTCCTCCTACTGAAGGGTAAACATTTCCTCATCTCATTATCCTGAAAGTGAAAGCCATTATGATTTTAAGGGTTAAATTGGAAGGCTTCAATTATTTTACTTTACAACCTATTACCATCTTCCTTCCAACAAGTTGTGACTTCCTGTTAAAAAGAAATGAGACTCTAAAGACGTCTTTGGCATTTATTAGTATTTTGGTAATTTGCGAGTTAAATGTTTAGAAAATATGATTTCACCAGTTATTCCTCTAGAAAACAACTCTGGAATATGAATGAAAAGCAGAGAGATATTTGACTTGAGTATGTTTTTTAGCTGATCTTGGAACACTGACATCCCTTTGAGTGACAGTAACAGAAACAAATGGTGGTTGTTTCTGTTCTACTTGGGTTTCCCAAGCCTCTTCGAAGAACAGGTTCTGCCACCAGAAGGGTTAATGCATTTCTCCATAATGAGGTAGAATGGTGCACAACAGTTGTTCTTAAATCTGACTGCACATTAGAATCTTTGGGGTGGGGGAGCTTTTAAGACACACTGATGTCCTAACTGCACCCATGGAGATTCTGATTTCATTGGTTTGGTGTGGGATCCAGGGAAGGATTATTTCAAAACTCTTAAGTGATTCTCATGGGCAGCTAAGATTGAGAAGCACTGGTAATAGCACAGTGTTTCACCTGGGGAGTTTATTAAAATGCAGATTCTGATTCCCGAGGCCTGGATAAGGCCTTGACATTCTGAATTTCCACCCAGCTCCCAGATGGTGCCCATGCTGGGGGCAGGGGTGCTGAGGACCACACTTACTAGTAGAGTAATAAGGATGTTATAGAATCGGCATTATCTTTAAAATGAGACAACCCTGAGTCTGATCATCAGTTTGCTGATTGATTTTGTTCCTGTTACTACAGTGCACTGAACTTTAATTCTGTCTTCTACAAAGTGGAAATAAAACTTACGTGTCAGAAATGGATGGAGTGAATGTGGTAGGAAAAGCAGATGGCAAAGGGCCTGGCATTCAGTAGCAAAATAAATGTTACCCCCATCTCACTTCCCTCATCTCCACCTTCCCAAGGGCCTCCAGCTTTCTAAAGACAGAAGGAGAGAAATGGGCTGTTGTCTGGAGTGTGGTTGCTATGGGAACATCATTCTTTAGAGAAAAGGGATGGAAGGTGTTAGTAACCACAGTGGCTTAGTGACCATCAACCTATGTGTCTGAAAAAAGTGTCTTAGGATCACAGTTTTCAGGAGAATTCTTTGTATTTTTAAAATATACAATCTACTTAGAGCCAGCCTCCTTGTCTTTGATTATGCTGGTCTTCCCATGTAGAATGGCCTCTTCCCTCTCCCTTACAAATGAGAACCACCAAATCCAAATCAAAGTCATCCACAGGTGGTGAGAGATTGCTAAGCAGGTATTTTAAAGGGCATTAAGTGTATGGGTTATAATAGTGGCCCAGTCAGGGGGATATGCTTGAGGCCAGAGTTTTAACACCAGCTTGAGTTTGGACCATTGTTACTGACAGTGTGTGGGCCTGAAGGATTTGGTAACACTGCCTAAATGCCTTATTTTGAAACAGTCTCCTGGAGCGGGGGATGGATCAGAAGAATGAAAACAGGAAAAGGCACTATCACTCACTTGGCAGTATTTACGGATTGTTGATTGTATGTGGGACACCATGCTTGAGGGAGGACATATATAGTAAACAAGATATGTGTCCTTCCTGCCCTTATGAAACTCCTACCCTACCACTGAGACAATGAATAACCAGGAATAATTAAAATTATGACATTATGTCTGAAGGAAAAATTCCAAGTGAAATGAGAACGCATAATAGGGGACCTAACCTGTTAGTTGAGGTTAAGAAAGTCTGTCCTCAAAAATGGCTCTCAGGTGATTCTCCAGCTGAGAACCTAGTGTTCCCTGAGCTCCCTGGAGATGGGGTAGAGGTGGGTTAGAAGTGGGAGATGTATTACCTAGATCCTGTCTCTATCATTTCTTAAGTGAAAGCCTGTGGGCAAGTTTATAAAATGAAGGTAATTATATGTACTTTCAAGGATTGATGTGATGTAGAGATGATGCGTTGTGAGCAGCATGGGCCTTATCACACAGTGAAGCCCAAAGTGGTCATTAGCTAGTCCTGTGTTCTCAGTCCCTTTAACTGAGCTTCTGCTGTGCCTGTGGCAGAAACAGTAACTGCTCACTGAATATGAAGATGCACTTGTCTCCCCCCCCCCCCCATCTTCCAGCCCCTTGTGAAGGACTGGTTCTAGTTGTAAGCAGAATGGCTGGTGTCACATCTGGGTGGGCTTGCCCATCCTCCTTCCCTTCCCTGCTGCGGTGAACATGGGGCCCCACGTTGAGATGTTGGAAAATCAACCTGGGTCCTTGCATTCACTATGCGGGCTCAGCCTTCGCTCCAGAGAAGCTTTCTGCTTCTCCTCTCTTTGGCTTTTTAACTTGCCATGGATGCACCACAGGACCGCAGGGCAGTACATAATGTGGGCTTGTTGCCATGGTGCTCAACAGGGAGAGAGCATGGTATTCAAAAGGGAGAGAGCATGCTGCTTTCCTGGAAGAAGTATGGCCATGGATCCATAGTGCCCGCCTGTCTCTGTTCCCCCTGTCTCCATCTTCAACCTCTGCCTTCCCTTCCTCCATGTCTCTCTCCTTCCTCCCTCCCTTCTCTCTCTCTCTCTCTCTCTCTCTCTCTCCCCTCCTTTCCATTGCGATGTTTGGGCTGTTTGTGGTGGTTACAGACATATTCTTGTTGGGTATGAGAATTCTTCTTTGCTAACTTGCTGCGAAAACCTGTTAACTGGATTTTTATCAACTCAATTTGTTCTGTGTCTCCTAAGCCTATTCAATATCATCTGATGCTCAAATAGTGACGCTTTGATGAGCTTCTGAGTGTTTGTATGCCTATATCTTTCTTACAGAATAAATACTGTTTTCTAAGCATCTTTTCCAACAGAAAGACAGATAGAGGCTAAGAAAGAAAGGAAAAGACAATCCACTGTCTCTTGACTTGGATATAAGTGATTTAACTTTTTCTATTGGCAGACTGTTTTTTGTTTATTTATTTATTTTTATTGAAATGATACCTTACAGGCAGGTTGTGGAAGAAAATAGAGCCAGGTGATAGAGAACTGATTGGGTACTGAATTTGGCTCGGCCGCTAAGTGAAGTCTAGTCACCCATTTGTTCATTTGTTCTCTTATTCATTAGTTACTGACTGAACATGTAGGATGCGTTAGACACAGATCAGTGTGGCAGGGAGATACAGGCAACAGAAAACTCCCCTGTTTCCAGGAGCTGCCATCCCCAACAGAAACAGACTATAAGCCAGCGGCTCTTAGATATTAGTAAGAATCAAAATTATCTGCAGGTGATTATTGAAACACAGATGACTGGACCCCACTCCCTGAAATTCTGATCTCTTAGATCTGGAGGGGGCCCAAGAATATGCATTCCTAATAAGTTCCCAAGTTCCATGGGCCACTTTGAGAATAACTGATGTAAACAAATGTGAAAGGGTAAATACTTCATATAATGACAGCTACTGACACATGTTACGAGGGAAAGTAGTGTAAAGGGAATAGAGAATGTGAGTACTGCTGTTTAGGTCAGAGCTTTGGAAAAGGCCTATGGCTGGGCAGAGACCTGATGGAAGCTCTGGGCTGTCTCCGGAGAGCCTGGAAAAGTGGCAGGCGGGCAGCCAGCCTCGGTGCTCTGAGGATGCCATCTCCCTCTCTCTTTTGCTGCATGTAACCTCATGTATGGTTGGATCTATTTTGTTTTTCCCCCCCTGTTTATTTTAGTACTTTTTGGCAGGAGCAGTACCCTTTTCATACTCGACTCCCCCACAATCCCAGTACCAAGCGGTTGATGATTACATGAACCAGACACTATTTAAATCCCTTCATAACCATTAACTCATTTAATCCTCCAAAAAGCCACACAAGGTATGACCTATTATCGTTCCCACTTTACAGATGAAGGAACTAAGTCACAGAGAGGTTAGGTATTTTGCTTAGGATTATAGAGATAGGAAGTAGCAGGACCAGGATTTGAGATCATCTCTCATAAAGATTGGATGGTTGGATGGATGGATGGATGGATGGATGGATGGATGGATGGTTGGATGGATGGATGGATGGATGGTTGGATGGCTGAATGGATGAATGAAATGTTGAAATTAAGCCAAGAAGAGTTATCAATTGAAAGCCTTAAGTGTTTATAAACCAATTAGAACTGAAAGGCAGGTATTTACCCAGTGGAGGAGGAAGAATGCCGTTGGTGGAGGAGTCCCGGTGAGAGGAGGTGTGAGGGAGCCAAGTCTAGAAGGAATATGCTGAGGTGTGTGGCAAAGAGGCTTGCCCAGGCAGGTAGAGGCTCCCTGTATGTTCCAACCCCCTGATCATGTCCCTGTATGTGAAAGCAGGACATGCCATTGGAAGCCGGAGGGCAGGGGAAAATGCATTCAGCAAACCCTTCCTCTCAAGGGATCCTGACAAGTGTGTTTTAATCTAATTAATACATTCAGGAAGTTGGACCTGGAGGAATGTGATTATTTAATTGTTTTGTTCAAAGAGTATGAAGCAGGCTATTAGTCTGGGGTCATGACTCCAAGGTTCATTGCAGGTTATTACCTAGGAGGGTTTTGGGACAAGACTGGCTGATTGATTCTTTCCCGCTGTTGCCCTCATTAATTTACAAAAAGATTCATTGTGTTGGTGCTAATTTGCAGAGTCTGGAATGAAATGTAAAACAGATTCAGACTGATAAGAATTGTATTGTATCTGCTATTATATCTTGTTCCTTCCCCTCCGTTTTCCCTTCTAAAGATTTTCAGGTACATGAATTTCTAGTCTAATTATAATGAACTATTTTTCCAGATGAAAAATATTGTTTTTAATAATTAAACAGGGAACAGGAAGCAGATATTTTGACCTTTCATTTCTAATCTAACAAAAACTTGCCTCTCCTATTACTCTCTCTCTCTGACCTAGAAAAGGCATTTAACCGTTGTTACTCGATTCCCCTTCTGCAAAATCTGGTTATAAATTGCAAATTCACACACCTTACCCCGTTTCTCCCATTAACGTTCTTGAATGGCTTCCATGGCATGAAGGACAAGAGTTAAGCTTGATGGTCACAACCCTTGATTTGGCCTCAACTTTCTAGTCTCAGATCCCGCCACTGTCGAGCAAGTATATCTGTTCTGTTGTATCTAATGATGCTTTGTGTTTGCTCTATCCTGTCTCTGGAAAGTCGTCTTCTACCTTTGGATATTTGCCAAATTATTTTTCTTCCTTTAACTTGTTATCACGTTTGTGAAGCTTTCCTGGTTGCCGTAGGCAAGTTACCCAACAACGTCTGTGTGTTCTTGGTCCCTCCATTAACACTTGCCACATTTTGTTGTGATTATTTGTCAAAATGCATATTTTATTGTAATTATTTTGTGTGCGTGTGTGTATCTGTGGTGTGTGTGTGTGTGTGTGTGTGTGTGTGTGTGTTCGTTCTCTTGAGGGCATGGAATAGATCACATTTTGAGCAGTTCTAAATGCCAACTTGCTAACAAATTGATTGGCAGTAACAGGAGCTTAACGTATGGTGATTGAGTGAGTAAATGAAAGAATATCTGGTCTGCCTGACATCTAGAATTTTGAGGATCAGATTTTTTTATATGTTAGATGTGAAATGGTCTTTATAAACCCCAAACTATAAAATAGTGTGTTGATGTAAGAATCATTTCTTGATTGAAGTGTTCTAAAAACGTTTTCTAACTCCATCTTGATCAGGGGGTTTGAAATATGTTCTCTCTTTTCATTTTTTTTTGGCAGAAGTAGTCATTTATTTATTCACGCACTTATTTATATAATCAAAAAATATGCCTGCCAAGCTCTGTACTAAGCAGTGAGGATAGTGTGAAAAAAATAGGAGAAAAGTGGCCCCAGACTTCCTGGGTCTCAGGGTCACAAGGGATGTGACTTGAGTAATTCCCTTAGGGTTGGGGCTGGGTGCTCCTTCCCTTCCTTGCTAGTCCTACGCATGAGCCCAGGTCAAGGCCTTGTCACCTGGGCCCTTGATTCAGTGTAATGCTGAGATCCTTGATTAGCTGGATCTTGCACCTGTATATGTTCTTTCTTTGCATAGCAGTGATGGATCCAGTCTTTCTCAATGCCCCCCTACCCCATGGGTGGACAGCAGCCTGTTTTCTGGGCTGGCTGACCAGATTCTAGCTGCCAGGGGCTTCAAAGAAAAATGCAGAATGACCAGTTTTTTACTCCTGAGACCTTGTTGTCTAAGTTCATTGATTCCATTTCAGCCTTTACTTTTTATCCTCAATATAGTATCAAAATCAAATCCAGGTATTCGATATCTTAACTTTCCTTGATAAATAGTAATAATACCACCCTGGCCGAGTAGCTCAGTTGGTTGGTATGTTGCCTGTCCATCAGAAGGTTGCTGGTTTGATTCAGGGCACATACCTAGGTTGCAGGTTCAATTCATAACCTATCAGTGTTTCTCTCTCTCTCTCTCTCTCTCAAAATCAATAAGTATATCCTTGGGTGAGGATTAAATAAAATTATTATAATACTGTCAGAAAGGCAGCCTGAAAGCATTTTTTCCTTTGTGTCTCCGGTATCTTATCTGAAAGAGCCTCTTTGCTTCTGTGATCACTAGTAACTGCTATGAATTTCTCCCCTCCAAATTGTCTAATTCAACCACTCGCTAGCCTTAGCTACACTTTGCAGCCTCTGGCTATGACAAACTGGTTTCTGATGATCATTTTCAGGAAAAGTGGCCTGTCTCTCACTGCCTCAGTCTGGCCCCTGCTCTCCCATTGCCTCTATGGGGAGGTTAGCTGAGAAGGAGGTGGGAGAGATGAAGGGTCAAATCTGTTACTTTTTATAGAGGCGGAGTGAAAATAATTTCCTGTGAAAGCTGAGGACATTCTTTCATTAGTTTTGCTTCCTGCTCTGGGTCTTGTATGCTGGGTGATTTTTTTTTTCCTTTTGGAACTTGCACGGGCCAACTTCCTGTGCCTGAGGCTGCTGAGAGATAGAGTTTTATGAGTTCGGCCCACCTACACAGCGGCGAGCCTGGGGATAGTGGTGAATGAACAGAGAGCTGCCTAAGCCATCCTCGAATATTCTGGACACAAGTTCAAAGGAAAAGCCTCAAAGAGGTGTTTTGGGAAGCAGCCAGCCATGGAATTTTTAGGGTTCAAGAAGACTCAGTGAGGGGGGAATATGTTCCAACTTCCTGTACCTTAGGTTTCAATGCTAATCTTCCAAAAATTGCTCTTTCATACATTAGTCAGTGTACATTTGCTGAGGAGCAGCTGTGTGCTGCACACTTCTCTAAGTGCAGGATGGGTCGGGCAATTGCCAGAAACCCAGCTCAAATAGACTTACGCAGAAAGGTATTGGCTCAGATAACTGGAGTCAGGGTTGTCTTGCTTCAGGCAAGGCTGGATCCAGGTGTTCAATATCTTTAGGAATCCATCTCTTTGTTTGTATCTCATTATTGAATTTTTGTGTTAGCTTTTAGTCTCACTCAGACTTTTTCTGCTCAGTAACCAGATGGCCACGGGAAACTGCAGATTTACATTCTCTCAACCTCATCAGAAAAGGCTTTTTTTGTTGTTAAAAAAAATTGAATTTATTGGGGTGACATTGGTTGATAAAATCATATAGATTTCCAGTGTACAATTCTATAATACATTATCTATATACTAGAGGCCTGGTGCATGACATTCGTGCACTGGGGGGTGGAGGGGTCCCTCAGCCTGGCCTGCGCCCTCTTGCAGTCTGGGACCTCTCCGGGGATGTCCGACTGCCGGCTTAGGACAGCTCCCGGGCAGTCGGACATCCCCTAAAGGGTCCGTGGCACTGCCGTGGAGGTGGGAGAGGCTCCTGCCACCGCTGCTGCGCTCACCAGCCATGAGCCCGGCTTGTGGCTGAGTGGCAGCTCCTGCATTGAACGTCTGCCCCCTGGTGGTCATTGTGCGTCATAGTGACCGGTCTTTCCACTGTTCGGTCTGTTTGCATATTAGGGATTGTATTGTGTGTTCACCAAAGTAAAGTCTTCTTCTGCGCTTTTTCTTTCCTAATATTTCCAGAAACAAGTCCTAGACTTGCTCTGATGAACACAGAATGGATCTTATGTTCCATCCTGAACTAGTTACTAGACTTAGCATGGTCAGGCCTACTTCCTATGCTCATGTAGGAGTGGGGGCACTGTATTATATCTACAGTTGCTTGGCCTGAGGATGGGAGAACAAAAGATAATCTAGTTCTGATACTGGAAGTAAAAGGGAATGATACTGGGTAAAAAACAACAGAAAACAATATCTATTTTAATACTAAGTGAAGAAACAAGCTAGATGATAATAATTTATTTGCCCAGCCCTGGCCGGTTTGGCTTAGTGGATAGAGCGTCGGCCTGCAGACTGAAAGGTCCCAGGTTTGATTCCGGTCAAGGGCATGTACCTTGGTTGTGGGCACAACCCCAATAGGAGATGTGCAGGAGGCAGCTGATCGATGTTTCTCTCTCATCAATGTTTCTAACTCTCTATCTCCCTTCCTCTCTGTAAAAAATCAATAAAATATATTAAAAAAATAATTTATTTGCCCAAACTCATAGAGCTAGTACAAATTTTTAAAATGGCCCTCAAATCTAGGTTTTGTTGCATTGAGACAAATCCCCTCTTTGCTGTTTCAATATTTGTATTCCTTCCTCACTCCAGTATTTTATGTGCATTTAAATGTGTGAAAGACACCCTTTTACAACAGCTCCCAGGGTGCCCACCTCCTGGTGGTCGCACCTGTAGGTAATTCCCTCAACTTCAGTACAGGTTGAACCCAGTGCCTGTAACCAGTAGAGTATGGCAAAAAGTGATAGGCTATCCCAGCCATGGGCAAACTACGGCCCGCGGGCGGAATCCGGCCCGTTTGAAATGAATAAAACTAAAAAAAAAAAAGACCGTACCCTTTTATGTAATGATGTTTACTTTGAATTTATATTAGTTCACACAAACACTCCATCCATGCTTTTGTTCTGGCCCTCCGGTCCAGTTTAAGAACCCATTGTGGCCCTCGAGTCAAAAAGTTTGCCCACCCCTGGGCTAACCATTCTGTGATTTGGTTACATTCATTTTGCTAGCAGATTCTTTTCCTCTTGTTGTCTTTGATGAAGCACGCTGTTATGTTGGAGAGAGCGATATGGCAAGGGACTGAGAGCAACCTCCGGTTAACAACCCACAAGGGACGTAGACCCTCAGCCTAACACCTGGTGAGAACTGTATGCTTGCACACATCTGAGTGAGCTATGAGGAGCATATCCATGATGGGCTCCCAGGAACCCAAGGAACTGTGTGAGGGTTCGTTTTGTGGGTCACCGTAACTGGGCCACCTCCTCCCAGGTAGTTCTGTGAGCATGTTTTGGGATGAGATTGACACTTAAATTGATAGACCGAGTGAAACAGATTGCCCTCCCTAACGGGTGCAGCCTTGTATCATCAGGTGAAGGCACGAATACAACAAAAAGGCTCACCTTCCCCTAAGTTAGAGAGAATTTTTTCCTGCCTAATTGTCTTCAGACCGGGACCTCTGCTTTGTCCTGCCTCCATACTCCAACTGAAACATTGGCACGCCCTAGGTTTTAAGTCTGTCGGCATTCGGATAGGACCTGTACCATCAGCTTTGCTGGTTCTCAGGCCTTTGCACACAGACTTGTAAGCTATGGGCTCTCCTGGGTCTTCAGCTTTCGGACTCATCCTGCAGATCTGGGGACTTGCCTGCATTCCTAATCGCATGCGCCAATTCCTTATAACAAATCTCTTCATGTACATGTACTTACATGTAAGTGTGTGCGTGCATTTCCTATGGGTTTTGTTTCTCTGGAGAACCCTGACTAACATGCCCTGAAAAACTCCAGGCTGGACCATTATTGTTGCTTTCAACACCCTGAGATAAGCCGTCCATCCAGTATACTTTAAAGCGACAGAGGAGTGATTCAATGTGATACCACAGCTTGACCTGACTTCCTGGCGGCTTAGCAAGGCTTGAGAGAAGATGCCAGCATGAGGGTGCGGACGGCCTAGAGGTGATGAAAGTAAAAGATGCCATCAGACACATCCATATTTATGCTGATCTAGATTCCTAAACCACTCTAGTAAACTGGTCACCCATAACCCTTCTTTCTTTCCCTGGGAAAAAGGACTGTGCACACTTTGTAAGATACCAAGCGTGCATGGTTTTATTGTATGTAAACCATTGTTTTGTCTACCACACATACTTATTCTTCTTAATGATGAAAGAGGAGGGTCAATTCGTGTTTTAGACTGTACTTGCCATCCTCTCCTCCAACAGAAAAAGTCTAGAGTGGACTAGAAAGACAGGTGAAATGGGGAGCGTGGCTCTGAGCTGCACCGGGATTTTGTAGGTGAGATGTCCTTTCACATAATGAGGTCAGCTCTTGCTGCTTAATATACTTCCGGAAGGATCAAACTAGTGATAAAATCCATTCCATTTTTCATGTCACAAATATTTGGCCAGAAAAAGAAAAAATAGATTTAATCGCAGAGCAGCTAAAGTCGAAGTTATGAATAATGATATTTTAAAAGATGGGTCATTCCTATTCCACACAAATGGCAAAGCCCTGAATTATTTATAATTTGCGTTGATCTTGTCGGAATCCTCAAATTTTCCTCTGGGTGGTGGGGCGCTGGGGGTGGGGGCGGGGGCACACTTCTTGTTTTAAATACCTGTCTTGTTTAAAAAGGCAGCTGATTCTTCTGGGAATCTGTGGGATGTGGTGTTCTTATGTTTCAAAAGACAGACTCAAATAATATGTCAATTGATTCCCCCTAGTTATCCCACTAACGGTCATTAGGCATGCTGTGTAAACAAATTTGTACTTCTTCCGGGAAATTACTGGGGAAAAAAGGATCAGAAATTCAGATGGCAGCTCTGAGATGATAAGCCTAAGAAAAGAAAAACCATTGAAAAGTCTTCAACTCTCTAGCTATAATTACTGGTCTACATTCTACTTTTAAATTCATAGACTCAGCAGCTCTTGTTGATTTTGGAGGGGGGAGGGAGCACAAATGTTTAAACCACGAGCGCAGCTTGCATTCTAGTCATACCAGACTACCTCAAGTTAGCGAAAAGGACAGAAAAAGGAAACTAGAAACATGTGGAGACTTGGAGCAAGGCAGTGAGGTGAGAGACTATTGAAATGAGCAGATTGCTAGGTGATGGCTGAAGTCATATAAAGAATAGCTGAAAATGTGAAACATGGTGTTGAAAAGATGCTGAAAGTAAGTGACAGAGATGGGAGTAGTTAGCTGAATTTCAGCACTTCCTAGCTCTGTGGCATGGGTCTTCGCTTCCTCATACGTTTAAAATATATCAATAACAGGGAGATTTTCCATACCTGCCATGCCCACCTCACTAGATGAGTGTCAAATAAAATCATGAATATAAATGTCTCATACACTTGAACTTGTGGAGTATCCTTGATGTTGAGCATTTAAAGAGATGAATTGAGGCAGGTACAATGCCTGGTATATGGTGATCTGCATACAGCTTGGGACCAGGGAGAAGCCAGACATGACGGAGGGATGTGTGAAGATAACAGAGCAACGATGCTCAAAATTCTACAGAGACCAGGGCCATAAAGTAACATTGTGAAGAGAGCCAGGTAAGGACTACAGAGAGTATATGACACCTTTAAGAGAGGAAAGAGCTCCTCAGTCACAGCCGATCATTACCGAGTAAGAATCCTAGGCGGACCTGCCGACTTGTCCAGTTATTCATGGAAGCTTTATAGATTTCTGTGTGATGTAAATGAATTTAAAATTTAAAATGAGAGAGATAGGAGTTGAAAAATACTAGTGGGTGAAAAAATGAGAGAGAAAGGTTGTGAATTACCTATTCTATAAAACAGAGAAGACTGATCATTAGAGGAAAAATGAAACAGTTTAAGTGTATGTATATACTGGTATCTACTCAGTAAGTATTACTGAGTACCTATGTGTCCTATATATATTTCTTCAACAGCAAAAACAAAAAAGTGAGCCACCTTGGCTTCTCTTTAAACGTGATTACATACGTTATCTCTACTCGACACGCATCCTCCTCTTGTTCATGTTCTTTGTGCTTCTGACAAAACAGACTTTCCCCAGTACTTTGCTTTCTCAGATGCAGTTTCTTCTGCATAAAGTTCCCTCCTGAATGGAACTAAGAACTGTTCTTTAAAGTCCAACTCAGATGTAGCTGTCTCTGTCACCCATTTGGAGCCTTCTGTAAAGTATCACTCATCGTGTTCTCTACTTCCATAGCTCTTTACTCACATATCCGGAAGAGGATTTACTGAGTTGAGAATATATGAGACATGCTTCTCCAAAAAGACTGTGAGCTTCTTGAAGTTAGAGACTGGGTTTTTCAACCTGCTAATTCAGTTCATAGAGCAGCTATTGAAACATCATGGGTTTTCCAGAAATATTTGTTGAGAGAATAAATTATAGTTTCACTTTCACCTAAAATACAGAAGACTGGAAAGAATGTTGCTTGGCATACCTTAACAACAAGTAAAAGCTTGATAGGGTACCAAATCATAACTTTTCTTCCACCCAGTAAGACCCGAAGCTACAGGAAACCACACCATCTGGAATCCAAAAACATAGAGATGGAATTCCAGCATTTTCTCACTGGTGGCAAAGTATAGGGTGAAATGATTCTGAGAAACATACAAGTGGGTAAGAAGAATTCAGCTAAATTTTTAAGCAAATTATTAAAAGCCAGGTGTGGGTTAGTGTGAGAGTATATAATCCCTGGGAAGCAAAGGCAAAAGAGATACTATTTATTACTATTTACTTGAGTCTACAGTGTTTTAACAAAAGTACAACATTCCCTTGAAAATTGAAAAGCATACAATAAAGCAAGGAAAAGAAAATATCAAAAGACAAAGAAATTAATATAATTAGATTTTGAGATGACCCATAGTATATTGAAATTACCCAATAGATAATTTAATAATGATTACTATGTTAAGATTTCCAGAAGAGAATTTGAGCTAGCATAAAAAAATGAGAAATTTCATCACAGAAATTGAACCTAGAATAGTGTATCAAATGAAAACACTAGGAAACAAAACAGCAGAGATGAAAAATTATTCAGATAGTTTCATTATTAGACTCCACATTCCCAGGGAAAGAATCAAAGAGACCAAAGACAGATCAATAGAAATGACCCATTTTGAACATAAAGAGAAAAAAATGAACAAATAATAACAGAAGAGAGCATCTGAAACAAATGATAAATTTTTTTAAAGGTATAAGAAACAAATTGGGATTTCAGAGGGGAAAGAAATATTTCTCTGAAATAATAAAATATATCATAAATTTCAGAAGCTAAGATCACATCAAGCAGAATAATACCAAAAAAAGAAAGTACACCTATAGACATTATATTAAAATTTCTGGAAATCAAAGATAAAGAGAAACGCTTAAAGGGAGCTAAAGAAAAAAAAAGCACACTAAATAGAAAGAAGGGAATGGTTGAATTAGAGCAGACTTCTCATCAGATGGCATGAAAGCCAGAAGACAGTGGAGTGCCATCTTTAAAGTCTTGAAAGGAAAAAGTATAATGTTATTTAAAGTTAGACTGTAATAAATTAAATATGTATACTTTTTTAATTGATTTTTTACAGAGAGGAAGGGAGAAGGATAGAGAGCTAGAAACATTGATCTGTGAGAGAGAAACATTGATCAGCTGCCTCCTGCACACTCCCTACTGGGGATGTGTCTGCAACCAAGGTACATGCCCTTGACTGGAATCGAACCCGGAACCCTTCAGTCCACAGGCCGATGCTCTACCCACTGAGCCAAACCAGTCGGGGTAAGTTTACCAGCTTTATCTTAGAGCGGAAGTGATGTGTGCTGAACTAGCGAGGTTCCATTGGTGAGTAGTGTCAGTGCAAGGTCATGAAAAGTCAGCAGATGGATGTGAAACATAAACTCAGTGGAACAGCCCAGAGAAGAAGGAGGAGGAGGAGAAGCAGATGAGAAAGGAAAGGGAAGAGGATGAGAAAGAGAAGAAGAAGGAAGAAAAAAGCAGAAGAAAAACAACATGTGATAATTACAGTAAAAGCTAATAACATCCTAAGCACTTTATTATTTTTTTTAACCTCACACCTGCACAGTGAGTGAGGTATTACTATGTCTGTTTACAGTCGAGGAAAGTGGAATTTATAGAGTCACACTGCTAATTAGTAATGGTGCCCACACGCCAAACCAATATGTAATATTGCCTCCTACTAAGAAGAAAAAGTGTAGGAGCTAGCATAAAGGTACCAGGAAGTCTAAATTAACTTCCAAGGACAATCTCTGTTTTCATAGTACCTTAAGGGGCATGCCTTGATTCATTTTAAGGGACTAATAGTCTTCTATCTTTGATCCTGAAGGAAACTGGCTTTGTTTTGTTTTGCTTTTGAGGCTCTCATAGTGGTGAGAGCTGTCCCAAAGAGAAAGACGCTGAAAGAATGGCAGTGAAATTGAATGTCCTTTGTTCATGGGGAAAATGTGTAGGAGAAAGCAACTGCTAAAGGAAAAAGAATGAAAGGTTAGAGGAAAGAAATGACTTGAGATTAGAGGAACCTTCAATTTAGCCCTAAGCAGATAATAGCACAGCATTGAGTTCATGCAGTGGCCACTCATAAGCTTCCTATAGCATACAGACAAATAGGCAATAGAAAGAAACAAAAAGACTGACAGAGGGGAGAGGAAAAAAGGTAGCTAATTAAGCCAGCAGAACTGAATATGACCTAGCCATCTGTGGCCAGAAAGAGTTTACTTCTAGGATGAAGAGCACTTGCAAGTGAAAGCTAAATCCACACTTCTATGGTATCTCTAAAGGAGTGTATCATGTATATAATTTGAACATTTATAATATCTTAAGTGCCAAGCACAGGGTGTCTGGCACATACATATAGGTCCTCAATTAATGATGAACGCTTTGAACTTTAGAATTGAATTTGAAGTGACTGAAGGAAAAACTCTTACACTATCACCTAAACCAGGGTAGTATGCATGCATGTGTGTGTATATGCATGTGTACATATGACTGATATTCATCAATAACACATGATACAGTTCTCCATGTTTACATGTCACAGCCATTCCAATAGTCAGGATCCATTCTGATTGGCCATGCCCATGCTATTCCAGTAGATAAATATTTTAAATGGGCACTGCTGTGCATATGTAAGCATGCACATCCTTACCTGCTCATGCTCTTTGCTCTAATTGGATTCCTCTCCTCCCAGAATTAACTTACAAAATCATATCTTCATCCTTTACCAGTCCAGTTTAAATCTCCATGAAACCTCTGAATAAAATGAATCACTTCTTCCTCTGAAATTCTATAGCGCTGATTATCTAAATCGTATCTTCAATTTAAACCAATTCAGCACATAGTTTTTGTACTTATATCAGATATAAAACATTCTGCAAGGGAAGTGCAGAGATGAGATGGTCTCTGCCAGTAGGACATTTTATTTTTCAACTTTTAATTTTTTATTTATCTTTATTGTTGAGAGTATTACAATGTCCTCTTTCCCCCCTTTGCCTCCTCCACCCAGTTCCCACTCTGCCTCAGTTCTTTACCACCCGGTTATCTATGTCCATGGGCAATGCATATCCTATCTAATAAAGATTGAATATGCAAATTGACCATCACTTCTCAACAAAGATGGCAATGCTCACAGCCAATAAGGAGGGAATATGCAAATTGACGTGACAAAGATGGCGGCAGCTGGGCTGGGATGCTTGCATCGTCACCATGGTGACGACACAGGTGTTCTGCCCTGCCCTGGCTGCTCTGGGCCTCTGGGCAGTGCTCAAAGGTGGAAGCCTTGGCTCTGGATCGGAGCGAAGGCGGTGCTGCAGCCAGGGGAAGGAAGGCCTATTCTTGCACGAATCTTCGTGCATTGGGCCTCTAGTATGCATAAGTTCCTATAATGGGTGAGCCAACATGCACACAACAAGCTAAAGATGAGGCTGTCTTTGCAGATATGATCTTTGTCTTGTTAGTGGTTCATCTTCTGTCTACAATGCCCAATATCTAATCTTCCTTTCAGATAGAGCCCCCATATCATTTGCTCTGCAAAACCAAGAGGAATTTATCCCTTTTCCTCATATGCTTCCTCTATAAAAGCATTAGACTTGCAACAGTTATTGTGTGTGTTTCCTTTATCCCACTATACATGCCTGAAGGGAAAGGATATGTACTTATTTAATCCTCATATTCTGGTACCTAGTACATCACTTGGTTTAGAATTAGTCCTCAATATTTTGAGAATAAACAACTAGTGCTTCTTGTGTGAGAATTTCAGGTCCGTTAGAAGCTAGGATCATGGAAGACAATGTGTTACAGGGAAAATCACAAATGTTTTATAATCTCAGATACTTTTGTATTCTTAACAAGAACTTTTGAGTTTTCCCATTTCATAGATGTAAAAACTGAGGGATGGAAGTGAATCAATTTGCTCTAAGTCCCATAGCTTGTAACTGACCGCTCTGATTTGAACCAGGCAATCTAGCTCTAGACCGTTTTATACTGCATCTCAAGCTTGACTACTACTACTTCATGTTTTTCCTTTTTTTTTTATTCTGACTTTACTTTCTTCTCCACCTTAACTGGGCAGAAATTAAGAACCCAGTGCTTAAGGGGCTGACATCTTGTAGAGATAGTATTCTTCATAAAATATGAAGGAAGAAAGGAAGGAATGAAGGAAAGGAAGGAAGGAAGGAAAAAGGAAGACGTGGTTGGAAAGCTTGCCTTGCCTAATATTTCTCTTAAACGTAGAACCTAATTCTCTTAGTTCACTTTACATCATTCTGGGGATGTGATTTCTATGTGACCACATGTGAATTTCACTGGAATAACAGAGATTGAAATGAGAGTGTAGCGCAGAGACATCCACTTATACAGAAAATAGGCAGAAATCAGCAAATGCTAAGTGGTGCAGTCAGAGGTCTCTGGCACCGACCCCCATGGAGCTTTCATCTGCGGGAAGCATGTCACTCATCATGGCATTTTGCGGGGAACCACAACTAAAGGGCCAAGGCGCATTCCCATAAAATGGTTATCAGATGCAAGTCTGCAGTTTCTCAAAGAGCACCCTGTGGTTTCAAATTAGCAGTTCACCACAGAGCTAAGACAATTCCAGGGGCCTCCTTCTCCAGTTCTCCCCAGAAAAGTAAATTAGTCAAACATCACTGCGGAGATAAGTAGTTTATTCCCTGTGATCGTCAGCTGCATTGACTTACCAGAAGTACTGCATTGGAAATGAAAATAACGCAACTCCTTACATGAGTGTACAAGACAATTATAGGGAAATCTTCAGCTCCCAGTGACATTTGGGATCTTTAAAAAAAATTGCAGAGACTGGAGGAGGCTTAAGAGTGAATAGCAATGCTTTGTCTTTATTTACAAATGAAAAAAATATAGGTCCAGCAAGGTGACTTGGCTTTTCTAAGGTCATATGGATTCTACAAATAAGAAGGGCCTCAAACATGGCCCTCCTAACTCTTCACCCCAAGTTTCTTCTTTAATGAAGGCAAGTTTAGAGGCTTGAAACTCACCTTTGCCGCTGACCACATGAACGATGAGAATGGGGCGTAGTGTTCTTTAACATCTTAGAGCTTAGATTCCTAACTACATAATGTGCGTGTGAGACAGGATGTGTGGCATGGCTGGTGGGTAGAGGGTCTGCCGATTTAAAGAGGTTGGTTAGGGAAATAAATCCTCGCTGAAGTTCGGACATTTGAATAGGAAGGTGTGGGGCCATCCATGTGGATTACAGTGAGAAAAATTTCAGGAAGAGAAAACAGCAAAATGAAATGTGTTGTAAAGAGAGAAGGGGGAGGACCCCCGATAAATTATTGCAGGAGTAAGATGCCCATGAGGTCTGAGTGGATGTGGAAAGAGTGATAGGAAATGAGGTCAGAGAGAAGGGAGGTGTAGGTCATTTGGTTTGTATTCTGCATGGGATGAGAACCCTTGGAGGGTTTTGACAGAGGACTGCTCTGATGTGATTTAGAATCTGAGAGAATTGAGACGGCAGCAGGACTGGTGTGGAAGGTCAGAGATGGGCACGGAGGCCCTTGAAATCACACAGCGGGCAGGTTATTCTTGACCATGGCAAGCAGTTTTGAAAAGTGAGCATAAATCGAATGGGTTCAAGAAAAAAATGGAGGAAAAAAATTGAAGACTGAAAGTATAAACTCTTTAAAGAAATGTTGCTATAAAAGGAAGGGAGAAATGGGGCAGTCGGTGGAGGTTGAAGTGGGGTCAAGAGAGGATTTTCTTATTTAAACTCAAGAAATGTGCATTATTAAATCTCCTCTCAGGTGAGGACTCTGAAGCTTTGAAAAGTAAAGAAACATGCTCCAAATCATTGAGCAATGAGGCAATAAAATCCGGTTTTGATTGGTTCTGCCTGTCCCCTCAAACTGTTTGCAATCTTGGGAAAGTCACTTGCCAATGAGTGTCTGAAGTTCCTGAACTCTTGAATGTACATCATAATGATAGAGACCGTACAAAACTGTGAGAAGCAAATGATTATATGAGCTCCTTAAAGCTGGAGCCACAATTTCTTCAAAGGCAGTTGTTTGAGTGAGATTGTGTGAGTACAACACCTAGCGGAATGAGTGGGGCTCATCAAAGTTCTTAATGAATATTTTTTGAATTAATGTTAACTTAGAGGCAATGCTTATGACAATGTTTTATAAGCTGTGATGTTCAATTATGATTGTGTTTATGCTTAGTTGTATAACTTCCTCCCAAGTCTCTTAACAGAAAGAGAATGGAGAGCCCTGGCTGGTGTGGCTCAGTTGGTTGGGCATTGTTCCATGCACCAATAGGTCACCTCTTTGATTCCTGGTTAGGCCACATGCCCAGGTTGCGGGCTCGATCCCCAGTAGGGGACATGCAGGAGGCAGTGGATCAATGTTTCTCTCTTTCAAATCAATAAAAAATATATTTTAAAAAAAGAGAGAGAGAATGGAGAGAAGAAACACGTTCCCAAGCCCACTCTTGCCCAGGACCTCAGGCACAGTCACCTAGTTGCAGTGCAGATGCTTAACTTGCAAACGGTAACTTCGAAGAATTCATAACTGAGATGATCTCATAGTGGCCACATTCTCCCTGTGCCTGGAGAGGAAGTGTGAGGAATTGCTGTTGGCCTGCGATAGAACGAGGCATTTTCCATGTAGAGAATAAACTTCATTCTCCATCTTTCGGATTAGTGTTAGTGCATTCTCCTAACCAAAGGAATTTTGCATTAGAGTGGGCAGCTGTTCCCACCTCTCCAGCTGCACCTCCTCAACAAACTCAGTTGATATTCATGCAGAACACAAGCTCTGATTTGGGGATAATTGCTAGATTTGCTAATAACAGAGGGGCCCTCCTTCCTGCTTCTATTACCCTTGAATAGCTATTCTGACTGTTAAATCCATTTTTATTCCAAACAGAAGAACAAATTCCAGCAATTAGTGAACATTTTACAGTTCTTGACCTGTTTATAAGAGCATGTTTCTGTTTTACATATAATATGAAAAGTCAATAAGTAGAACATGCTTCATTAATTGCAGCTGCTTTTATGTGTGCCAACTTTTTTTTTTTTACCACATACACTAACTTGAAATGCAGTAGCTCAAAGGACAAAAATTAAAAAAAAAACACACACAAAAAACACAAACCCACACCTTATTTATAGCCAAAGCTGAATAACTAAAAATTATTGTAAAATTCAGTGTGGTTCTTTTGAAGAAAATTCTCCCCTCATCAATGGCTTAAAGAAAGGAGCAGACAGGTAAAGTTTTGCAGATATTTCCACATTGCATCAAGTCAGTCACTTAATAGTGACTTTGAAAGTGTTTCATTGTTATGAGGCCGAGGCATCATTCATTCCATTAGTTATACATTTTAATACCAGTATTGAGATATGATTTACATACTGCCACAGTCACTTAATGTAAGTGAACAGTTGAGTGACTTTTAGTAAATTAATACTGTTGTGAAGCCACCACCCAAATCCAGTTGTAGAATATTTCCATCAATCTTGTGTCCTTTTGCAGTAAATCTCCACTCTCACCCTCAGTTCTAGGCAACTACTGATATACAGGGGTGGGCAAAGTAGGCTTTTAGTTGTGAGTATGTGAAACAGAGTTTAATCTTGTATTATTATTTATTAATCATTGTATTATTTTCCACGTGGACAACCATAAACCTACTTTTGCTCACCCCTATATTTCCTGTCTCTATAATCTTCCTTTTCTAGAAATGTCATATAAATGTATTCATACAATATGCAGTTCTCTGTGTCTGTATTCTTCTGTTTAGCATAATGTCTTTGAGGTTCATCCATATTGTTGCATGTATCAGAACTTTGTTCCTTTTTTATTATCCAAGAGTATTCCATTGTAGGGATGTGATTATTTCCACTTTTTGTCTACCATGAATAGTGCTGCTATGAACAGTGTGACGGGCTTTGGTTGCATGTACTTCCCTGTAAATTGAGGATAAGACTGTACTTCTTGCTCTGACGTTGGGCTCATCCATGTGACTTGCATTGGCCGATGGAATATTTACAAAATCAACATGCTTGCATGGTTAGGTTTCTCTCTTTCACCTCTGCCTTCACCATGAGAAGAGTTTTTGGGTGGCTCCTGCCCCTTCAGCCTTGGCCTAAGCATAAAAACATGTGGAAAAGACCTGAATTCAAACCACAGCGAGGCGACAAGCCAGATTCACCAGTATTTTCAAACAGAGCTGCCCTGCTGAGCCCAGCTTAGTGCCACTGATCCTAAACGTGATAATTGCTTTAAGCCACCAAATTTTGGGGCTGTTTGTTATGGAGAAGTATTGCAGCGATAGCTGGTGATCATAGGAGCCATGAATAATTGGGCCTCCTCCTACCTCACCAAACTTATTTCATGCTATTCTCACTCTTCTTATTCTAGTCACTCTGACATGCTTTTAGCAACTAAAACTCACCACATACCTGCCTCCCTCAGGTTCTTTATCTGTGCTATTCCCTCTACCTAGAAAATTGCTCCTTTTCTTCCTTGCCTAGGTCATCTTCACTGAACTTGCATATTTCAATTTAAATGTCTTTGCTTCAAAGAAGCTGTATAATAAACTATAGTGTAACAAACTGTTCCCAAACCTTGTCACTTAAAACAAAGATTTTATTCCATGAAACTGTAGGTCAAGAGTGTGGGCTGGGCAGTTCTGCTTGGCTCCTGGGATTGCTAGTGTGGTTCCAGTTATCTAGACGACCAACTGAGGAGAGAGAGTGGAAGATTCACCTATTTGGCATATGTGGCTTTCATCCATCTCCAGCAGGCTAGCTTGGGCTTCTTCACATGGATGCAGAATTTCCAGGAGCAAGAAAGAACAAGTCCCGATGCACAAAGTTACTGTTTGCATCACATCTTATAATGTT
The DNA here is from genome assembly GCF_000147115.1 of Myotis lucifugus. NCBI lineage: Eukaryota > Metazoa > Chordata > Mammalia > Chiroptera > Vespertilionidae > Myotis > Myotis lucifugus. The sequence goes on from NW_005871161.1 coordinate 1,973,085, forward strand.
CTGTTGATGAAAACAACTTACATGGCCAAGCCCAGAGTCAATGTGGGAGGCCACTACCCAAGGGCATGTATAGAGAGAAACATGATGAATAAGGGGCTTACCACAGTCTTCCCTTGTTAACTTGTTTCCTTGTTAAATCCCTAACAAGATCCCCAAAAATATCATTCAATAATAGTATTAGTCTCAAGGACCCTGATTTTATAATGTGCTTTAGGTCAAGATACAGAGGAAGCTCCTTGAGTATAGATCCTTGGCTAAGATTCCTATTGATGCAGAGACAAGAGAACTAAAAAGACAAGTTATATCCACCCCCAAATACCTAACATACTAATGGTGAGATAAGAACATAAAAAGTATAACAGATACTTATATTCAACAAGGGATGAACTGGGAGGTAAAAAGAATAGTTACTGGCTTAAATAAATTATAAAATACAATTTGTAGTTCTTAATCTCTTAACAAAATAGTCCCAGGGAGATAAAGTACAACATAGGGAATATAGTTAATAATATTGTAATAACTATGTATGGTACCAGGTGAGTACTTGAAATATTAGGGGACCACTTTATAAAGTATATGATTGTCTAATCAGTATGCTGTACATTTGAAACTAATACAAAATAATATTGCATGTAAACTATAATTGAAAAAAAATTAGTAGTGGACAGAACAGTTTATAGAGTACAGACAGGTACATGTTGTCAGGCCTCTCACTCTGATTGTGTTTAATGGGGTTGATTTCTTAGACAGCTATTCTTCTACTAGAGGCCCGGTGCACGAATTCGTGCACTGGTGGGGTCCAGCGGCCTGACCTGTGCCCTCTTGCAATCCAGGACCCCTCAAGGGGTGTCAGACTGCCAGTTTAGGCCCGATCCCTGCAGGCCAGGTCAAGGGACCCCATCGGTGCACGAATGCATGCACCAGGCCTCTAGTATGCATATAAGATCTTTGGTTAATCTCTTCCCGCCCTCTCCCTTCCCTGCTTCCCTCTGAGATTCATTAGTCTGTTCCATGTTTCCATGCCTGTGCATTGAGCATCTGCTCCCTGGTGGTCAGTACTTGTCATAGTTACCAGTCGAATGGTCTGATGGTTGCTTAGGCTTTTATATATATAGATGCTCTTTGTTCCACTCACAATATTCTCATCTCTGCCCTCTAATATAGCACCTCTTACCTTTAAAAAATGCAGCTTAGCCGAAACCGGTTTGGCTCAGTGGATAGAGCGTCGGCCTCCGGACTGAAGGGTCCCAGGTTCGATTCCGGTCAAGGGCATGTACCTGGGTTGCGGGCACATCTCCAATAGGAGATGTGCAGGAGGCAGCTGATCGATGTTTCTCTCTCATCGATGTTTCTAACTCTCTATCTCTCTCTCTCCCTTCCTCTCTGTAAAAAATCAATAAAATATATTTTAAAAAAAATAAAAAATAAAAATGAGTAATTTAAAAAAAAATGCAGCTTAGAGAAAAAATGATTGGTCAGAAGAAGATCTCCATTTCCTTTTATCTTAGATTGTGTAACTCCCTTAAAACCTTTTTTTGGTTTCTTATGTATCACATTACAATCTGCTCTATTAGTAAAAATGCACATCCACAATTATTTTTGAGATAGTCTTCTCCCACTAGACTTATCAGGGCTGTTTTTAAGTTAGACTTCTATAGAAACATGCCATGAAGATTCTCAGAAACAGATTCATTTATTAACCATAACTTCAAATCTTTTAGAGAGATTAACAAAGAATTATATAGCTGCACCTTTGATTGAATTTTTAATATTAGACCACTTCTTAAAAAACAAACCATGAAATAGTTTTATTTTCCCATTTAGAAAGTCTTGCATTACATTCTCACTAAATTTTGTTTGTAAAGTGAACACATTACTATATGCAGCAAAAGTAGCCAGTTGACGCTTCCTGGTAATTTCCTTAGCCAGGTTTTCAAATTCATTAGGAATATTTTTCTCCTCTAGTTAACTCAGATGACAGTTTGGTACTGCTACATTAAACAAATAATCTGTTTTCCATCTTCCAAAAGCAGTTTCCTTCAAACTTAACTAAACTCTATACATTTTTGTCACCAGTTTACAAAACTTTGATAATAATTTTCTCACCTCTTTTTCTTCCTCTACCTATTGCCCTGTCTGAAACCCCCCAATTCATGAACTAGATTTTTGTATGAAAACAGCCCATCTCTAGGTATCTATTTCTATATCAGTTAGCCTTTGTTGTTCTACAAAGCACCCATAATTAATAAATATAAAACAGCAACTATTCAGCCTGGCCGGTGTGGCTCAGTTGGTTGAACATCTTTCCATGCACCAAGAGGTTGCATGGAAACATCTTTCCATGCACCAAGAGGTTGCCTGATTGATTCCAGGTCAGGGCACATGCCCAGGTTGTGGGCTCCATCCCCAGTAAGGGGCGTGCAGGAGGCAGCCAATTACTGTTTTCTCTCATCCATATTTCTATCTCTCTCTATCTCTCTCTGAAATCAATAAAAGCATATCTAAAAACAAAACAAAGACCCCCAGCAACTATTCAATCTACTCATGATTGTCTTGATCAGAAATTTGGGCTGTGCTTAGCTGGGTAGGTCTTCTTCTGGTGTCACCTGGGTCACTTATGCAGCTGCAGTCATTGGTATCTCAACTGTGGGTAAGATGTTGTCACTCATGCACCTGTTTATAGCCCCTTCAGATCAGCCTGGGCTTTTTCATGTGGAGGCAGAAGAATCTTCAAGATCAAGAGAGCATAAGCTTCAGTGCACATTTGCTTGTCACACCTCTGTGCAGTGCACTTCAGGCTTGCTTATGTCTCATTGATCAAGGCTCACCACATGTCCACGCCTGGAGTAAGTGAGGAAGGGAGCCTCACAAGGGTGTGGACAGAGCGAGCAGAATTCATCGGTGGCCATTATTCTACCATACACCGAGAAGTATTTCTTGACAGCCTGAGACTATGTTATAGTGCCTCATTTTCTACTCTTTGAACCCAGAACTTCTCCTTTAAAACAGTTAATTGATTGTATAATTTGTTATTTAACTTCTGACTTCCTAGCAAAACGTATGCTCCTGGGGACAGAGATTATATCTTGTTCACTGCTCTATCTTTAGCACAAAGTGAATGTTTGTGCATGGTAAGCACTTAAGTGTTTGATGAATGAGTGATCGAATAAAAATAATCCTAAGGGAAGCTCTACAGTCTTCTCAGTTCATTTTCCTTTAGGATCTAACATATCTGAGCTTAGTTGCACATTAATTTGTTTCCTTATTTATTACCTGTGTGCCCTTCTAGAGTTGCATAATGTTGGGAACCTCACCCATTGTGTGTATTTTTAAAAAATGCCTGCAAACATTATACAACAATAAATATTTAGAAATACAGAGAGAATGAAAGCAATTTAAAATATATTCAATAAAATTAAATATTAAATTATTAATATGAGACAAAATATAGTATATATATAAATAGGTTGATGGTATAAATATCTTCTATATATATAAAAGCCTAATATGCGAAGTGTCTGACCATTTGACCAGTCGCTATGGTGCACACTGACCACCAGGAGATAGACGCGCCGACCGGTAGGTTAGCTTGCTGCTGGGGTATGGCAGATCGGGACTGAGTGAGATGGGCTGGACATGCCCTGGAGGCCCCCCGCCCCCAGTCCCTCCCTGGCCCTGGTCATGCACTGGTGGGGTCCCTCGGCCTGGCCTGTGCCCTCTCACAATCCCGGGACCCCTCAGGGGTTGATGAAGAGCCAGTTTTGGCCCAATCCTCACAGGCCAGGCCGAGGGACCCCACAGTTGCACGAATCCGTGCACCAGGCCTCTAGTATTAATATAATATACTCACTCTCCATTCTGACCAGGTGGTAGGATCAAAACTCATAGGCCACTCAAATAAGCAAGCCAAGACTGAAACAGGTAGGGTCTCTCTTGGTACCTGAGCCAGACATTTATTTTTCTGGAAACAAGTTTCATTAAAAGAGATGGGGATTAAAGAGGTGGGAAAACTGCCCTGGGGTGGAGTCATAGTGGGAAAGGCATCCCAATTCCTTGGGTCTTAGGAGGAACATGGGTACAGACCACAACGGACAGGAAGCGAAGAGGGGGTTGCATCATTTTGCAACAACATTGACAGAGAAGCAGACCTTTCCTCTCTTCCCTAACACCTCTCCAATGGGGACATAGCCATATGAATTCTCTTGCCAACATCCAGGATACTTAGCCAGGGTGACCCTATAGGAACCTGGTAGCTAAGTGACCTATGAGAACAAGGAAGAGTTAATACATTATAAGCCTGAACACAGATTCCAGGGATTTACTATCATATTTTTACATTCATTTGTGCTTGTATTTATTGACTAGAGGCCTGGTGCATGAAAATTGTGCACTAGAGGGTGGTCCCTCAGCCCAGCCTGCACCCTCTCACAGTCCAGGAGCCCTTGGGGGATGTCCGACTGCTAGAGGCGGGAGAGGCTTCTGCCACCGCCGCTGCACCTGCCAGCCATGAGCCTGGCTTCTGGCTGAGCAGTGCTCCCCCTGTGGGAGCGCACTGACCACCAGGGGGCAGCTCCTGCATTGAGCATCTGCCCCCTGGTGGTCAGTGAGCATCATAGTGACCCTTCGTTCCGCTGTTCTTTCAATTTGCATATTAGCCTTTTATTATATAGGATGTTATTAAAATTTTAGCTGAATACTTATTGCTATACTATTATAGATGCCTAAGCTGTGTTGAGGAACCAGTACATAATCTCCACTGTGGTGAGAGAGACACAAGGTATTATTTTTGATGACTAAGGACGAAAAAGGACTTCCCCATTTTTTCATTGCATTGACAATCCCCTGACCATGTCCACAGGATATGAAACTGTCCTGCAGGGCCTGGGCAGCCTCAGCCCAAATCTAATGAAGCTTTTGGCCTGGATGACAGAGCCGCTGGGAGGCCAGTGACTGAGTCCATGCAAACACTCCAGGAGGATGTTTATCTCCACCTAGTCCAGGGATTCTCAGCCTCTCCTGCAAACCTCAGCCTGAGTACCTGTGCCAGCCTTTGGACTGACCTAGCTGTGGGTTTGATCCCTGGTTGTGGTGCATACAGGAGGCAATCGAGTGATGTTTCTTCTCACATTGATGTTTCTCTCTCTCTCTCTCTCTCCCTCCCTCTCTCCCTTCCTCTCTCCTTTCCTCCCTCTCTCTCTAAATATCAGTAACATATCCTCATGTGAGGATTAAAAAAATAATAATCAGGTTCCAATACATTGGCCAATTTCCAAAGCTCTTTAATGATAAGACTTGTGCCAACATTTATCGGGGTTCCAGGGTGCACCAGTGTCTGTGCTAGGTACGTGCACAGATATCTGCTAACTTACACTCGCCATCAGGGTGTGTACAGGTGTTATCTCCATCTGGCAGAGAAGTGGAGGCTCAAAGCAGTTCAGGAATACCCTTACGGTGGACAGAATGTGAAACCTTTCATTCATGTCGCTCATTCCGAGAGTCTATTATATTCCAGGCCCTGAATCGGACCTGTCCTTGAAGGCCATTACTTTGCTTCCACCATCTGAACTCCTTCTGCCAGTGCAGTCTAGCTTCCAGAAAGGAGGCGAGGAGGGATGTGAAAAGGGAAAGTAGGCCTCAGGATGTGAGAGACAAACACCCAGGTCCATCCCAGCCCTTCCGCACTGCTGCCTCCATGGTGCCCAGACCCTCACCTCTGTGACCCAGGCTGGTGTTTTTTCCACCAACATCTCCCTTGAAAGGATAACAAAAGTGTTTTCACTGGTGCTGTTGTCATGTGATCAAAGCATAGCTCAGGAAATGGGGTCCCTCGAAAGCTGTTTATCTAAAATCTCCTATTTCACCGGTTGGCACATTTTAAGAGAACATTCTGCACCTTCTCTCCCAAGGGCAAATATTTCAGTTACCTGTGTCCTGAGAGCCAGGCTGAGGCCACACATACTCTGCTTAGGAAAAGAAAACATCAGAGCGGTTTCCTTCGTGCTCACATCCACTGCCCCCACCCTCTCTGCTCAGAAATCCTGATAGAGTCTCTCACAGGAAGCTGGAGTGGGTCAAGGCAGGGAAGAAGTAAAGACAAAAAGTTCTAAAACCAGACTTAGGTGGGAGTGTTTTTTTATTAGTGATAAAAAACAGTCCCTTTTTCTGGGTTATTCAGATGAGCTCTGAGTAAATATTTACCTTTTCAGCTAATGGGTCTGTTCAGGGAGTCCAGGGCTCCCAGACAGCCCAGCTGATGGATCACTTTTTGCTTCCCCCCCGTCCCAGGGTAGGCCTGGGCGAAATTATTTGGCATGGCGAGCCTGTTTCCTGTGGCATGTATGAGGAAAACATTGGTCTTAGTGCCAGAGCGATGGGTGTGAGGGACCTCCCAGCTCTAGCCCTCTGAAATGATTTAATAGTCATATCGTCAGTGTTCCCGGAGACGGGATACTGGGGGTTCTGTAGTCCCTCCCCCTCCCCTGAGGTCTGAATGGGAGTGCTTTGTTTCTTTGGGAGTTTCAGGGAGGGACTGTGTTTCACACCACACGCATCCTTAACACACACAAAAGCACACACAAAACACACACGTAAAATTCACATAGATGAATAAATGAAACAAAATACATATGGACACACTACACTGACACTTTTGAGGGCGGAGGCCAGTCCTTATTCATATTTGTGTTCTCACATTGCCTAGCAATGCCTGGCATCGAGCAGATGATTAATACATACTTTTTGGATGAATACATGCATAATTATCACTGGAACCATTTATTTAGCACTTAATAGGTGCCAGGTGTTGAAGGAAAGCTTCAACATGCTCTGATTTAACCCTTGCAGCAGACCATGACATCTGGCACGGTCCCTCTCCCCATTTCACAGAGAGGAGAAGTGAGGCTTAGACAGGCCAAGTGGTTTGTCCAAGGTTACACAGCTGCTCTGTGCTAGCAAGAGACATCTGACCCCAGAGTCTATGCTCCTAACATCTTCCTCTACAAACTCATGCACCCAAAGTGTAAGTCAGAAACACGTCCATAAATGTCTTATATCAACAACAGCCGTTCCCTCACCAGGGTGGCGAAAATCGACCCGGAGGCCTTAGCTGTGCTGTGTCTCTGTCTCGGACATTTCTTCCTTGTCCTTCCTCCCTGTCCCCAGTTGTCAGACACTCAGTGGAGGCATCTGTTTCAGAGTAAAGGCTCTGCATTTCGGGGGGTGGGGAATGAACCTTGGATTTAGCTGCCTTCCAGCAGCACAAATATTTTCCCGAAGAGTAAACTGGCAAGTTCCTGACTGTGTCCACTTTCTCACACTGCCAGAACCAATGGTCACAGATCTAGCATTTTAACACAATGCTCATTCATTATCCTGCAGTCTCGTAGGTCAGGAGTTCCGGGCAGGTGGAGTTGGGCTCTACCCAGAGTATCACAAAGCTAAAATGAAGGTGTGGGCCAGCTGGACTCTCTTCTGAAGACTTTGGGAGACAGAACTCACTTTCAGGCTCATTCAGGTGTTGGCAGAATTCAGTTCCTTGCAGGTGTGGGATGGAGGTCCCCGCTTCCTTGCTGGCTTTCAGCCAGGAACTGTTGTTTGCTCTTAGAAGCTGCCCACATTCCTTCTCATGTGGCCCCTTCCACCTTCAAACAGGCCAGAGCGTGTCAATTCCTTTTCATGCTGGGAATCCTTCTGACTTTCTCTTCTGCAACCTGCTAAAGAAAGCCTTCTTCCTTTAAAGCAGTGGTGGGGAGCCTTCTTTTTTTTTTGGTCAAGGGCCATTTGAATATTTATAACATCATTCGCAGGCCATATGAAATTATCAACTTAAAAATTAGCCTGCTATATTTGGTCAAACATTTAATTAACTCACCCTAGTGACTTGGCAGAGCCCGGCCAAATGATTTCTGTGGTCTTATATGGCCTGTGGGCCGGATGTTCCCCAACCCTGCTTTAAAGGCTCATGTGATTAGAACCACCTAAATAACCTCCCTTGAAGGTTAACACCATTACCAGAGGATTAGGGATGGGATCTTGGGGGCCATTCCTAGAAATTCTCGTTGCCATATTTTCCTGGATTGTAACTGAGGGCAGAGATAGGAGAAAGGTTGATATGGTGGGCAAAGGGGGTCGACCCAGGCACACCTAGGAAGGAAGGAATTGAATCATTTCTTCAAAAACAAGTCAAAGCACATCAGGGCAGAGCCAAGGATTTAAAAGGTGGCACTTAGTAGGCTCTTGATAATGTGACTCTGAGCACCTGCTGTTCAAATGAACCACAAAGTTGCAGAGAAGAAGGAAACCACACCTTCTTTGGTTACATAAGGATGATTCACACCTGTGGACTCCTTTCTGGGTTCCAGGCACTGTTCCAAGAGCTTTACTTGTATTCATTCATTCTATCTTCAGATAAGTGTGTGATATTAGGTTATTATTATCCCCATTTTACAGATGAAGAACAACTAGATTAAGGAAATCGCTAAACATTGTGCAGCTGGTGAGTGTGATAGACAGGCTGTGAAAGCAGACAACCCAGCTCCTGAGACGGTTTTTAACCACTGCACTGGACATTCCTGGTGTGGTAGCCGTTTTGAGCGCCAGTCATGGGAGAAAGGACTAAAGCAAAAACTGGAACATAGGGGGGGACGTGGGCTAAGGCCACTAGATGTCAGAGTGGTATGATGGGGAGAGCCTGGGGTTTGGTGTTAGAAGATCTGATGTCATATTGCAGCCACGAAAGTCTTGAAGGTTGTGACCTTGGGCAAGTCATTTCAATTCTCAGAGCCTCTGTCCCCTCATTTACACAATGGGGAAAGAAACATCTCAATCATAATAGGAGTGTCATGTGGTTCACTGGTGTGCAAACATCATGTTAACACATTTTGTACATCGAAGACAGTGTTTTTATCTGATATTTGTTTGCTGTTTCTTCCAGACCCCAGGGGTGACATGCTGCCAAGATGAATAGCCTTCTAAGGTAAGAACATTTTTTATATCTTTAGGCCTCGGTTCTTGCTCACCCATAAATTTCATGTTAATTCTTAAAGAACTACCATTCATTCCAACTTTTTCTTTAGTTTGCCTTTGTCTGTATTTCCCTTCACATGTGAAGCGGCTGCTAGGAGTCGATGACCTTGAGGAATTCCACTGGAGATTAGTAGAGGGCATTTTCATTTCAACGTATGGAGATTTGTGATAGGAATTGGTTCAAACCATTACGGAGACCAGGAAGTCCCACGACCTGCCACCTGCAGGCTGGAGGCCCAGGACAGTCCCAGTCCACAGCCCTGACACCCAGGGGAGCCAGGAGGGCCAGGAAAGGCTGAAGGAAGTCACTGGGGCTCTTAGTTTTCTCTGTAGATGAATAGAAGGGAGAGTCACCTGATGAACTGGAGAACTCAAGAAGAAAGGTGATGGTTAGAAACAAGTTTTGGAAAAAAGAAAGGAAGTTGAGTAGACATGACAGTGGGGAAGGGCATGTAATGAGAATAGAGCCACAGTTGTCTAATAATTATTCACCTTACTAACTATAGATAAGAGGTTTTCTTACCCTGGGAAACTGGAAGATGAAACAAGACTGTAATAAGATAAGATGCTAAGATGCCTTGATGGGTCCTTTATTCAGAAAAGAAATACATTTTGAGAACAGACCAAGGACAGGACACACTTTGTTTTGGTTGATGTGCCGAGACCTTGACCCCCTCTGGGAGTTTTTCTCAGGAACACTGACCATTCTCTGGTCCCAGGAATGGGCTGAGCTGTTTGTAGCATCATAGATTAGCCATCTTGTTATCAGACATTGAGCTCCTGAAGGCTGGACTGCAGACTCTACCCTCCCTTTTCCATGTTACACTTGCAGCTCCCAGGTGCACATAGCTATCTTCTTCCTCATGTGTAAATAACCAGCCAACTAGCAAGGGGGGTCAGAGCAGATTTTCATGGATGACCTGCTGCTCTCTCATACTGCTGGCAGTATTGGAACAAATGCTCATATATGATTCAACTGTGTCTCTGCTTAATTGGCTCAAGTAGTGACAGGCAGCCCAGACCTCTTGGTTGTCCGGTTACAGACACATGTTCAAAAAACATTTAGAGACTGGAAACGATTGAAAATCATAAATTTGTTAAATTAGCATGATTGCGCGAGTTTCGTTCAGTAGGTTGAAGTAGGGGCGCAGAAGCAAAAAATCCCCAGTGTTTGCTTGAGGCTCAGAAAGAAACAAATATTTATTAAACAGCTACAGTTCATCCATCTATTTTTACAAAAATGTCTATTGAATACCTGCTATGTTCCAGACACTGTTTTAGGTATTGTGGATGGGACACTAAGACAGACTAATAATCTTTCCTGATGGAGCTTGCAATTTTGTGGCAAGAAACAGAATTGTAAAGAGGCAACTGAAAATTACAAATTGAGATTTATGTCATCAACTCTATGGTATATGTATATATTAACATCTAGATATGTGCATATATGTAGATACTGATGTTTACATGCATATATGTCTGTATTGATATATATGTGTGTATCTCTATCTAGAAACACATTGAATTATCATACTGGCGTTCACTCATTTTATTAATGAGTCTCAGAGAGGTTAAAGATCTATCTCACAGTCACACAGATATAACAGTCAGAGTCAAGATTTGAACCCAGATGCTATAACCCTGGCCAGAGCTCTTTCTATGGTTTCCATCTATACTACTGAGTCCTTGGCAGGATGGAGAGGTGGGAGGTACAAGGGAAAGGGATAGCTGGGTATTGATGATAGTGGACCAAAAATGACCAACCAAAAGGGAAAGGAGATCATGAAGCCAGAAAAGGGAGGGAGTTCTTGACTTGGAAAACAGGGAAAGGGGGTCAAGGGTCTGCAATTTTCCTGGAGGATGTGCAGGATATTGCCAGAAGGAGGGCGATGCGGGTGACGTGGGTAGGCTGTGGTCTGGTCCAGTGTTCTCCTGGAAAAGTGTGGTTTGGCATTCTCTTGTGAGCTTCTACTTTAAGATGGTGTTGGTCTTTCCTTGATGAGGCTATTCTCTTATTCCTAGCTAAGTTTTGGTGCCCATCACAGAGGAGCACGCACTAGGTCCTCCATACATTGTGAACTAAATGGGTTAATTCAGATATTTACAATGCACCTAGCAAAAGGTGAGTGCTCTAGACTATGGCAAGAGTTCCATTATCATTGTTATTGCTATTGTTCTTGCTTTTTCCCTGCAAGTAAGCTTATGACTTAAAAAACCAAAAAAAGTCCTATATTTATTTGCAGGGAGGGCCTCTGGTGGTTTATTTACCTGTAGAGGAGGCAATTTCCTGGGCTCTAAGGCATATACAATTAGAGAAAAGAGAATCCCTCTGTTGATAATAAAACTCTTGATGAGGCATTTGATGAATACACTGGAGATCCTTTAATGAGCCCAAACCGCAGCCTCCTCAGTTTTGCTTCCTCTGACTTCAAGGAAGAGCAGTCTTGTTTTTTTTTTTTCCTCAAAGACCTTCATGCTGACATTCCAACTCACTCAGCATCACCTGAGTCAGCACATCATCGCAAATGACAGTCTAGTTCAGTGAACAAGCAAAATGGTTTATTTATAAGCCTCTTTCCCAACTGGGATCCTGGGAAAACTGCTGTCCTCAGAAGTAAATAAAGGTCAGGATGCCTTAGTCTATCCTCAGTGGAAGTCTAGCGATGGTTGCTTCATGATGGGTGAGACTGCAAACTCTGAATTATTCCTGGACATGTTGGCATAAAATTCTAGGGGAGACTGTGCCATGTTGACCCCCTTCACCCAGCAATTTTTGTATCTGCTGCCCCAATTGTAGGTGACACTCTTACATGGACTGTTATAATGGCTTCTTATCTGGTTTCTGTCTTCAAGTTCTCTGCCCACCCCCACTCCCTCTATTCACCCAAGAAAGATCTATATTCCTTAATCAATTCCTACCACGTCAGCACCTCTCCATAAAGCTTAGAGCATCCAATTAAAACCTATCCATTACTGTTTGCCATGTGGTGGACAATGTACATCATCATTTTGGTCTGTTTGCATTTTATACTTCAGTACTTAGAACTTTTGAAATCTATATACCTGGCACAAAAATGTCATTAGGGACATAGGTTGAATAAAGAAATTATATCCTTTTATCTTCACTATCACTTCATCAGGTATTATTTACCTGTTTCAGGAACTTGAAGTTAATAATGGTTCAGTAAATTGCCCAAGATTATAGGAGAGAACCCAAACCTAGCTGATTTCACTTGTTAAACTAAGCTCACTTGTTAAACTAAGATTCAATGCTGGCTCAAAATGACATGTAAGCAACTGCTCTACATAACTTGACAATAAGTTCAGCCTTTCCTCTGCTCAAAATTTCCAGAATTATCAACCGGCTATTATCAACATGCCTCAGATGTTGGTCCTCACTTTATTAAAATCCTACTTATCCTTCAAGTCCCATTCATCCCCACCTCCTTTCAAAAACCAATGCAGATGGTCTCTATGGTAGATTCCCCTTTAAATTCCTGCCACAGACTCACCCAAGACTTATAGGACTTATACTTCAATGCTAATTATTAGCATGCTAAGTGGATCACTTATAAAGGAGTAAGAGTTTTGAATTTTACTTTCCCCATAGGGTCTGATAAAGTACTGGGCACCAGAAAGGGTCTTAGTAAATGCTCTATTTAATATTAAATTTGATATCAACCCCTGTCAAATCCCAGTTTCTCCCATCACAGTAGTGAAAGGCTGTTTACCAGAAAACACTTTCTCCAGTTGGAAAAAATGTCACACGCCAGAGAGCAGCTTGGCCCAGACCCAAGGAGCAAGGTTCCTCATTGTCTAGATGGAGACTGAGAAAACGAGTTTTTTTTCTTATGAATCTGGGCCTTACTCCCAGGCTCCCCTCATTTCTGAAATCATGCTTCCAGGAACACGAAGTGTACACGTGCCTCCCCGATCCCCAGCACACACATGCACATGCCCATTCCATGGAACTTCACCACACCCAGCCTCCTGAGCCAGAATCTGAACGTGGGGGTGACATGGAGAACCACAGAAGTACAGCTTCCAGAATGGGTTCGTGCCGCTGGAAAACAAGGCTGGAGAGCCTTTCTTCCAAGGGAGAGGACGGGGATATTTCTGGTGCACTGATTGGAAATCATCAAATAGAATCCTAAATGCCAAGGCCTGAAAACCCATCTCATCGCCACGATTCTTTCCTTCCCGTTCAAGGCTGGCAGAATTGAAAGCTGGGATAACACCAAGGTATTTTTAGCAGTCTATATTGATTTTTTTGTCCTTGGAAGCTACTGTTTTCGATTATAACCCCCAAAACAACAAATGAAAAAAGCCAGCTGCGGCAAAATCTCATTTAAGGCAGCAGCATAATGATCATGATATTACAATAATCATATGTTGGGCAGTATCTGAAGTTGCAATGCTTGGATCTTCTGGCATAAAGACTCTCTCTGGAATGCTTTGCTGCCAGCATAATGCCTCTGACTGAGTGTCCTGTAACAAAACTATTAGGTCAATAGACATTTTAAGATGCGGCGCACTTACCTGCTGGCAAAGCATCAGCAGCACAAGAGAGAGATAGTCAATATCAATAACTGCCATTGGTTAAACAGTAGGAAAAAGCTGAAAATATGGACGCTCGTTAGAATTTTTTTTTTACTATCTAGATATCCTAGCTGTCAATCACATCACCATCCATGGACTGAAGTGACTGGCCTTAAACCTTTGCTGCCCTGGACCTGTGGAATACCAGGGACCAGACTAGCTAGATTTTATGACTTTGTTTGTTCTAGTAAAATACTGAGCCTGACAACCTGTTGTCTTTTTCTCATAGATACATCAGCCAGCAAAGCTCTATTTGTGTCCCTGCCTAAAACACCGTAACATCCTGTCCCTGGCTTTTCATTTACTGTCTTTTTGTGTAGGTGGAAATGTTTTCTTCTCCTCCTAGAGTTTCTGCCTGGGTCCATAAAATAGACTCTTTGCCTTGTTCTCTTGGAAGTAGCCATGACCCTTCTCTCTCATCCTGCTCTCTCATTTCTCCCCATGGAAGGAGGAGTTTGTAGAGGATTCTGAAATTGGTAAGGGATTAAATATGCATTGCCTGGGCTTCTTTACTCATTTATTTTGCAGAGTAGCTTGTTATTGAAACTCATACATTCTTGGTGACTCCATGCTATATGTTATGGAGCAGCCTGTGGTTCCATAGGGATGTCTGTTACTCAGGAATTATATTACAAACCTTGATTATCATAATCACTCCAGCTACAGCCTTCAGCCCAGTTTATTCCATGGTGGACAGGTAATTTTGATCTCCACCTAACTGGTTTCAGGATCGATCCTTATTATAAAATGCATTTAACTATCACACGTGTGAATCACCGTTCACTCTGATTTTACAGTTCAGAGGCTCAGAGAGGTTAAATATAGTATTAACTTCTCCTTGTCCCATAGCTACCAAGTCAGAGCCAAGATTTGAACCCAGGTGCAAGGACCCCAGGGTCATATTGATGATGTATAGCTTAATTCTGTTTCTAAAGATCTTTAGGGAATAAGCTGTCCTATCCTTGCTATTGAATTATTTCAAAGTTTAGCAACTCAAACTCTTAGAAAATATTACATCTTCTCTATCCCCTTATGTTCCAGGGGGATAGGAAGTGCAGCTATAAAGGGTGGAGCATATAGGGAATGTATATCATTTATTGTCTAAACTTAGATGCTTTTGAAAGTGAAAGGGGCACTATTACAATTATCCCAATATAACAGGTTCAGGGTCTCTGGGAAAATGGAATGCATGTAAATACGGCAGTATTGTGAAGGTAATCAGACCGGTTTTTATACCAGAGAGAAATCTGGGAGCAACAAAGTAGAGGCCAAAGGCTGATCTTATTCTAAGATCAGTAGCTTAGAACAAAAGGGGATATATATGGGACATTAACCCTTATTCAAATATTATTGCTGCCTACTATGTGCCAAGCTCTGTTCTGCATCCTAAGGTCACAGAATCCCTCTCCTCAGGCAGCCTCACTGTCTCTGAGAGGACATTGGATATGCCATCTCTTTGTCTTCCGGTGATGAAAGCTGGTGGGGAAGGAGGAGAGTGTTCTCCCTGATTTCCAGGTTCTGCTCTCACAGGTGCGTCTACCCAGGTACTTTCTAATTGCAGGTAAAAGTGATGCGGGGAGATGCAGGTAAAAGTGATGCGGGGAGATGCCCCTGCCTGGTCTTCTGTTCCCTGAGATAGGAGCACCTTTGTTTTTCTTCAGTGTCTTGGGTTTGGTGGTTAGCAAGCATAGCGTATTACACATGTGTGTCCAAGGGGACTTGGGAGCCAGGTATTGTATCCCTCTCCATTGCTGGGTTACGGTGTGAGGCTGTCTGTGTTAGAGTCAGGAAGAGCTGGCTTTGAAGGCTAGCTCTCCTGCACATTGGCTCTAGCTTGCTAATCCTCAGCTCTGTCTTCTGTAAAATGAGAATGACAAGGTCTCCCTCTTAATAGTATTGTGAAGATTTCGTGAGATAATGCACATGAAGCCCACAGCACACTGCCCAACACAAAAGCATGATTTGGCAGAAAACAGTAGCCCTGATTAGCCCTTTTCTGGTTACTTTTTTTCCTTGGCATCCTGACTTGGCTCTCCAGAGTGCACCAATCTGTGGGCCCCAGACTTGCAGAGCCTGCCGGGCCCATAGTATCTGAACCTCTTGTTTCAAAGATGGCAAAATTGAGGGGTAGAGGGGTTGATGCCTGTCCTAAGTCACGCAGCTTGTTAAAGTATTAATCAAGGAGTAGAAAGCAGGCTTTCTGATTACCACTTCAGTGATTATGCTGACCTCATCTTATTTCCAAAGGCTCCCCAAAGGAGCTGTTCTGTCCTAAAGTCTCAGGCCCCGAAGTGAAGTAGTGCCTTACTGACTGACGATGAACATGGGTGCCGTGGGTTAGGGGGGTTCAGCAGCTCTCAGCTACTGGATTCCTCGAACACTTGAATTTCATTAATCTGGATAGAACCGTATTCAGGACTAAGATTCCACATGTAAACCTCTTTCACCTCTTCTCCTACCAACCATGAGTCCAAAGGAGGATGCATGCCTTCCTGCACTGGAGGCAGGAAATTATACTTCACGTTGGACACAAGAGCCCATCTTCTGTTTAATAAAATTGCCCCCACTACTGAGATTTTCTGCTTCAGTCCTATAGCCTTCTGCCCCTTCCCCTACCTGCCACATTCTGGAGGAAGCGTGTGATAAAAACTCCTAATTATTTTCCATATATATGTATTCTTTTAGCAATTCCTATAATAAAAAGATAATGCTGTGGGAGATGTGGTTGCCATGGAAACCGACCAAGGATAAACAGTTTCTCCTAAGGCACAGTGTGAGGCAAGAAGCGAGGGGCGGACCGCAGCTCTCAGGCACAGGCAGATAGTGGCTTCATGCTGCTCCCTTAGCTCTCTCTCTGCCTGTCTGTTTGGACCTTCTCAGCACATTGTACAGATGTGTGTCTGAAGTGGCCCTGGTGATATGAGGGGAGGGTGTTAAGACAGATCTTCAGGTGCACCTGACACAAAGGGAAGCAGCCCCTGGATCCACAGACACTTCTCATTGGCCTTCTGAAGATTTGCCCTGGGCTGTAAGCAAAGCATCCCGGGTTGCTAGCTCAAGCATGCTGCTAACTGCCTGCCTAGCCCGGGACAGACGGAAGTTGGCAAATTAAATTCACCAGCTCTGTTTCTTGCTGGTTAGCCTAGTGGTTAAATATTTAAACTTTGGGTCAGCCTTCCTTGGTTCAAATTCTAATTCTTGTATGTTCCTAGACATATACGCTTAGGCAAGTTCTTTGGCCCTTCTGATATTCAGTGTCCTCATCTACAAAATAATGATGGTGATGAAGATGATAATGCTGCTAAACCTTCCTCAACGTATTTTTATAAAGTTGTAAAACATGTACTGTTTAGTACAGTGTCTGGCATGCTTGCATACACTCATTAAATTTTAGTCATTATAATTGCTTATAAATTAAATGATTTGGGGCAAAAGGTATGATATTATGTGCCTTGTAAAAACATCAAAGCAATTATTTTTAGATAAATCTTACTTTGTAGTATTAGAATATGTATGCTTAAAACGCATACCACCCTGCAAGAGGTGTTTATACTAAATATATATTAGTAATGATTAAACACTGTTTCAGTATCAGTAATCCTATATAATAAAAGGCCCGTGACCGTAACAGTGTAATGACCGAAACGACTGATTGACCAGTCGCTACGAGGTGCATTGACCACCTCTCGGTCCCTCCCCCCAGCCTGCAGGCTCCGATTGCTGGGTGGCCAACGGAGAACCACAGGGAACTGGGGTGGGTGGCGGTGGGGCGGGACTGGGGACTGGCAAGCGGGTGGAAGGCAGACCTCTTGGTCCCTCCCCCTGGCCTGCAGGCTCAAATTGATTGCCTGGCCAATGGGGAACTGGGGTGAGGGGAAGGCAGTGGGGCGGGACTGGGGACTGAGGAGCAGGCAGAAGATGGCCCTGATCCCAGGCCAGGCCTAGAGACCCTACCCATGCACAATTTCGTGTGCTGGGCCTCTAGTATATAATAGCACTAACACTACATGTGTTAGTGTTACATACACACATGCATACATACATATACATATCTATATAAAACAATTCTCAGAACCATTTAAATGCTTCATTATCAATGAGCTCCTTTAAAGCACATTGTAAAATTGTCACATAGCGTCACCAATATTTGTCGGTGAGAGTCCTCTGTCTAGGTGCTCAGGAACTAAACAGAAAAAGAAGAGCTAGGCAAATTGCAGTAAGTCTAGTGGGGACCATGCCACTAAATCTGTGCTCTGGGTTACAGCATGGAAAATCGAGTGGTTAATACAGTGAGATTCGCTTTCCAGGCAATTCACTCTCTCTGCCTCCGGTTTCCTCCATCAGGGCTGAGTAGAGAATGGTAAGGTATGTGTCTTTTGGTGCAGACCCATGGTACCCAATACCCTTTCTCAAGTGTTCCTCCTCACCTTTCCCATGTCATATTCAGCCACTTTCTGTACATATTTCTGCTCTAAGAATGGTTCTTCCCCAGTCAGATATGCTTCACTTTCCCATGCCTGCCATACTGTGCCCACAGCAGGTGTCCCTCCTCCTTCTTCCTGCCACCCCATCCCCTTATCTTCTTAGATGGCCTTCAGTGACCCTTTCCACCACAACTTCAACATCCCCTCATTACATGACCTCCTCACCATAGATTAAATGTTGTGTATGGTGCAAACTCTCTATCAGACACACACTGTATCTGCTTTGCATACATTATATTAACAGTGTGTGTGGGTTTGCATGACCGTCCACACTACTAACCTCCCATTGCTGGGGCAATGTCTTTATTACCCATGTATTCCTGGAGCAGAGTAGAATGTTTGGGGCAAGGGCATGTTGGAGTTTGTTGAGTTGAATAGAATTTCCAGGAGGAAATTCTTTTAGGGTCTTAACCTTCCTATAAAAAATTCCTAAACCTAGAGGAAAATATATCAGAACTTAAGCTTCCATTTAGAACCAAATGACCTGGGTCTGTTTCAGCCTTTTTACTCACTACTTCTATGATTTTGAACAGGCATTTTGCAATTCAAACATTTAATTCTTTTCTATGTTTTTCTATTTCCTCTTCTCTCTCTATTTCAACATGTTAGGTACTATACTAGATGCCGGGATACACAATGAACAGACATAGTTCCTACTACCCAATGTTTAGATGGACCTTGGGTTGAAATTGTACAGGCTTTAATAGGGGGAACAAGAAATAGAAGTCAGTTATTAGTATATCAAGGTGGGGTGGGTGGGAGTGAAGTGAGTAAGGCTCACATAAAATGTGAACAGTAATCGTATCTGTAAGAGCCGTATGATTTTTAATTCCTTGCACTACTTTTAATGCTACAATTAGAGGAGGGTATGTTGTGTTTGTAAGAGGAACAAGGGCCCCAGTGGAAAACAGCTGCTCCTAGCTATAGTAAAATAGATTATAATCAAGTACAACTGTAAGAATCACCTTAGCAACCATTCATTGTCAGCCAACTTTGTGAGCTGGAGAATATCTATGGCCAGGCATTGGAGAGAGAGAGTCTGTAGAACAGATAAATTTGAGCAAGAGACCAAATTTATTTTAGCCACTTGACAGCTACTAAGGTAGGAAATATAATGGTAAAGAAGAGGCTACACCAATGAAAGTTTAGCCAACTGAATTGTGAGCATGAATGGAGTGTAAATGAGAATGAAAATGCCAGCGTCTCCAATCCAAATTTGAGGTCCAGGTGTCTTTTGTATAATATTGTGCCATGGTGTATGTTTGTGAGTGTGGGGTGTTGCAGAAAATAGCACACAAACAGAGGGAACCATGCGGGAGGGCAGATATACGATGTTAGGAGTTTGCTGGAGACAAATCTCCCAATTTTGCCTGGGGTCACATTCCTGAGCATCTGCTGCCGCCTACTCTGAGCCAGCATTGGATTGGTCCTCTCCCAAGCATCTTTCCTAACCTGCATTGCTGACACAGGACAAAGGGGATCTTATATCTAATTTGCAAATAAAATAACTGAGAATCAGTAGAGATTAAATTATGTACCCAAGGTAACACAAATATTAAGAAGCAAAACAAGAATGGTCTTCTGTTTGTTTTTAAGCCTAGGACTTTTCTGTTCATAGAGACATTTTTGCCATTTAGATTGCATGGGGGAAGCTCTGAGTTTAATTTTGTGACCTCTCATTATTATCAAATAGAAGAGGAGGGAACACTTTCAAATTCATTTACAAAGTCAGCATTACTCTAATACCCAAGCCAGAAAAAGACAGTACAAGAAAAGCAAACAACAGTTTAATATCTCTGATGAATATAGATATAAGAATAATCAGCAAAATACTGGTCAACCAGATTCAACAGCACTCAGAAAGGATCATACACCTTGATGAAGTCATAATTAGAGCATCCACTCAACTGCATTAGAGACCTATTACTTACTAGGGGTTCTGTATATGTGTTGTTGAATTTGACTGTTCCCAAGAAGGATGCGCCTAAATTGACTGTTAGAATAAAATGTCTCCATGGACATTTTGAACAGGACCAAATATCAAGGACCTTTTTAGTGTGGGCCAAATGTCTCCAAAAATGTTCTGGACAGCACAGATGACCTGCAGGGCATAGAATATAAAGGGCCTGGCATTTAGCAAGCCATCAATAAATTCTTCTTTTTACCTCCTTCTGTTGATACACTCAGTATTACGAGCTTCAGTTACTTTAGTAAATTAGAGGAATTGATCTCTGAGGCCACTTTAAACTTTTTAATTCATCCGATTTTAAATAAGTTTAAACTTGTCATAACAATCTGCAGGTCTACCAATCTACCTCTTTGTCTAAGATGGATCAAAAGTTCCCGCAGAAATTAAACCTAACCAAAACTGAAAATACAGATCCACTCAGATAAAACAGATCTCCTGGCCCAAGCTCCGCATTGCCTGGGTCGCTGTGTTTCCTGTTACCAAGGCTACAACAGTTTGTTTACACAAGGAGCACATCTTTAACCATTTAAAAAATAAGACATAGGGACAGCTTGTACTCCACTAAGGGAAAAAAACACCAAACCCACAAATCCATCTGGAGAGCCTGGATATGATAGACCCTTTAATTTGAAGAGTAACATGGTCAAGGAGTTCAGTGAAGAGATGACTTAATTTTATATTTGGTATAAAGATAAAAACCCCATTTTCCTTCATCAGCTAAGGAGCACAATGCAGCAATGTGTGTTGATGAGAGATGTTGGCAAAGTATACCCAGTCGTTTTCCACTGTTGAGTCCTTTGCAGGCTTAAAGAATCTTAGAAACATAGAAAGAAAAAGGCCCCCAGATTTATGCATAGAAATTGGCAGCCTAGTGAGGGAGTGTGGCTTGTCCCTATTAATATATATTAGAGCTGGAATGAGATGCAAGATCTAAGCCTCCTTCAATTATACTTCTCTTTCATATATTTCGTACTGGGAGTCACTTCACTGAGAAATGATAAACCACAAACACATTGGAAATCACAGTTCTTACCCTGCATATGTAGATCCCTTTTGCCCAATGGATTACGTGGTAGATGTTCCTTACAAGGCCATTGAGCTGGGTCACTGTGGAAGCCAGCTTAGTATTTGCCCCCCAGTAGCTTACATCTGCTTTTAGTTTATGATCTAAATCAGTTTCTTTGACTCTGCACTTGATCATCATGGCTGGTTACACCTAGGTACATCACCACCACATATTATAGTCAAATGTTGAAAACCACACAGAAGGAGAACATTTTAAAAACAGCCAGAGAAAAATGAAACATTGCATACAAGGAAATCATGACTTGAATTAACACAGACTACATATCAGAAACCATGGAAACCAGAAGACAGTGAAATAAAAACAATTTCATGTAAAGGAGAAGTAAAGAAATGCGTCCCTTGGAGACCCGCACTGCCAGAAATACTAAAGAACGTTCTTTAGGCTGAAAGGAAATAATATCGGATAGAAATGTGGATCTCCAAAAAGAAATGAAGGGCGTTGGAAGAAGTAAATGCTTGGGTAAAAATGGAAGACCATTTCTCTTTCAAACTATTTCATTTTGTTATGACCATGTAAAGTAAAATTATAACATTGTCTTATTGGGATTCTATGTATGTACAATAATAATGACAAGTGCAATATACAGAAGAGAAAGGGAGTGGTGAATAGACCTATATGATTGCAAGGTTTCTACATTTTATGTCAAGAAGCACTGTATTAACACTAGGTAGAATGGGAAATGTTAATGCTATAATTGCCATCCCTAGATCACTCACTAAAATAAAATAAAAAGTAAAGCAGTGAAGGTAAAAATCCAATACAATAAAATTAAATTCAAAGAAGCATTCAAATAATTCAAAAGTAGGCAGGAAAGAGGAACAACAACAAAAGATGGGACAAATAGAAAAGAGTAAACTGGTAGACTTAATTCAACCATACAATAATTACATTCAATGTTATATTTAAACTAGAAGCCCGGTGCATGAATTTGTGCATGGGTGGGGTCCCTCGGCCTGGCCAGCGATCAGGGCCGATTGGGGCCAGCAGGCTGGGGGTAGGGACTGCAAGAGGTTGGCCAGCCATGGGAGGTTGGCTGTGGGAGCGTACTGACCACCAGGGAGCAGCTCCTGCATTGAGCTTCTGCCCCCTCATGGTCAGTGTGTCATCATAGCAACCAGTGGTTTGGTTGACTGGTCATAACGGTCACTTAGGCTTTTATATATATAGACACTCCAATGAAAGGACAAGACTTCCAGAATGGATCAAATGCAAGACTCCATTTGACTGTCTACAGAAGAATCACTTTCAATAAAAAGACACAGATAGTTTGCACCTAAATAGACATAACAATGATATACTATTAAAACCATGTGGTAGATAGTCTCTAAGATTGTACCAGAGATCTTGTCTCCTTGTATTCATACCTTGTGTAATCTCTTCCCCTTTAGATCTCTTCCCCTTTAGAGTGGGCTAGAATTACTGACTTGCTCCTGATAAATATAATATGGCAGAAATGATAGGAAGGCACCTTCAGGATTAACTCATTAAAAACTGTTGCTTCCTTCATAGATTCTTTCTTAATCAATCTCTCTCTCTCTCTCTCTTTCTCTCTCTCTCTCTCTCTCTCTCCACTTGCTCTTGGGAAAGCTACTAACCTGCCATAATTTGAGGACACTCAGACAAGCCTGTCAAAAGCCACATGGAAGAGACTGAGGCCCTCAGTTCAACAGGCTGTGAAGAACTGAGACCACCCAACAACCACCTGAGTGAATTCAGGAGTGGATTTTTCAGCCTAAGTGGATCTTGGAGGTGATTGCCACCTTGGCCAACAGCTTTGCTGGGACTTCCTGAGAGAAATTGAACCAGAATTACTCAGCTAAGCCACTTGGTTAATTCTTGACCCACAGAACTCTGAGAAGACAAATGTTTGTCATTTTAAGTTAATAGATTTTGAAGTAGTTGGTTTCACAACAACTTATAATTATTGCAAAGTAAGCTTGAGAAGGCTGGAGTGGCTATGTTAGCAATACATAAAGTAGGAAAAGAGTTATAACACAGATAAAATCAAGGCAACGTTATAATAGAGATGTAGAAAATCATTTCCTAGTGATAAAAGGACCAGTTCATCAGAAGGACAACAATGGCAAGTATCCATACCCCAAATGACAGAGCCTCAAAATACCTCAAGCGAACATTGCTGAAAGTACATAGAGAGATAATCCTGTAATCAAGAGAGATTTTCATACCCCACTCTTAGTAATTGATAGAACAACTAGGAAAAAATAGTCAATGAATAGATGATCTGAACAGTACTGTCAACCACCATGACCTAATTAAATCCTAAAGAACACTGTTTTACACAGGTGCACAAGATACATTCACAGAAAAAGAACATATGCTTGGCTATAACACAAGTCTCTATACATGTAAAAGGAAGGGAGTCTTGTTCTTTGAGTACAGTGTAATGTAATTTAAGATAAAAGTAAGGTATCTAAGAAATCCTAAATATTTGGTAATTGAAATCATTTTAAACAAAGAAGAAAGCACAAGGGAAATCATAAAATATTTTGAACATAATTATGTATTAAGCATACATAATGAAAATAAAGCAATGAATGGTAAGAAATTTGTAGAGTTCAATGTGTACCTTAGAAAAGTAAATAGTCTAAAACAATGAGCTGAGATTCCACTGTAGGAAATTATAAAAAGTAAATACAAACAAGTAATAGAGTAGAAAATTCTAAGATTGGATGCTTTGAAAGAAATAAAAATTAATAAAAATTTAGCTAAACTGATGGAAAACAATAAAAATTATAAGAATGTAAGAAGAGGCATCTCTATAGATCTTAGACATATAAATAGAATAAGAGCTAATAATTAATAATTTTATGCCAATGAATTCAAAACTCCTTCTAGCCACATTGAGAATAAAAGTGCACACCTTACAATTGTGTGGAGAGCATGGGATGTGTTTTCTGAAGAAGATAGTTAATTAGAGGCAGCTTCGGGTCATAGGGCAGGGTTTGCTCAGTAAACCAAAGCGCGCCCTTAAGTTTTCATCACGAGTTAGTTCTTATTTTCTCAGGATGATCGCTGCTATTCCAGAAGAGTTTCCTGTTCAGGGCAAGAGATTTTATGCACCCTTCTTTTCAAAAATACTTTATGGTCCACTGTTTGTGAGGTTCCTGAAGTTAAGGGGAATAGGCTGAGTGTGTGTGGCAGGATGATGTCTGCCAACAAAGACTTTAAAGCCCTTTCAAGGAGAGAAAGAATAGCAGTGCTGGGTATAGGGAGCACTTTTATCCTAACTCAGCAAGAGGTAATGGTCCTCTTCCTGGCAGTCCAGGGGCTGCATGGAGCAGAGGAGAAAGTGGAGGATGGAGCTGGGAGCTGCTGGGGTCCTTTGATTCAGAACAGGGCAGATGCCTGTGGGTGGGCGCAGCAGCAGTGTGTGGGCATTGCAATTCCAGGGAACACCTGTGTTCAGGGGTCAGAACCCCTCAGGAAGAAAATACTAGCCACCATGCTAAGAAGAGCCAGCATTTACTCACTGTCTACTATATGATGAGAGGTATGCCAATACCTACTTAATCCTGACAAAACCTCGATAAGGGTTGTTAGTTTTCTAATTTTTCCCAGCAGCTGGGATTGAAACTCAGGCCTCTATCTCCAAAGCTCCCAAAGTGCTTGTGCCATTGTGATGAAAGCATCTCACATCCTAGAGGTTATAAAATAGAAAAAGTCAACAGAATCAGGCACTCTGTATGGGATGTGGATACAGAGATCAAGAAGATACAGACTTTGCCTTTGAGAAACATAGGCCTCCCAAGGAGATTCAGCCAAGAAATTACATAAGTGCAGGAAAATGGTGTCATATGTCATGTCAGAGAGGCCACAGTGCCCAGGGGGCACCCCAGAAGGAGAATGAAAAATGGCTTTTCTATGAAACTTGCAAGTTCCTCAAGGGTAGGGGCTGCCTCATCCCGGAACTTCCTGGGAATTCCCCGCAATGTCTAGATTAGAAATGGTTAGTCAGGTGGCCACTCCCCTGCTGAATTCATCTCACCTTCTGCACATCATTCTTCTTGAATACATACTGTTATTGACACAAAGCACGCTAGAGTGAGTTGTCATAGAGAAAAAAAAGGGGGCAAGACAGAACATTAACGTGCAACAAATAGGATAATAAAGGTAAGAAGAAGGTTGTGCTGAGGAAAAAAGAGTAAGAAATTATTAATTTTTGAGTTCAGGGTAGTAGAGGAGTCTTCCCAAAGGAGATAAAATTTAAATGGGATTTTAAAGAATGACCTGCAGTTTGCCAGGGGTGTGAAAATGACCTTCCAAAACATGGGTTGGCACAGTTAGTGGTTGCCAAACCAAATGAATAAGTGAATTATCAGAAGAACTTGTTACAAAATAAAATCTTAATCCCCGAACTTAGATTCTGATTTAAGCAATCTGGAGTTGTCTGGGAGCTTAAGTTCTTAACAAGCCACCTGGGACTCTGGATTAGCTCCTTGGAACGCTCCTTTGGAGGGATGCACTGTGCGCACATGTTGGTTGATGAAGAGCCAGGGGTGTTAAACAGAAGGGAAGTGTTTCCATGAAACTGCTGGTATGACTGTAGAGAAGGGGTCTATGACGCTCTTATAGGCACTGAGGGGCCAGTACAATTTATAGGCAGGGGAGCACCCTCATCGGGTGAGGTTTTTAATAAGACAAATCTGATTGGATTGGGAAGGGGGGATATTTAGATTTGGAACACCTCAAGGCACAGAGAACATTTAAGAAGTTGCTATAATGGTCTCTTGAGAGGAGAACCTTGATGGAGAGAGTGAGGGCGAAGACAAAGGCATACATTGGGAAGACAGTTCTAAGTTGGAAGGGCCAAGCCGATGATCATCAGTCATTTGGACATATTTTCTTTGGCAGTCTGTAACATTTCTTTTTTGTCATTTTTTGAGACCTGTTATAAATACAGGGGTGGGCCAAAATAGATTTACATTTGTGAGTACACAAAACACAGAGTTTATTCTTTTGTTATGTATTCTTGTATTATCTATTTTTCCATATGAACAACTGTAAACCTGCTTTTGCAAACCCCTGTATTTCTTTATTTGCAAAAATAAAACAACAAAAACAAAAACTTTCCCCCCCACTCTACTTCCTACCCTAAAAAGTCAAGAAAATCAAAGAAAAATGAACATTGTTTACTTTGAGTTTCAACTTGTTCATCTGAAGACAAGCTACACGATTCCTCAGCAGATGGCAGAATTGGCTGTGGATGAGTTTGCCTCAACGCTTTCAAGGAATCCTGGGAAAGGATGTATCTGGAGCCTGAAAAGGGCAAGTTGAGAAGTTTGTAGTATGTATGCCAAATTTCAGTCACTTGTCCCCAAGCATTTTCTTCTCCAGCACACATCTTCCACTCTTTCATGCAGTGACATTTTACTCATGGAAGTTAGTGTTTCATTGCTTCTGTATTCAAAACATTATGTTGAGCACTTTTGAAGCAAAATAATAATAAATACCAATATGTAGGGGTGTGTGGAAAGAATGGAAGGAGTAGGGAGGTTCATTGACTATGCTTCACGTAAACATAATTTTATAGATACCTATGAAAGTGTCCCCACCCTTTCACCAGTAACCTCATTAGGAGGAATTGGTCCCAAGCACATAATTCTAAAGGAGAAAAAAGCTCTGAAAGCAAAGGCTTTGGAGAAGAAAGGGGGAAAGGAAAGAAGGGAGGGAGGGAGGAAGGTAGGGAGGGAGGGAGGGAGGGAGGGAAGAAAAAAGGAGGGAAGGAAGGAAGGGAGAGGAAGAAAAGTAGGATGGTAGGAAGACCCTAAGTATTCCAAGTACAATAGAATAGTTACATGAGATGTGTTAAATAATTGATGACATAATGGATTTATTTTTTTAACCAAAGTTTTAAGTGGTCAGACAAGCATGATTTTGTCCTTTAGATGTTTCGTGCTAGGAGTTAGTATGGCCCACTGCCCGTTTTGGTAAATAAAGTTTGATTGGAACATAGCCATGCCCCTTTCTATAACATATTTTAAGCAAAAACGGTACAGGTGAGTAGCTGCACAAAGAAACCTGAGAAACCTAAAGTGGCCTGGGCAGCCTAAAATATTAATGATCTGACCTTTTATAGAAAAAGGGGTGCTGACCTGTGTTTTAAACTGAAGTAGGAACCATAACTCTCAGATTTGTTTGCTATAAGCTCCCACACCAGAGAGTAAGGTTCTATGGGACCCTGAGTATACCTGTGTGTAAGAGGGTAAAAGTGTTCGACCAGGAAAGGGCAGAAGGGTGAGAGACTCCTTAGGTCCTGGGGAAAATCTTTGCCTGATCCCAGAAAGGGCTACGCAGATGTAGACATACATGAAATCTTCAAGGCGCACTCTTAAGATTTATGTACCTCAAAAGAATTTAATGACTAGGTCTTAGTAAACTGGGGACCTGTGAAATTGAATTGAACAAGAAGGAATTCTTTCTCTCTCTCTCCATTCCTCTGTCTCTGTCTCTCTCCTCGTCCTTCCCCTTCTCTCAACAAGCCCTGTTCCCTCACCCTCCAGGAAGATTCCAGGTTGAGCTATATTTAGATTAACAGTACATGAAACAGTGGACTGCTTTTCTAGCAAAGGAGCACAACTAGCCTTAAATTCTCCAATGCAATATTAAAAACAGAAGCAGGTCCTTCTGCCTGAAATAGTTAACTAAGTAGATTTCCCCCGTTGCTGCAGCCAGCAAGCAATCAGGCAATTGTTGTTGGCTCAGGAGCAATGGGATTGTGAAAAGCATCCAAGGACGGAGTCAGTGTTTCATGATCCAAGCCACAAGCTCTTGCACTAACTCAATAAAAATCATCCACAGATTTTTGGATTGACTTTAAGAAAGTAGCATTTCTACGAACCTCCTAGACAGATACAAGGAACAGCTTGACTCTGGCTTTAGAACATCTTGCAAAGAACAATTCCCATTGTTCCGAGTTATTCTGGCTGATGAGAAAATTATTTCACAGCTTGACAGAATGTATGTAGCTATATATATTGACTTCGCACTTGGGAGAACCTCAAGTTTTGTTTTCTCATAAGAAAAGTTTGGATCACGTTGCAACCAAAAGCCACTGATTTTTGAGGTTCACCGGTCTGCATCAGTTGGCTAGGACGGGGAAGGGTTGCAGCTTTGTCTTGGGACATCCTTCTTGCTGCCTTTGAATACAAGATGTCTTCAAAGAAATCTCAAAATTTGATTTTAGCAAAGCTGCACTTCTGAGGCCCAGTATCAGGTTCACTAAATCTTCATTGCATTTATTTTTCTCCTTGAAATGGGTATGAAAGCCCCATTTATTAGATGAGAAACAAAATGAGCCCAAGGTCCCATAATATTCTATTCTAGCAAAACCAGAATTTGAATCAAGATTTTCTGACTTTGGGAAAAACACTCTAAGCTTCTATTTAATTACAGTTGCTTCTTCAAAGTAAAATAATAACATCCAAGGTCTAGTCAAATTTCTGCTCTTAATTAGGTATCTGACCTTGAGCTAAAGACAGTAGCTCCCCCTTTTTCCATGGAGGCTGTGTTCCAAGACCCCAGGGGATGCCTTACACCATGGATAGTACCTAACCCTATATTTACTTGTTTTTTTCTATATGTACATATCTGTGATAAAGTTTAATTTATAAGTTAGGTACAGTAAGAGATTTACAACAATACCTAATATAATAGAACAATTATAACAGTATACCGTAATAAAAATTACGTGGTCTCTTTCAAAGAATCTTTTGAATTGCTTATTTCTGGAATTTTCCATTTAATATTTTCAGGCCAGGGTTGACCACAGGTAACTGAAACCACCGAAAGTGAAACCGTGGATATGGGGGGAAGACTTTACTTCACTACTTTAACTTTAGTCTCTTGATCTAAAGATAAATCAGTTGCACTAATATGTCTCTCCAAAATGTTGTGGGTTTAGAGCTACCATATTTAGCTCTAAAAATGTGTCCTTTTTTATTTCCTGCTATAGCACCAAAGGAACCACATAAAAACCAAAGACAGTTTTATTTGAACTAGAAATCTGTTGGGAAATTGTAATTCAAACCATCGAATCCATTCTTTTCCATAATAAGATTATTTAAAATACCAGCTCTCACAGGGAGAGAGACTTGTGATGAAAGGCCCGAGCCATATAACCAAGGCCAGATTTTTAAAATTCAGCAAAATTGATGAATGATGTACAGCATGACCTGAGAATGTTTGAGACAGAAAAAAATGTAAATGTTTTAAAGAATTAAGTGAACATGCTTATAGAACAACTTGTGATTTTCTTTCTGTAATATGAAGTGAAAAAAGTTTTGACCTTATATTGGCTCATAGTTTCATAAAACAATTTTCAAAAGGATTTCATCTACTAGTGCCTTACTCTAGTATTGTGAAGGTAATAGCCACTCATCTGAGCAGATTGTCCTATTGTATACTTCCTAGTGGAAAGTTTTCTTTCTTTTTTTTAAGTATAATTTTTATTGATCTCAGGAAGGGAGAGGGACAGAGAGATAGAGACATCAATGATGAGAGAGAATCATTCCCCACACTGGGGATCAAGCCTGCAGCCCAGGCATGTGCCCTGACTGGGAATTGAACTGTGACCTCCTGGTTCATAGGTTGATGCTCAATCACTGAGCCATACCATCTATGCAAAAGTCTTTCTTTCTATCTAAAGCCTTAAGTATGCACTTCATTTACCTGAAGTATATTCTTCAGGCAACCCAAGATTACAGATTTTTTTTAATCTCTTCTCCTTGCTCTTGGGTAAAGCCAGAAATGATACTTTTTAAAAATTTTAGCCAGTTCAAGATTGGCATGGTCATAAAAATTGACCTTTTCGTATTTCAATTCAATTTAAAAAATATTGATTGAGCATATATTACATGTAAGAACAACTGCTAGATTTGGGATATACAGGTTTCTGAATATAAGAACCCATTTCTAGAAGAACTGAAATTATAATAAAACTAGAGGCCCATTGCATGAAATTCGTGGACTTGTTGGGGGCTGGGGGTCTCTCAGCCTGGCCTGCACCCTCTTGCAGTCTGGGAGCCTCGGGGGGTGTCTGACTGACGGCTTAGGCCTGGTAATAAAAATTACCTAAGCTGTCAGTCGGATATCCTTAGCACTGCCATGGAGGCGGGAGAGGCTCCCACCACTGCCGCTGTGCTCGCCAGCCATGAGCCCAACTTCTGGCTGAGTGGTGCTCCCCCTGTGGGAGCGCAATGACCACCATGGGGCAGCTCCTTTGTTGAGTGGGATCAGGCCGAAACCAGCTCTTCAACATCCCCCGAGGGGTCCCAGATTGCGAGAGGGTGCAGGCCAGGCCAAGGGACCCCACAGGTGCACAGTTGGGGCCGGGGAGGAATGTGGGAGGTTGGCCAGCCAGGGAGGGGCTGCGGGAGGGCTCCAGGGTGTTTCCAGCCCATCTAGCTCAGTCCCGATTGGCTGGACCCCAGAAGCAAGCTAATCTACCAGTAAGAGTGTGTGCTCCCTGGTGGTCACAGCACATCATAGCAACTGGTTGACTGGTCGACTGTCTGCCCCCTGGTGGTCAGTGCACATCAGAGCAAGCAGTTGAGCAGCCTTAGCATATCACTAGCATATTATGCTTTGATTGGGTTGAACGGATGACTGGACGACCAGACAATTAGCATATTAGGCTTTCATTATAGGATGAAGTTAATGTGTCAAAAGCATTAGGCCTACATCTCATAAATACCATAAAGGAATGGAAATTAATACAGCCTTTGGGAGTCATGGAAGACTCCCTGGAGGAAGTGGCTCGTGTGTGGATTTTTAAAGATAAGTAGACGTTACCCTGGGGAAGGGTTTGGAAGAACACTCCTGAAAGATGGCATGCAAGGGAATTACACTTGACATAGAGAACTTAAATACCTGAATTAAGTAATTGAAATGAAGTACTTGACATAGTAGCCTAGATGCTTTCCCAAGTACCATCAGTCTTCCTATTTGGGCAGTTTATGAACTTGAATTCTTGAACTCTCGCACGGGTCTGTGCCCAGTGAACAATTTTTTCAAAGATTTTATGGGTGATCTATGTAGTCTCATGAATAAAGCACAAGAGGGGTTCTTACAATCACGTGAACAAAAGTGACATCAATACCAAGTGTTAACAGATTACATTTTTTTCTTATAAGAAGGGGCCAGTCACTGAATGTGAGTTTAACGTTGAGTAAAGCAGCTACCCCCAGCACAGGGCAATTTCCAGATAGGGAGTCACCTGTGTTCATTGATGGTCAACACATCTGGCAGTTGTGGGAATAAGTGTCTCAATCTCAAAAGCACATCTGGGCAGGGCATACTGTATTCTCTACAGTTACCATATTACTTAGACCTGTTCATCTATGAAGAACACAAGTAGCTCATTCTAATAACATTTCAACCCTTGCTGAAATTAGTTATTGTATCTATTCTAGGACTGAGGTAACAATGGACAATAACACAGTAGGTTATGCCACTGGCACGTAAGGAAAGAATCACAAATTCATCCCTTTTGCACCTTCAAAGAGAGAGGCCAGTGAGGGAAAGAAGAACATTAACTAATCCCTACAACACATGGGAACATCAGCTAGATGAAGATGGGTGGAGCACTTCATCTTACACTGAAAGTAGCCTCAGATACAGGGAGTCCATCAAGGAAGGAGATACAAAATTACATGAGCACATTTCCAACATCCCTTTAGTGCCGTCACCTCTCAACCTTCCTACCTTGAAAATCTCCCTTCCAGTTATATTGCAAAATGTTTTTCATGTCCTATCTCAGTGGTCGGCAAACTCATTAGTCAACAGAGCCAAATATCAACAGTACAACGATTGAAAATCACAAGTTGTTCTATTATTAACTTAATTAGGGTACTCCTAAGGCTTAGGAAGAGCCACACTT
Organism: Myotis lucifugus; assembly: GCF_000147115.1. Lineage (NCBI taxonomy): Eukaryota > Metazoa > Chordata > Mammalia > Chiroptera > Vespertilionidae > Myotis > Myotis lucifugus. The sequence goes on from NW_005871161.1 coordinate 2,005,145, forward strand.
AAGGGGCCAAAGAGCTGCATGTGGCTCGCGAGCCACAGTTTGCCGACCACAGCCCTATCTAATTTAATTCTCACTACCTTATGAGTTCGGTCTTTTCATTCTCATTTTACAAAGACTAATGCTCAGATAGTGTAATGCACTATCCAGATAGACCAGATGACAGAACTGGAACTTGCACTCATGTCTGTCTGGCTCCCAAATCATACAGAAACCTTTCCCCTAGAGCTGTGGTCGACAAACTGCGGCTTGCAAGCCACATGTGGCTCTTTGGCCCCTTGAGTGTGGCTCTTCCTAAGCCTTAGGAGTACCCTAATTAAGTTAATAACAATGTACCTACCTATATAGTTTAAGTTTAAAAAATTTGGCTCTCAAAAGAAATTTCAATCATTGTACTGTTGATATTTGGCTCTGTTGACTAATGAGTTTGCCAACCACTGCCCTAGAGTAAACTGCCTTGGATCCTTCAAATGAAAATGTACCTCTAAGGCGAAACAGTGAATTCACTAAGAAGAAAGAATTTTCTAGAAATCTCTCAGGAATGGAAAGAATTAATTATGAGCCAAATTCCCCTTAAATCTAAGCACTCTAAAATTGAGTTTCCTGGAAGCTGTTTTTGTTCTCCAGAGTATTATTTAGTAGCAGAGTAAGTTATCCATTCAAGGTGTCTCTCCTCTCTATACCACTACTTAGCGTTCTAATACATGAATGAAACAAAACATACCCTCCCCATAAGATGAATTCAATCTTTAAGAAATTCACTGAAATAAATAGAGATCCAATTATAAAACTCACTACTGGAATTAAAAAGAATACTTCACTTTTTTAGTTCTAGTAAAGCCTTTATACTGGCCAAATGGCAGCAAAAATAGGAATGAGTGGGTGCAAAGACTTCTTGTTCATGAAATGTCTACTGCTGAGAAATATACATATGAGTACAGGGGAGAGATTATATGAATGCCAAGTGTTAGCAGTTATTGTTAGTCAATGATGCACACAAGCCAAGATGCACATTGGAGAGCAATGGTAAGAAAAATGCTTTGTCTTATCATTGTAGTGTCTCCTACCTGTATGTGAACTCAAGTTGAGGTTATACAACCACTGGATCGCTGCTTTTAGACTGAAGAGGGAATGCTAGATTACCCAACCACATTTGGTCCCTTTTTACTTATGAGAATCAAGATGCATTGATCAATTGGTAGAATATTTTACCAGGGAAGTTGATAGTTTGATACATATTAATGACTGGAGGGCCTTTTATTGCCAGAATAAGTTTTACTCAGATGCAGGGTAAGCACTATTGTGTTTTTTTATTACCTACCATGAGTCCTACATGTTAAAATTAATTGGTACACTAGACTGTGAATTTCTTGAAGGAGGGGACCGTATGTTGTATCTTTATCATATTCCCTAATGTGACCATCCCCTCATCCCCATCTTCCAATCTGCATAAAGTTATTCCCCTGCTGGGTCAGCCCCATTTAATTATCAGTACAGTCCTGATTAAAGAAGCCAGTATATCAACTAGTCCTACTCATATTTGCATAAAATCTATTTATCATTGACTATATTGATTATTGATTGTATGTAGCAAACCCATGTGATAGAAATGAATAAATAAGATATAGCCCCTGTTCTCAAGAAGTACACATTCTTCTGGGGGAGAAAAATTATAGATAGAAACTACAAGTCAGTACATTATTTATTATCAAAGATTAGGGCAAGCTACCAAGGGAGTGGATAGAAAAATGAGATAACTCAGTGAATGTTTACAAAAGAGAAATTATTTTCCAGGTATGCATAGCTGCTGCGAACAAGAAAAACCTTCCAAAACTTGGAGAACAACATTTCAAAGCACAGAGGCATGGCCAAATATGATACAGGCCAGGACCTACAAGCCTGTGGCTGGATCAGAGCATCCATAAGGACAGCAGTAAGGGACAGGGCTAAAAGGCAGGCAGGCAGGCAGGCAGGATCCCCAGCAAGGTAGCCCTGAATAGGTTGGGAAACAACTAGTTAGTTTTGATCTTGTATAGCAAGGAAGGGTGTTCTCTAATCCCTACAAGTGTGGGAGAAAACTCATCCAGGCTCTCTTTCCACTCTCCCATCCATTGTATTCCATTAATCAGGGGAGGCATTATTGCATCACAATTGGACAGAAATAATTTGATTCGATCCTGTGCATTTGCCCCAATATGTGCCTAGCATTATGGGCATTTAGACTCACAATTTCCAAGTTTCTCCCTGTATTATAGCTTTGATGCCTATTATTTGATTCTTTAAAAAACTCAGGTTTGGAAGTGGAACAAGCTGCCATTCTCACCAGTCCAGATGTGGCAGTGGTGAAATTAATACTCTGATTTCTACCTGACCTCTGAAGTCCATTTCTCAGATTGGTTAGAACTAGTGAGAGTGGAAGAATGATTGGCAAGATTTTTCCTGAACCCCCTCACACTTGTAATGCCAAGTGATTTGAACTGTGATTTCGGGCAATGCAGAGAATTGGAGGAATTTTTAAGAGGAGCCCAATCTGGTGAGATTTGCCAAGCCTACATTAAGTAGTGAGAGAGGTCCCAAGAAATTACTAGTTGAGTTTGTACTTTGAATGACTAAGACATTTATAAGTGGAGATGGAGTTTCATTCTAGGCAGAGAGGATCAATAAGGAAAGGTGAAAATAATGGGTGTTTTCAAGCAGTGTGATGGAAATTAATGTCATGTTGCTGGAGAATGACTACATATAGGGAAGAAATGGGAAATAAAGCTTTGAAAAATAGATTTGCCTGGGGAAAGGTATAGAAAGCATAGTAACCTATGGACTTTTATGTGTTGGGATGGGTAATGGGAAATCATTGAAGGGTTGCATAGAAATAGTAACTCAATAAGAGTTGTCAGTATCTAAATAGTCCTACAATATCAAAAATTGTGCTGTGCTAGGTGTTTGAGCATTTATGCATGTTTCTGTTTGTTTGTATCATTAATGTTAAGAAGAAGCAGGTAAGGTTGATTTCACTGAAGTTTGAACTCAGGCCAAGGCAAAATATAGTTGTGTGTGTGTGTGTGTGTGTGTGTGTGTGTGTGTGTAAATATGCATATAAAAATAGCAAGATATTTGTACACATTCAATAATTTAGCAAGAATGTTCATGCTTAAACATAAAAAAAAGTTATTTTAAGTCTCATTTGTTCTTAAAAGGAGGAACAAACCCTACCAGACTTTGGGATTCTCTAAATGTCTTGAGCTATTTTTTCAAATGCCTTGGGTTTGGCAGGTCTCAAAGTCAGTGTTTGCCAAGTCTTTTCTCCCTTAATTTTTAAACCCACATGTCTTCCAAGGGAAACTTAATGCATATGTTTTTTATTCGTTTACACTTAACTCATCAAAAACGTTTTAAGGACATTTGAAGTCTAACAAACCTTTGGAGTCTCCACTATTAAAACCCTGGAAATTGTAATTAAATCCTGGAAACTCAAGATTGGCATTTATTCCAAAATCAGGACCACCGGTCACATACGTTTACCTAATCAAATGCCTGTTCCATTGATGAACAATTGGAATCACGTTTTCATGTTTGGTTCTTAGTGTGGAAAGCCAATGTTACCAATTCTGCATCTCTTTCCAAGTGGTGGTGATGGGTTTTATGAACCGTCAGAAGCTTTTTGGTCCTATGACCAATGCAATACCTTTGTGAGACAGACAAAGACCAGTTTGAACTACTAAGTGATGCTTGCGCCTATCATGTTTATCTCATTGACATGGGTAACTATCCTACTCAGTGCTAGAACTGTGGGTTGGAAATTACCCTCACGTGACCACCAATTTTCTGACACCAGAAATTTAGCCAGTGTTGTTTAATTGGATTTCTGATACCTGGCTGTTTCTCTACTTCAGGGAATTCTCCTTCCATTGTCAGGATCGGAGGAAATAGATTTTTAGATTTGTCTGTTTGATTTTGGATTAGAGGAGAGTGTAGATTTGGGGGGGTCTGAATTTTTTTTTATCAGATTAAGAAAAAAGTCAAATTTCTTACAACTTCCACAACTATGAAATGAGGACACTGGACTAGGTTAATGTTTATCAACCTGGTATTTTTAAAAAAATATATTTTACTGGTTTTTTACAGAGAGGAAAGGAGAGAGATAGAGAGTAAGAAACATTGATGAGAGAGAAACATCGATCAGCTGCCTCCTGCACACCTCCTACTGGGGATTTGCCCGCAACCAAGGTACATGTCCTTGACTGGAATTGAACCCGGGACCCTTCAGTCCGCAGGCTGACACTTTATCCACTGAGCCAAACCGGTTAGGGCGATATATATATTTTTTTAATTCAAAACATTCTAGTTATTAACATGGAGGATCCATGAATTATGTTTCAATATTTCACAGGACAGTGAAAAATGATGTGATTATTTAAAAAATATTGACATCACTGTGCATGTTTTGAATACTGTAAAAGGAAAAGTAAAGTATTAGTCTTTCATAAATGGAGATTGGTCATCAGTTTTTGTTTTTTTGTTTTTAATTGGAGTATTGTTCATTGGTAGTCACCAGTGGTGGAAACCATTGGGATCAGTAACTTTTCTCAGATCCCTTTCACTTTTAAAGTTTATAAGTATTTTACTTTAATTTTCATACATACTTTGCATACAAGGTTTCTATGTAGCAGACATTTCTTGGTGATCTTCCTAGTTTATGTTTCCTTCTTTGCTGGAAGCCACCCTCAATATATACAGGTAGTTTATCCCGGAGTGTGACCTTTTCTATGGGAATCTCCCCTCTCTACTCCTAGCCATAGCTGATTGGTCTATGTATTGTCATCTGACCCTAGTGCATAATTTTATCTTTTTTTCCCTTGAAATTTGAAAAACAGAGATTGACTTCTGTTAGAACTAAGAGTTATTGACAACAATATTCAGAGTGAATATTTTCAAACAGCCATCATCGAAGTCCTAAATTCTCTGAATTCTGCCCTTCCCAGGAGTATTGGTTATCTAATGTCACATAACAAATCACCACAAACGTAATGGCTTAAAACAGTGCAAGTGTATTATTTCAAGTTTCTGTGCATCAGGAGTCTAGGCATAGGTTCCCTGGGTTTTCAGCTCAAGCTAAAGTCTCGATGTCAGCTGAAGGTGAAATCTGAGGCCTTAGGGTTCTCTTCCAAGATCATGCAGGTTATTGGCAGAATCAGTTCTTTGTGATTGTAGATAGAAATCCCATTTTTTTTGCTGGCTGTTGGCCAGGGGTTACTCTCAGCTCCTAGCAACTCCACACAGGCCCTGGTTTCATTGCTCTCACAACAGGACAGCTTACTTCTTTGAAGCCAGTGGGAGAATCTCTCATTCTGCTGTGACAGAGTCTTATACAATGTAATGTAATCATGGAGTGACTCTCCAGCATATTCATAGGTCTGGCCCACACTCAATGAGAGGAAATTATATAGAGCATGTAGCCACGGGGCAGGATCTTGGGAGCCGTCTTAGAGTTCTGGTCTGGTAGCTCAAGTCTTATTTTTAAAATAGCCTGGTGTCCTCAAAAAATTATATTTGTGTCCTCACATAGCTCTAATTTTTTGTTTGATTTGGTTTTCCCACTTACTGCAAAATAATGTTAACTAATACAGAATTTTATGTACCCCACACCATCCTTAAGGCTCACAAAGAATATCTGAAATAGAGGGCAGCCATTTTTACTATATAATCATATAATTAATTTTATTTAAAAACAAATTAATATTTTGGTAATTGGTATATAAAGGTGGGACATAGGCTTTCTCTCCAGGCCACCAAATTTGTGGCCTTGTAAATATTCAATAGCTCTTTTAGCCAAGTTATTACTAACTCTCAATTTTACATTAATTGTCCTTTCCTACCTTCTTTTGGATGTTTCTGAATAGATCACTTCCAGCCTCCAGGAGATATTTTTTTCCAAATAGTGTACAAATTTCTTTCCTTAAGGCCCTCTGAAATTCACAATTATTTTGTTGTACATTTTCTATTTCCTCTTCATCAGCATTTCTGTGTCATGTTAAGCTTATGATTGGGAAAGACTTACAACATCCCTTAACTGAATCAAGAATCAGAAACACGGGGATAAAAATGTTTCAATGAACAACCATTATGAAATCAAAGAGACAATAAAACACAATGATAATGATAGAGCTAGGAAACCACTGAACCTAGGTTTAAATCTGAATAATGCAACTAACTAGCTTTGCGACCTTGGATGATTCATAAACCTACATTTCTTCATTTGTAAATGGTCTTTGGAAGGCTGTTTGATATGCATTCAAGACAAACAGGCTAATAAACAAATGAACCAATTGTAGGAGGTTCTTCAACTATAAGTCACCATGATTTGTTCTGTTGGGACTAAGTAACCTTGACCACCACAGACTGGACTGGAGAATAGGGTGTGAGTCAAAAGCTTAGACTGGCACACAACCTATGGAAACCTGGAACAAAACGTCCACCAAGCAAGGACACTCTTTCTTGGATGGTAACAAACTGCCCAATTTAATCTTCTTTTCTTGGGACTGATTATGTGTCAGGCAGTAGCAGAGATGAGGAGTGAGTCGCAGACTAAAGGAGTTGATTTGGGGCTACAAGACCAATGATGATATCATTAATGTTATCCTAATTCCCCCCAGGAAGCCTCATACTTCAACCATTAGGACAGTTTTGGTGCCACCTCATGTATCCTCAAAATAACCCCCCACCACCTAGGGCACCTAGGGTAATCTAAAGGTGTCTCTGTTCCTTGCTCTGAAATTACCCCCCCACCCCCCCCCCCCCGGCCCCTGGACCAAAGTGCTAATGTGAGAATAGCAGCTAGGCAACTTAGAGAGCTCTGGAGAATGGCAGATCATTTCCATCAGATATTAAGCACAAGTTAGGACACAGATGATTGATAAGTGGTGTTTATAAGACAATTCTTTTTATGTAATACTAGAGGCCCAATGCAAGAAATTCGTGCAAGAGTAGGTCTTCCTTCCCCCAGCTGCCGGCACCGGCTTCCCTCTGGCAACTGGGACCCGGGCTTTCCTCACAGCCCCAGCGTTGTCCGGAAGGTTGTCCGGAAAGAGGTCTGGTCTAATTGGCATATTACACTTCTATTATAGATTTATGATGCCCAAAATAAATTAGAGCGTTGACAAACTCTAGTGATTTCAGGGGCAAAAATAGCTGTTTCAAAATTGATAATAAAACACTTTTTTGATGGAAGAAGCTTAACTCATCAGAAGCTTCTGCCAGAGGAGTTCTATACCCATTCCAATGTCTCCCACCCCATCCGGCTATCACAGTCATTACCGGCATAGGCATAATCAGATTGTGCGACTCCATCCTAAAGAGGCATGGCTCACATTCAGCTCCAGACACATCCTCAGTAAACATGAAAATTAACCTGGCAGAGGAGCTGACTTCCCTGGGAGTCTCTGTGGGAACCAGTCACCTTCCCCCTGGCCCCCGCAGAAAGAGAGAGGGTGAACAGAAGGAGCTCCTGGGAGGATGCAGAGCAGCTCGTGGGTGGGCAGGACGGAAGCCAGCAGGGAGCTAAGAGTTCAGTCGCTTTAGAAGAACATCTTTTGCTGAATTGAGAACAGCCTCTGTGGTGCTGGTTCTGATTCCGTTGGTTGCTTGGCACAATTTGTCTCTGGTGATATGGATGCCAAACTTGAAGCTTGTTGTTATTATAGGAAATTGAGGGTCGGCTTTTATTGCATTGCTAGTTTCCAAGAAATAAATCCTTTTTTGGCGACTAAAGAATTGTGCTTCAACCAGAGTCTGGCTTAGGAATATTTGGAAGGCACCCTGCCTTGTTGGTTGGTTTATAATTTTATGCATATATTCTTTCCTACTGTCTACTCCTTCCTTTCTGCATCATTCACTGCGCAGACTGACAAACTTAGTACCCCCACCCAGGACAAAGTCACAACATCCCTCTCTCTCTAACCTCTCTCTCTAACACATGCACTGAAGGTCACAGAGGTAAATTTCTGGTGAACACATAAGTACCCAGGGACAGATGTGTCAAATTTGACACATCTGCTGAGTCCCGACAGTTGTAGCCGTTGTGATATGAGGTATGTTGCTTTAGCTTTGGCATCCAGAGGACTTGTCTAGAAGCCAAAGTCGTCATCTCTTCAGCATGTTTCTGAGGATGGCATGCCAATCCAGGCGAGCTCGCAGTCCAGAGTCTGAGGGCTTGACCCACCCCTGGCTCCAGGCCAACTCTCATCTTCCTACTGAGATTTGTCAAAGTGGGACCTCAAACCAACATCACCCAGTCCCCTGGCCACAGTGTCCTCCACCTTCTGATTTTCTTAGAGCCTGTTTTGCTCAGGGCACTCCAACAGAAAGAATCCTATGCCTCCTGATTCAAATTGGGCATAACCGCAGAGCAGATGGTACTGGTGAGCTAAGTCAGACCAGAACACAGAGTACCACTTGTTTTCAAAAACAAAACGGCTCTTCTTGGAATGTACAATCTAATGGGACTGACAGAAGTCAAAGTCAAATTCAGGGAAATTGTGTTTTAAATAGCAATCCTCGGTCCTGGCTTATCAATATGAAGGGGCACTGTTTTTGTATTTCTCATAGCTGATCTCACTGTCACTCAGATCACTAAATCCCATGTTCTTTCCGTGTATCTGCTGCCTCTGACAGTCTTCATGATTAAGAGAAAGTCTAGTGAACATGGCTGCATATGAGAGTCCCGCTCAGGCCACAAGGTTCCTGGGATGCCAAGGCAGAGAAGTTAACCCTTCCTTTTCAGCCCTCTTACATGGAAACCTGACCCCTCCTCAGCTGTTGCTGGTGACCTGGGTGTTGATGACAAATGTAAAATACCAAACTGCCGAAACCGGTTTGGCTCAGTGGATAGAGCGTCGGCCTGCGGACTGAGGGGTCCCGGGTTCGATTCCGGTCAAGGGCATGTACCTGGGTTGCGGGCACATCCCCAGTGGGAGATGTGCAGGAGGCGGCTGATCGATGTTTCTCTCTCATCGATGTTTCTAACTCTCTATCTCTCTCCCTTCCTCTCTGTAAAAAATCAATAAAATATATTTTAAAAAAATAAATTAAAAAAAATAAAATACCAAACTTTCTCACCAAAGGCGTATTGTCCTGCCCAATCTCTAGAGAGTGAAGTGGGGGTACAACATGAATCTAAATTATTATTTTTTGTAGAATAAGTTGTAGTTTATTTTAATCTTTTCAGTTTGCAGCCTTGCCTTTTGTGACTTTATTTGAGAAATTAATTTTCTTTTTAAAAAAAATATATTTTATTGATTTTTTACAGAGAGGAAGGGAGAGGGATAGTTAGAAACATCGATGAGAGAGAAACATCGATCAGCCGCCTCCCACACCCCCCCCACTGGGGATGTGCCCGCAACCAAGGTACATGCCCTTGACTGGAATTGAACCTGGGACCCTTCAGTCCGCAGGCCGACACACTATCCACTGAGCCAAACCAGCCAGGGCGAGAATTTCATTTTCTTAAGAGGTTATTTAAGCAGGTGTTTTCTGGTGTTTTTTTTTTTTTTGGGGGGGGGTGGGTGGGTTCTTTTCTTTTTCATCCGTATGGTCCAGCCTATCCAGCCTACTGTGGTTTCCAATTTGAGAATGGATTGGCTATTCCCCTAAACACTTAAGCAACGTTGTTTGACAGGCCAGCCCCATGAGTCCCTTATAGGGTGACAGTCATTTTTGGCACCACTTAATTCTGTGATGTAGTAGGGCTTCCTCTCCATGGCCATTACATTAGGAAAAAATTTTCAGCTCGTGATCAACAGATGTTCCTCTAGATAAAACAATGTAGTTTATTCTTTTCCTTTTAGCATGCTGAGCTCTGTGCTGTGTGAGACCAAGACTTGCACTTGGCATTCTGTGGAAGCTACTTAATCCTTGAAAACACATGGGAAATCCAGTTATTTGTTCACTCGTTCATTTGTGTGTTCATCTGTTCCCCCATCCCACTTATCCTCCCATGCATTTACTCAATCATGTGCTTAGTTTTTTGGTTATTTTTATTTTGGGAAAAAAATTATATATATATATATATTTAATCATAAAATATCAAACCAGTGATCGCACAGATAGCTGTAGAGGGCACGGTAGTTGGTGCTATGACAGTCAGGTACTACATACATAGAAACCATAGAGTTGCTGCTTGGGTGACATAAGTGTCACAGCACTGTGACTATGATGCCTAAATGTCTGAAGTTTGGTGACCCAGTCTAGCTCCCTCAATTTCATTTATGTGTCTTGCCTCATGATATAGTGAGCACCAAAGCTAGATTGGAGAGCAAGGAGGCTGCAGTTCTAAAACATGTTCTTGAAACATCCTCTGTCCTTCAGATATTTCATTTAACAGCTGCGGAAAATGAGCCCCAAATCAGGGAGACCAAATTTGCCTGTAGAGGGCTGCACTAGTTTCTTATTCTCAGAAGACTGTCTTTAGACAGATAAACATCATTGTTGTAGAATCAAAGAGTTAATTGTAATCAATTCATTGAATTCATATCTAACTGTCTCAGCCTTTCCCATTCATTGGCGTTGAGTTGTATAAGCATTCTTAAGGTTGTTAAATTACTTTTTTTCTTTACCCCACTATGAGGTATTTGAATCCTTGTTTTATATTTTGTTTCCTAGTAGAATTTTTATTTTTCAAATTCCTTGAATTCCTTATCCTTAATCTTATTTTTATGTATTCTATGGCTTAAGATAGGCCTTAAACCAAGGGACAGTCAACCTATATGTTGAATCTCACCTAAAGACTGTGAATTCTGCATTTTTCACAAATCATATAATTACAGCATTCATTCATCCATTCATTCATCACACATTCAGCCAATATTTATTCAACTCCTGGTATATGCCAGATATAGTCTAGCCTATTCTATTTATCAGCAGTTTTGAATCAATGCAGTCCAAATATATGAGATCTCACAGTGTAAAGATCTATATCGAGGACTAGAAAAATTTACTAACTCCAGGAGTAGAATAATAAATATCAAAATGTTGATAAAATGGGAGTCTTATTTTGTTCTTTTTGTTATTATCCCCTAAGTTTTCCATAATAAACATTATACTTTTTAAATGAGGACAGATTATATTAAAAATACATAAATAGGTTTGGCATCAATTTTACAAATTTAATATCCTTCTTCCTCCACCTACCCCAAAAATGTCCCTCTTGCTAAAAAGTCCTCAAGGTCAGAGATGTAATTTTCATCCTTTTTATTTCTGGTTTTCACTTTATTCTGAGAGTGGAAAATGTTCATATTTTTAAAGAAACTTCTTAAATTTAAGAGATAGCACACTGCTGTAGAAAGAGTCATGAGTCAGAAAGACCAGAGTTCAAAGTCATTTCTACCTCCTCTAGTAATAACTTGCAGAAGTTATTGCATCCTCCCAGTCCTAGTTTCCTTATGGGTAAATATGGGGTCAATAAATCCTTCATGCTGATTTGCAGAGGGGATGAAATGAGGTAAAGTCTGAGAAAATGCCTGCCACATAATAGAAGTACTCAGAGAATAGTTTCCTTCCTGCTCTTCTTCCACATTGGTATTGGAAACTGAGGCCAAGATGAATTACAGTGTTTTGTCAACATCATTGGTTGAGCATGCTTAAACTCATGCCTTCAAACACCTGTTCAGCTCTGTGTCCTGTATGTCACACTGATTTTTCTATTGCAAGTCAGTTATTGGAAGTATCACAAGTGATATTTCCACTGACTCTATGCCTCCTATTTCTCAGCAGTATAAATAACACCAAACAATACAGCACTTATTCCTTAACATTCAATGACAATTCTGTTTATTTGACATTAGCTTTCTACCCAATAGCCTTTTAGCTGGCAAAGTGATTGCTTTAACTGCCTGCCTACTTCCCAAGGATCAGGCGACTCTCTCAAGTGAAGAAAGGAAATAATCCAGTCCACAAATCACAGAGACAAGCGCTCACTCTGGTTGCTTTATGCTAAGCCACCTTGGAGAGCAAAAGTGCAGGAGATCACGTAGCTCATGTTCACATAATTGTTGGGCTGCTCTGACTTCTTCCAGGCCAAGGCATTTTTAGCACTACCTCTCTTTAGTAAGACTTAGAAATTCAATAGTGACACTATTCTAGGACATGAAGGAAGGTGGGATAATGAGCCATGTTTCAAGCAGAAAGCTGATGCCAGTGCACTTCCTCAGCATAAGTTTTCTACAGAGGCGATTGCCTTATCAGTATGGGCCCATGCTACAAAAGTATGTTTATTTGGCGCGCGTGCTCTCTCTCCCGCTCCCCCTCCCTTATTCTCTCTCTAAAATCAATAAAAACATTTTTTTAAAAAAGCCCTAGCCAGTGTGGCTCAGTTGGTTGAACATTGTACCATGCACCAAAAGGTCACTGGTTCAGTTCCCTGTCAGGGAACATACCCAGGTTGTGGGCTTGAACCCCAGTAGGGGACATGCAGGAGGCATCCCATCGATGTTTCACTCTCACAGCAATATTTCTCTCTCTCTCTCTCTCTCTCTCTCTCTCCATTCACCCCTCTTTCTTCCTTCCTCTCTAAAATCGATAAAAACATATTTTTCAAAAGCTTATGTTTATTTGGGATCATTTTTACAAAGAGCAGGCACTTGAGAATTGTTATCAAAATAGATCAAATTGTCAGTCTTCTACTCCAAACCATGAAATAGGTTAATGGGTGTTTGGAGCTAGAAAGGATATCAGAAATGTCTTATCTGAACTTTCTGTGTGATTGGGGGGGGGGGGGGGGATATGTATGGGGAAAACCGAGGCCCAGACAAATTAAGATGTTTTTTCAAGGTCAAAGGTTGAGCCAAGCTTGATTGTGTGCCTTCCAATACCGGTTCACCTCTCTAACATGTATGTCACACTGATTTTCCTAATGCAGGTGAGGTAGTAGAAGCATTCCAAATGACATTTCCACCTACTCTATGCTTCCTAGCTCATATTCATAGGCAGTTTAAATAGCATTGAACAAAGTACTTATTGATATTCATTTCTTCAACAAATAATTAATGATCCCTTTTTATGTCATACATACAGTGGAGAGATAGATTGAACTAATGAATCAAACCCCTCCTTTTGAGGAAGTGATAGGATTTCTTATCCTATATTGTAGATTATGGACTTACTCTTTACCCAGGGATGAGCAAAAGGGCATTTTCCTGATAAACAGTGATACAAAATGTTTCTTTCTGGCTCTCTCTACAAGAGAGCTTGCAATTATTTCCAGGAAGTTAGTCATAGCATTTGATTATGGGTAAGCGCATGTTAAAAAGAAGACTATTTCCCTCTGGAATTTGGTGTTTACTTCAAAATTCTGGAATGTGCCCAAGCAAGGGGTTTGCTTTCGTTTGGTTCAGCCTCCTGATTGGATAAAAGCTAATTTCCAGTGACTCACTATATGAAACTTATCTTGCATTGTATAAGCACTGAATGTAGGGAATGGAAAAGCATTTGAGAAAGAAACGACTAGAAAGAATTATAAATAAACATATGAATATATAGAAAAAAGGTTAAAGTTACCATTTGGAAACATAGCTTATATTACTTAATATTCTGCCTATCTTGTAGACAGATGATTAAAGCAAAATCATAAAATGTTATAGCTTTTGTAATCCAGCCCACAGGATCCACTTGTAACCACCAAATTACCACTGCATATTGCCAGTCAGAGTTCAGTTCTTCTCGTTTTGGAATGGCATTGTATTTGGGATGATAGCATAGCGATTAGATATAAAGAGGAGACTTGTATCACTTTCAGTTCTGCCAATATGCTTTGTCTGCCTGGGCCTCAGTTTCTCTAACTTTCAAATGGGAAAATAACTGGCTGTAACATCTTACAAAACATATAGATGTTGCGAGGATCAGCTATGATGATGTATATGAAAGGAGTTGTTCAGTGAAAACTGAGCCTCGGCCTGGCTCGGGCTGATAGGGCTGTGTTGCCCAGTCCCAATCAGGGCCGGCTAGGGGGAGGGACCGCGGGAGGTTGGTCGTCTCTGGGAGCGCACTGACCACCAGAGGGTAGCTCCTGCATTGAGCATCTGCCCCCCTGGTGGTCAGTGCATGTCATAGCGACCAGTCGACCTGTTGACCGGTCCTCACGGTCGCTTAGGCTTTTATATATATAGATAGCCATTATTATTATCTCTATCTTTAACGCCTCCATTGCATCACTTTCTAATGGAATGCTTTGTAATGGACTCCACTTGTGAGTCTCAGGCTTCCCATTAGAGTTGAAGCTCCTTGAGAACACAGCCCATTCATCCTCAGATCCTGCATCATGCGGAGTTCATGCACTTTTGTTTCCCTTCCAGCTGCACATCCCCTTTAAGGGAACTTCTCTCTCCTTCCTTCTTGGTAAAAGATGCTCCTCAGGATGGCTGAGTGGGATTTTAGAAAGGGCTTGAGTTCATTCTTTACCAGGACTCTGCAATTCAATTTTAGCCTCAAGTGTTGATGGAAAAGGTCAGAGAGTTCAAGCCACTCTTCAGTGGAAGTGAAACTGGAGAAGGGCAGGAGGCCAAAAATACAGCCCTTTGTAAGTAGTGTTTGGGGACATGGACTTCAGCATGTCAAGTGCCCACTCGTCCTTCCCTTGCTCCAGGCCCTTCACAGCCCCCTTCTCAAGCCCTCACAGGGCATGAGGGTCCTGCTATAGGGAAGCTGAATTGCCCTTTCCTGACACCAAGCTCAGCAACCAGGCAGGGTCCTCAGAGTCCTTAGGTCCTCCCCTGTTTGCAATTGATGCACCTTAGGAAGCGGAGAGCGATGGGACAGTGTGTTTTATTAGAGGAAGGACTTGTATGACATGCTATTAATTGAACCCCCTGAGGAATGTTTCCAGTGTCTGCAGAGGAGGAGTACGGAGCAGGAAGAAGAAATTGTTTCTGTGATAAAGGCATAGATTCTTGTGTGTAGCTCCTGAAACACTTTTTGCAATCTATTTGTTAAAATCTTGAGACCAGAGACTGTCATACATACATTATTTTAAACAGTATATTTATTGCAGATAAAAATGCTAGCCTATTACAGATTGTAATTTAAATGTCTACAATTATGATTGACATGAAGATTTATGTTGCTGCACATCCTTCTTTTTTCTTATCTTCTTCTATGTCAGTGAGTATCCAAAAAGCAGACCCTTTACCTTGAATTTCCTAAACAGCCTGGCTAGGCTTACATGAATTGGAAGTTCAATTTAGAATCCATTTGCAGTTTGGTAATATTTTATTTTTCACTTATATATTTTTTTAAAGTACTGTGAATTTATGTGCTTGCCCATTGTAATTAGGGCAATTATATGCCATTAAACTCAACCAATCACCTGACCACAATGTGGTGCACACTATTCTAGTAGGTGCTCAATAAAGCTGTGATGGAAAACTGAATGACACTTCCTAACATAAGACAAGGTCCTCTCTGTTCTGGCTCAACCTAGATCCTCAGCTTTATCTTCTGTGACTCCCAAAACTTTAAGTTTGCTTATAGTGTTCTCCATTCACATTCACCAAATATTTATTCACTTGGGTTCACCTTTCTCCACTTCTTCATTAACAGACTCCAGCTCATCTTCAGAATTCAGTTGATACGTTGACATAGAAAGTCTTCTTGAGAATCCCCTCCAGCTGCTATCTCATTAAATTCTTATCTCATTTTATACCACCCTGAACAAGTCCCTAATATAGAGAATTTCAAAGGACATTGGAATTATATTTTCTCCCCATGTCTGTGTCTTCCACTATGAACTCCTAAAGGAGAGGGAGCTTATTGTGGTAATGTGGCTTGGATCATGTTCCCACCCAAAAGATATATTATAGTCCTAGCCCCAGTATCTGTGAAGGAGGCCTTATTTGAAATAAGGATTTTGCAACTGTAATTAAGATGTAAGTTAAGATGAGGTCATGCTGAAGTAACAAACCCTTAACCCAATATGACAGATGTCCTTATAAGAAGAGAAGAGACACAGAGACACACATGGGCATGTTGCAGTGGAGGGAGAGATCAGGGGTGGTACAAACATAAGCCAGGGAATGCCAAAGGTTGCCAACAACAACCAGAAGATAGGAAGAGGCAAGGAAGGTTCTCCTCTGGAGTCTTGCAAGAGAATAAGGCCTTGCCATCATCTCATTTTCAGACTTTCAAACTCCAGAACTGTGAGAAAAAAAATTTATCTGTAAGCCATTGGTTTCTGGTACTTTGTTACAACAGCTTAGGAAACTAATAGAGCTTGTGGTCTTATTTCATATCATTTTTAAGTATTGACATAATTCTTGCCACTTAGTAAATAGTGAAGTGATTGTCCTTTAAATGAATCTGAAAACACCTAGAATGTTCTACTGCTTCCCCCACGCCTTATTCAGTAGTCATTCAAGGACTCTATAATTTCTAATGGAATGCAGAGTGGAAGTCATTCAAGTCTTACCCAGCCAGGAAGGTCCAGGTAAATGGCTTTTAGTCTTGGGAAACTTTCTCTTGTCAACCCAACCCTTTCTCCTCTGGATTCTTGAACCATTTTATTATTTATAATAATCTTTATCTGCCCAGCTGGTGTTGCTCAGTGGTTGAGCATTGACCTATGAACCAGGAGGTCATGTTCGATTCCCAGTCAGGGCACATGCCCAGGTTGTGGGCTTAATCAACAGTGGGGATGTGCAGGAGGCAGCTGATCAATGATTCTCTCTCATCATTGATGTTTTTATCTCTCTATCCCTCTCCCTTCCTCTCTGAAGCCAATAAAAATATATTAAGATATAAATATATATGTATATATAATAATCTTAATCTTAGATATTCCAGTGCACCATTATACATAGCTTGCCTCCCCCAAAGATTTACCATATTGTAAGATCTTGATTATCTAGTATTCATTTTACATGTAGTGAATAATATAACTATTCCCTGCATTGTCCACATTTTCAAAAGTTAATGGGAAAAATGAGGCTCAAATTGATGAAATAATTCACCTAAGACATCAGGATAGGAAGTGGCAGATTCAGGATTTGAACCAGGCTTCTGTGATCCCAGATTGTACTCTTTCCACTTCTGTCTTTTAGTAAGATTTCACAGTGGTAACTATTGACTGAAGTCCTCAGTTGTCCTTGTGGTCACTGAAGAAGACATCTAAGGCTTTTCACCAACAACAGGAGCTGAGCATACAGATGTGGGACATGGAGACCCTGCCAACCTGGGGAGCTGGAAACCAGAGCCACAGCAAACACAGGCAGAGTCTTGTAATCTCCCTTAATGAGGTCCATTCTCTCACGCTTCCCATGGAGTGGCTCACTAATACAATTGCCCCAAATAGCAATTCAACTTTTATTAAGTGCAGGTTGGATTTTATTCATAGAGGGTAACAGGAAAGAATGACACTGAGGAAGTTACTAATATATCGTTTTCGTGCTCTTTGTAGTCAGTATTCTCTGATTCCTCCTTCCCAACACATGCCTGGAGACATACGATTGGACAGGGGAACTTTCTTTATGAAAACCTGGAATTCCTCAGCTATAAAGAAAACAGACAAATGTTATCAATTTCTAGTCTTCTAAAGTGAGACCATGTGCCAGCAAACATTTTGTAAACTCCTAAGAACTACATCAAGAGCTATTATCATTGCTTTAGAAATATGTATATGGACTTGCTTCATGATTTTTATAGAACCAAGAGTAGTCTTTCCCAGGATCTTATGTAGTTATTTTAAATATGTTTTTATCATGCCACTATTAATTGTGTTAAAATAGTATTTTCATTTGGGCTATACCAAAAGACCATAACCTGAGTGGCTCAGACAACAAACATATTTTTCATAGTTCTGAAGGCTGGAGGTCCAAGATCAAGGTGCTGGCAGATTTGGTTCCTGGGGAACTGTGTCCTCACATGGTGGAAACTGAGGGAGAGCACACCCTGGGCCATTTTATTTTACTTACTAGAGGCCCGATGCATGAAATTTGTGCAAGAGTAGGCCTTTGCAGCTGCGGCTGCCTGGATCCCTCCCTCGCAGCCGAGGCTGCAGCCCCATCTTCGTCCTTGAATGACATCCTGGATGTCCAGTCTAATTAGCATATTATGCTTTTATTATTATAGATAAGGACACTAATTCCATCACAGAGGTCCTGTCCTCATGACCTCATTTAAGCCTAATTATCTCTTAAAGATCCCACCTTCAAATACCATCACATTGAGGGTTAGGGCTTCCATGTGTGAATTGGTGGGTGTGTGAGTACATAAGCATTCAGTTCCTACAAATAATATGTGATTTGAAATAATAGCTTTTGCTCACCTAACAAAATCCTAGCTATTCCATTAGTTGGAGAGCAGATAGTGCTGAATACTTGATTCTAACTATATCCAAGAGCATGAAATGTTTTTTTTTTTGTTATTCTAAAAAGCCTAAATATAGGGTGTCCCAAAAATGTACACACACACTTTATTTTTTTTTATTTTATTATTTTTTTATTGTTTTATTGCTTAAAGTATTACAAAGGGTATTACATATGTGTCCTTTTTTTCCCCCCACCCTTGACAATCCCCTGGCCTCCCCTACCCCCCAGTGTCTTATGTCCATTCACACTTTAAATAATTATAACGGCAGTGTTTATTGAAATGCATTTCATTTTCAAAATTGAGCTATCAGTTGTTAAATTGGGTATACATTTTTGGGGGACACCTTGTATATTTTAAAAACCAATGTGGTGAGAAATCTAAGTTTGATTCCTGGTCCCAGCACTTACCCTGTAACTTTGAATAGGTCACTTAACCTCTTTTAAGGGGCTGGCCAAGTCTTGGACAATTTGCACATCAATATACATGATGACAGTAGAGGATTTTAGCTCATTTAATAAAATAGGAATCCAGTTGTCGTCAGTGATATAAATGAATAAATAAATGAGATGAGAGGCTCTATGTTATCATAACAATAAATATCAATAAGCTGATTGAGTTAAAAAGTCATTTGACAATTATCATAGAAAGAAACATTTTGGGTAAGAAACATCAATGGATGCTAAAAGGAAAGAATAGAAATGGGATGTGAAACAGGATTTTGCGTAGTCTTAATCTCCTCATCAGATACTTTTTATTTATAAAGGTGAAAATATGTAATTTTAGAATAGAGAAAACTGGCCAAAACCACATGATCAAAATTAATACCACTAGTAATGGGAAAAATTTGTATCGTGTGCCACTGGGTAGGAGGCAATGAGAACACAGCTGTGATATTCTGGCCCAAGATGCATAACCTGAGTCTCATCATGGGAAAACATTGGACAAAATAATTGGTCTGTAATCTTCAAAAAAATCCAGGTCACGAAAGTCAAGGAAAGACTGAGAAACTGATGCAGGTTAAAGGAGATCAGAGAAACATGACAACTTAGAGCAATGTGAGATACTGGATTGGATCCTTTTGCCATAAAGAATATTATTGGGACAGTTGGTGAAACTTTAATGGGATCTCTGGTAAATGGAGATACACCAGTTCTTTGCACCTATCTTACAACTTTTTTTTTTTTTTTAGCTTTGAAATTATTTCCAATAAAAAGTAAAAAAAAAAAAAGAAAGAAAGGTAAAAAACAATTTGAATTCTGAAAATACTCCATGTTGTGACAGGAGGAAACAAGTTCTAAGAGGATTTTGAATAGAAAATTAGATTTGATATGAATTTGGAGAGAGTTTAGTTACCATTGTTATTTTTCAGAATAGAGGAAGATATTCTTGTTCTTGATAGATTAATGCTAATGCTTGGGAAAAAAAATCTCAAAAGCTCAAAATGGCCTGTTGCTTTGATCTTCTAAATCATGGTGTTATTTAGAGGAAGCTGGAAAGCAAATGAAATTTTATTCGATCACGTATATGATACATTTAATTGTAGGCATTATTTAGGGGATACATGAAAGCATTCTGTTGGTATCTTTTGTTTCTTCCATGATAAGAGCAAGGGAATTGTTTTGTGAATGGGGGAGCGGATATATTTTTTCCAGAGGATAATGCAATTTAGAGGCTCTGTGTTTTAAGAGTTTCTCGGGGCTGATTAAAGCCTTGCACTTGGGCTGGAAAGCCAATGCTCATCTGTGTAATGAACATCCTTTCATTGCATGAGAGAAGGACTTCTTTTTAAGTAGAAGTTAACAGTCATGACAGAGTTACACAAAGATAGGTGGCAGCCTGCCTGTGGCCGGGGAAAAGTTAACAGGAAAAGGCTTGGCCTGTAGAGTTTGAGGGACAAACTCTATTTATCAAACATCTATTATAAATTTTCTGGTGCTTTCATCTATCAAATTCAAAAAATATACATATACACACACACATATACATACATATATTCATACATACCTGGGGGTAACTCTTTAATTTAGTAGATTCCAAAGACAGCAAAAGGAATTGTTGAGAATGAGTGCTATGACTAGGTAAGTCTTCATTATATAGTTTTATTTAAAAAAGTGCAGGATCCACAATAGACTATCACATTCATCTCTAATTGTGCTTAATTGAAAAATGTCGGTAACATAAATCAGTGTAGCTAAGGGAATCACTTTTTGGCCGGTCTGAATCAGGTACGTTTCTGTGGGTTACATGTTGCATGAGATCCACGGCATCTTGCTTTGGCTAGATGTGTTGCTTTAGGGCACTTCTTGAAAGTTCTTTGTAGTGAATGTTAATTTGAGTCCATAAAACCATATAAGAAATAAATATACCACTTTTAAAATATATTGATTTAACTCCATATGCAGTTGTGGATGGAAAAATAAAACTAAGTCAATTAAGAGCATCACCTCACATTTCCCCACGGGTGGATTTTGGAATAGCAGGGACCTTGCAGTGTCTTGTAGAGGCTGGTATTATTTAATGAGTCCTTCCATATATGTGAATCCTAAGAACATGGTGATAGGAGTGAGAAAGAGGTTATCACTGGGCAGAGATGAGACACTAGGAAGGGACATGAGACAACTTCCTAGGTGATGAAAAAGTTTCATATTTTATTTTTGGTCATGATAGCTAGGTGTATTTGATTGAGTCAAATTAGTAAAAATCTCACCAGACTCCACACTTCGGATCTGTACATTTTGTTTTGTGTAAATTATACATACTATAACACAACTATATATATATATATATCTGAAATTAAGTGATATAATAATATTGAAAAATGTAAGGTTCTACAACAAACCTAGAGAGAATTACAAATGTGTGTTTGCTTTTTAACCTGGCTAGAGATTTTAACCAGATAAGTCTGAGCCAAGCCAAGGAGTCTGCCCATTAATTAGACCCCCTGAGGTGATTCCACACTTTGAGAAATACTAAATCTGCTGCCAAGATATATTTTTAACACTGTTTTTAATGAACTTCCCTTTGATTGCCAATTTTCTACTTCCATAATATGAGGAAACTTTGCCCCACATCTCAGCATTGATACCAGTGTGAAACAGTCCTGTCCTGCTGTCTGAATATCTGCATCGGTTTCGCTGGCTTATTAATTAGCTTTGATTCTGTGAACTCGGGTAAAATATTTAAAGCTCTTAATTAAAACACTGGTGGGAACCAGAGTTCTCTTTGGGGCAGGTATTTGCTTTTGGCCAGAAATCTGTGTACTTGCCCTACTAGTACACATATCATTTTTCTCAAGCTTTTGCTCCTCAGCTGGAAAGCATGAATGAGAAAGTATTGCCTTGATGGCACAATGCCTGCGGAAGGACGTTGCCCATGATAGATGTTTGATAAATAGAGTTGACTTGAATTGGAGAGGACAGATCAGAAAAGGTAGGAAGGAAGGAAGGAAGGAAGGAAGGAAGGAAGGAAGGAAGGAAGGAAGGAAGGAAGGAAGGAAGGAAGGAAAGAAGGAAGGAAAGAAGGAAGAATAACAGTCAAAACATGAGCTTGAAAATATTTGAAATGAATGAAGACACTGAATCTTTCTTGTCATTCCACGTGTTATGAGTGTGGCCCAGTGCAGCTTCTTTGTTTTTTAATACAGTCCCCATATTAACTTTATAAAGTAGGTACATATTATCCCCATTTTACAGATGAGGAAAGAGGCTTGAAGTGGTTTAGTGGCCAACATCAAACAACTATTGCATTAGTCAGATTTGCAAGTTTGTGAGGCTGAAATGAACAACCAAAACTCTTTCAGAGGCTTATAACAATACATGTTTGTTTATTTGTGGCTCAGCCTTGGCTCCATTTCATGTGTCTTCATGTTGCAGAACCAAGGCTAAAAGAGGAAACTCTTAAATAGAACATGGGAGAGGTCATCAGTCAACCGCACAGTGGCTCTAAACTCTGCTAGGTCATCACGTCTGCTCTCCTCCCACAGACAAGAGGTGAGGATGTCTAATCACCTTACAGGGGTGCAGCGAGGATTTGAAGTTTGATGCCAGCTCCTGTGTTCTTAACTGCTGTGTTTTCTTTAGGACACATTATGCTCAGCAGTCAAGGGGGAGATTCTGGAGTCCAGGTCTAGATGTATTGCTTTGATTCCAAGCCCTTTAAGACAGGGAAATTGGGGGCTACTGGTTTATGTCCTGACCTTCTCTGGGTTGCCTCAGTAACTGGAGAAGTCTTTGGACTTTGGGAAAATTCATCTCTGAAAAAGTAAGATTGGAGGAAGGAAATAAAGGCGGAGACTGACCTTGTCAGATGGCAATAGGTAAATACTTCTGACAGTGGAAAAAGTCACCCCATTTCATCCTCTTACAGTCCTGATTCGTGGGAAAGAATTTCTCCCACAGAACCCAATTGGCCTTCCTGTAGCTTCTAGCCATTGGCCATGATAAGTGGGTTTCATGAGACTTCAGGGAAGTCGCCTCTATTTCTGAGTCCACCTTGACGCTCCCTTTGATGAAGAGAGAGTCCTTTTATCATTTCAATAATATTAATGATATTTGATTAATGTTTCAATTGTTCAAAGCTTTTTGCTGCATTCATGTATTTGATCCTCATAGCAACCCTTTCACAGAGCAGACATTACGGTCAGCAGTTTCCAGATGAGAATACTGAAGACCAAAGATGCTGGATGGCTTGTACAAGTTAGTACAGCTAGCACGTGGCTGAGCTAAGGTTAGCTCTCACTCCAAAACCATCCAGGCCCTTTACCGTGATCACTTCTAGCCTATTTTATCCTTATCTCTCTGGTTGCTTATTGGTACCTGGAGAGATAAGCCCTGACTCTGGGCTGGAGCGGGCAAGATGCTTCTCATCCACACAGAACTCACTTACTATACAGAGGACTGGCCTGGTGAGGCTGACAGGGGCAGTGTATAATTTCTCTAGAAAATGGCAGACTAATGAAAAAAAAGGTCATAAATATCATCAAATCCAAGGCCTGACATTTACCAAGGACAATTGTTTCATCATAAAATGTCTCGGGCTTTTTGGAGCCTTTCAATTAAGCTCCCACAAGACATCCTGCTTCCTCACCAAGGAGGGGGAAAGGAAAAAATAACAAAGTGTGTGCATGTGTGTGGGGATGGATAGGAGGGGGGAGAGGAGATGGCAGATGAGAAGAGGAAGACCAAAGGGGGCATTCCTGTGGTTTCAGGAGTAAATTGAGCTCCTGATTCTTTGTGACCAGTTAGTAGGATTAAGAGTTCAAAAGGGCAGGTCATACAAGGGCACGGGGTCAAACCGGGTCTTGCAGGGATGTGACCCAGGAAATGTGGCCGAGTGGCCCCCATGCCTTCCCCAGCAGGCCTCCAATTAGGATTTAATGGCCAAATGTGGAATGTGTTAGGAGTTCTGAGCAGAAAGGCTATGTTCAAAGCCGGGGATCATTTCGGCTGAGTAGAAAAACATTCCTCCATGGCCAGTTTCCTCCTGAACCTTGCTCATGGTGGGGCCTCACTGGCGATGGTGCTTTACGAAGCCTCATGTGCAAGTGGCCTAGGCGTAACCCCCCTGATATCCTCAAAAATGACACAAAGAAAAATCAGCAAATCCCTTGGCTCTATTTGGTATTTGGGGCAAAGTGGGGAGTAGGAAGAATCTTCCGACCTGGGATTCTTAATGCTTATGGGTCTTACAAATGTGTATCCAATTGAGGACACAGATAGAAAATGCATGGGTATAGGTAAGATAGTGTTAAAGTAGATGTATCCCTCTGTATGTCTGTGTGCCTGCTCTATTTGTTTCTTTACCTATCTCTTTCTATCTATTCATTCATTTATTTATTTTTCTTAAAATTTGTCCTTATACCTTGCTTTCTCAGAGAGGGATTCAAGCAATTGCCCTGACTCTGTATATTGTGCATGCACATATACCTGAGTATATGGGCATATGCGAGTGTATAGTCCCAGCAATTTTAACAACAAGCCCTTGTCATCTTCCCAAAGCAGCAGCTGTCTTGTGAGATCTTGTCGTGGGCCTGGCAGTGGGCAGGGTGCCAGCGAACACTACCCAGAGCAAAGCAATACTTCCTTGGAAAAATTGCCTCAGAAAAATGAGGAAGGACAGATGGCTACAGATTGTTCTGGAACATAAACCCAAGTGTCAGATATGCAGAGGAAGGCTGAAGGGAAGTCAGGGTGGTGGGGGGTGGCACAGTCAGGGCATCCAGGACAAAGCTTCATTCACAGGCCAAGAAGCCAGGCAAACTGCATTCCTGAGGAGCTCAGCACCCTGCAGCTGGTGCCGCGTTCTGTGCTGGGCACTGAGAACAGAGAAAGTGGGTCCTCACCACCATGGGGCTTTGGCGACAGAGAAGTTCACTCAGTAATGATAATACACGGTGACTCATGCTCTAATTAATGTAAAGAAATCGGGGCAAATTAGCCTCCAGAGAGCTGGACAAGGCTAGTCCGAGTAATGAAGGTAACAACTGAATGACCTTCACTAGGGCTGTCTTCACCGGCAGGACATTGGGTTTTGGGGGAGACATCGGGGAGGTTCTGTAGTAGACATTCTGGAGTGGGAAAAGATGAACCCGCACGGAGACTTGGAGAGGAGGAGGCTCATGGGAGCCAGAATACCTATAAAATCCAGGATGTCCGAAACCCCTTTGCGGACCAGAGAGTCCTTGGACCCTGGACCTACTCATGTGCTCTCGCTGGATATAGGTTAGTAAATGAAGGAGTGAGGCTGAAACAGGCAAATTATGAATGGCTCTAACTGCCCCACGGAAGAGTTTGCACTTTATCCTGGAGGTAAAGGGAAACTGACGAAAACTTTGGAGGAACATGATGTGATCCAAATTTGTATTTTAGAAATGTCAGCTAGGCCTCACAGGGTATCCCCGGGTGGGCAGAGGTGGGTGGGGGGAGGCAAAACCGGAGGCAGGGCCACGAGTTAGGAGATGTCTGAGGTCATCCAGATGCCACGTGCTGGAGACTGGATGGGACAGTGGCAGGAACCAGAGAGAAGAGGCCCCCGATCAGCCCCTGATTCCTCAGATCTCCATTCGTATGTGGATGTTATTCTCATTTCCTCCAACTTCAGAGCACAGGTCAAGATCTTTGAAAGAATCCTCAGGCTTCCTAGCACATTCGATTCATCCCCAGGTCACACAAACAGAGTGCCCTAGGGAAGGTGCGGTGAAGTCACAGGGGGAAATATCCACAAAATAAATCACTGCCTTTTATGACAGCAGATCTAGGTTTTACCCCCAGTTTCCAGGTCTTCCACTTAGTAGCAGCTTGACCTTGGTCCCGTCCGTTATCAAAGTTTCCTGTTGCATAAAATGGGAACGGTAGTATCAGCATCATGGTGGTGTGGGCATTAGCTGAGGAAAATATATGCACTGGGCTCTTTAAAATCTTGGAAGGACCATGCAAACACCAGGTATTAATTATGCAGAGACTCTGGGCAGGGGTTGACTTTAGCAGTTTCCAAGTGAAAAACAGAAGGCTGCATGATTTTAGATCATCAGCTGGATGGGGAGGCCTGCTCTTCAAACCTTGATCCTCAGGACTCCTGACTTCTCTCCCTTTCGTCCACGGGGCAGTTTATTTCTGAAGGATGCTGTCCCTGCTATGGCGCTTTATCAGAGAACGGGAATTAACTCAAGACCAGCTGGCTGACTTCCCAGCGCCAGTGCTCAGCAGGTTCTTTGTGGAGAGAGGCAATTTCTGGAGAGGCCTCTGTGGGCACCCCTAAGAGAATGGCCTGTAAGCCCAGCACACAGCCTATAAATACGCTAGACCTTACTCTGTTTACTGCGTCTCTCTTGAGTAGGACTTGATGACATCCCTTTGCACACGCTTTATTTCAATTAACATTTCACAGCCTCCGTCCTTATTTTTCTTAGGCCATCCAAGCACTGGCTCTCTCTCATCCCAGAAGCTCAGGGAGCTCTAGAGGGCCCACTGAAGTCAGCAGACATCTGTCCTTGATTAAGGAGGAAGACAAATGGCGGTGAGGGCTGTGGACACAGTTGAGATCCACCACGCATCTTAAACTCTATGGAAAACAGTAGGGCTTTGTCCAGCGTTGGGGGTTTTGGTTTAATCTTGAGTAGATGGTGCAGGCAACTCGCTGCTGTTGAGAGAGATGGAGCGCCTGAGACTCAGTGTCACAGAAACGTATTGTTTGGGTGAGACTGTCAACTCATCCCGTGCAACAGCTCGGGAAGTGCCTTCTTTCAATACACACGTGGTGAAACTTCCCTCTGATTCCAGGGACTTTACTAACTGCAGGGTCCATGGGAAGGAAGGTCCCTAGTCTCCAGGAAGAGGGGATAGATACCTTCATTCATTTCTTCATTTATTTATTCAGTAAATATTCATTTGACACTTTCCTATGTGATAGGCATTGTGTTAGATCATATAAAGTAATAAAATGTGGATCCCCAATGTTCATGGAGCTAATCGTCAAATAAGGGGGATAGACCTTTCTAATATTAACACAAAAAATGACAAACTATGGTAAATATATGTAGAAAACAGGAACCTTCACAGAGTCATAGGATCAGAAAAAGTCCGTAGGAAATGATATTTGAGTTAAATTATGAAAATGAGTGAAAGGCAACCAGCTGAAAGATTGAGGATCGGGAAAGGTGTTCATGGGAGGGAACAGCCTGGGTATGGGCTTGGGAGTCAGGAGGAAATGAGAGAAAGCCAGTTTTCCCGAAGTTTAGGGAGGAAGAAGATGACAAGAGTAAGATAAGTCTAGAAAAGTCTTAGGAGCCATACTGAAAATGTTGGTGATTATCTCAAGAACAGTGGGATACCATTAAAGGATGGTAAGCAAGGGGGTGTGAAATCATATTTGCAATTTGAGCTGAGAACCCTTCTCTAGTTATAGAGTACAGATCAGAGAGGGTGAAGGTGGAAATATATTGTTTGGTGTAGGAGGGTTTTAATGTGGTTCAAGTCAGTGGTGATGATGGTTGGACTAAGGTAGAGATCATGACCATACATAGAGGTGACCCAACTGAAAAGAATAAATACAACAAAAAATGGTAAGAGCTACATAAAAGTGAACACCAAGTTCCCAAAGTACATCAGGGAGTGGGAAAGGCAGATGAGGGAATCAAAGCTGAAGGAGCAGTGATCTGAAGATCACCCAGCCAGGAGATCATCTTTTGCTCTGATCATTCTGTTCACCTGCCTCCCAGCCCCCTTTAGAATTTAACCACAACTCTGTTGTTCACTGCCCTTCCCACTCCAGCCCTTGCATGAAGTGTTTCCTGCCTTCTTTGTAAAGAAAAGAATCCACATTTTTCTCAAGGCCCCTGAGTGGCACTTAGAGTCCTGACCTCCAGAGTCTAAAACAGCTTTGTTTCAACCCCTTGGTCCATCCGGGCCTCAGGCACCAGTCTGAGAAAATAAAGAGAATCAACTCAGTCATTGGGTCTGCCCATGAAGACGGAGGGTTTGTTGGGAAAACCTCTCAGATCACAGAACAGAAAGCAGGAGCTGAGGAACAAATATCAAGCATTTCCCTGGACAACACATACTGAGACCTCATTCAACCATTACTCAAAAGGCACCCTAACTGCCAGGTACCAGGCAATGAGCTTTGGACATGCATTGTGGAATCTTACTAAATTTCTCTATGATGTAGATATTACTGACCTTAGGTTTTTGTTGTTTTGTTTTGTTTTTACCAAGAGGGAAAAAGTGAGCATTTCTCCCTTTCTCCCATCATAAAATCTGTAAAAGCATGGATGTGACCCATGTATTCATCCCAGAGTAATATCTCTAGTACAAAATAGGTGCTCAATTTCTAAATGTTTTCTAAAAGTTTGAATGAGAATAGGTCAGTTAAATTAACTTCTCAAGACCATAGAGCTTTTAAGTGACCAAATCCCTACAGTTCCCCCCCCCCATTATATTACACTGTCTCATATTAGAAGCAGAAAGTGATTTAATGGAGTATCTGGTTACAACCCTCAGTTTACTGACATGAAATTGAGACCCAGGAAGGAAGTGACTTATTCAAGGTGTACCAGGATATTAATACCAGGTACGGCCTGAGAATCCAGGTCTCCCGGCTCCAGTCTCTTTGCCCTTCCTCCTACCCACCCTCTAAGCACAGATGGAGGAGGCTAGGTCACCAGTGTGAGGACCAAGGCAAAAGTCCAAAAGTCAGACAAACTCAAGCTACAATGTTGGATAAGCTGTCTCTTAAGACTCAAGTTTCCTCATCTGTACAATGGAGTTTATTAATAAGACTTTATATCCAATAAATCTATGGTGAAGATTCATTGATATTATCCATGTAAGTTGGGACAATGTCTCACCTACAGAAAATACTCAATGAATGTCAGTGGTCTTTCATTTACAGTTAAAATGTTGTAAGGTACTTATCTAAGTCTTGGTTTTCCCATATGCAAATGGAGAGAATAATAGTACCTACATCACAGTTGTTTTTCTGGAGATTAAATGATGTCATAGTTCTTAGTCTACCTGACAAGACTAAATGAGAGCATAGTGCTTTAAATTGTATTATTATTATTATTTATTTGTTATTATTCATTATATTTCTCTTGGCATTTGATACTTTAGAATGAGTAATGGACTGAGAGACTTTCTGGGTTGGAGTGGGAATGTGGGGAAGGGATGGGACATTATTAGGCTCTCACCAGCCAGGTCTCCATCGTCCAGTAACTACATGTCTTTCTCTGGATCCTTCAGAAGAAAATGGATTCTAACAGCCCTCATCTCAGGGCACAGATCCTGGATTATAACCCTGGGTGTCTTTTACATTTTGCTTATTTATATATATATACTCTTTTTTGTATATACTCTTTTGTATAATGATGATTTAAACTCTTTTCGAAAATGGCAGCCTGCTCAGCAGTGTTCAAGGTCCTGTTTCGATCTGTGACTGGAGTTTTCTAAAGGAGGAAGAAAAGTCTGGAGTAGTTTTGGATAGTCATCTTAGCATATTAATCATAATAGCTGTTTCTGGAATGCTCTGTGGATATGGGGCATTTTACTTAGTATGATGGTCAATTTTATGTGTCAACTTGACTGGGTCACGGGGTGTCCATGTATTTGGTTAAATATTATGCTGAGTATTCTGTGAGGGTGTTGTGGGGTGAGATTAACTTTTAAATAGGCAGACCAAGTAAAGCAGATTGCCCTCCCTAATGTGGGTGGGCATCACCCAGTCAGTTGAAGGCCTGACTAGAGCAAAAGAGCTGACCCTCCCTGAATAAGAAGGGGTTGTCGCTGCCTGACTTTCTTTGAACTGGGACATTGGCTTTTTTTTCTTCCTCGGCACTCAAACAGAAACACTGACTCTTCTTGGGTCTTGAACAGGGACTACACCTTCAGCTCGCCCAGGTCTCCAGTTTGCCAACACACCCTGCAGATCATGGGACTTGTCAGTCTCCATAATCACATTAGCCATTTCTTATACTGTATATATGTTCACACACTATTGGTTCTATTTCTCTAGATCATCACAACTAATACGTATAATCCTTATAGCAAGTCTATGAGTTAGGCATTCGTATTCCCATTTCACAGTTGAAGACATTGCTTCACCAAGTGCCTGGTACATCAATGGGGAGCAGGGGAAGTCTTTGTAGTGGCTAGATATTTAGGTTTCATTCTTGTTGCCCTTGCTTTTGTTCTTAGTCTAGAGAACTAGGGGGAAAAGCCTCTGCCCAGAAAAGCCTCAGGTCTGTAGTCCTTACTATAAAGTTAATCCAAACGAGTAGGAGTGATTCTGCCTGTGAGGGACAGAGTACACGTCTCTTTAATCAGATCTGCTTCTTAATGTCCTAATGGGCAGACTATCTGGGATCATTAATGTCTGTGATGTAGTTTATGTTCATGTTAACAGAGGCCAAATGTGAGTGCATTTTTAACAAACCCAATCAACAAATATAATCACATCCACTCTAGAAATGTCCCAGCCATTATCCTGTTAAGAAGCCATAAAAGAGAATGTCATGCCTCATCTAGTCAGAACGTGGAAATGTGGGCTGCAGTGTCTTCAGGAAGTTCACGACTAGCAATGAAATCTTCTCTCATCAAAAAAATGCCGCAAAAAAAGGTCACTTCAACTTTTTGGAGTTGAAATATAAACGCAGACACACATTTTTTCTACTTTTGTGGGAATGAAGAAGGCATTAACGTGACAACTTGTTCCTTAAAGAGAAAGTATCTACAAGGGAAGAGGAATTCCTCATGAGAGGGTGTAAGCTGATGATGGCTTTTCCAAATACCACAAAGGCTGGAAACACATTTTATAGCCAGAGTTCTATCAAACATCAAGGTGATTTTGGCTGAGAGGAACTGTCTTCATTTTCGAATTCCACAAAGAATATTTATATCACTTTGGGATATGAAAGCCAGTATGGGAGACAAAGCTAAAGTATCTGGACCATATTGATGGTTTTGGAAAAAATATATTTGCCTCTTTGAAGTCAGAACGCCCCAGAAAATATTGGCTAAGAAATCATTCCACTGGGCATGGCCAACTAACAATTTTGATAATACAGGTTCAACTCACCAATCAAATTCAAAATCCAGTGGCTCTGAAAATAGTATTTTTGTAATTTGATGCAGTCTCATTTGATCACCATATCTAACCTGAATTAACTTGAAGCTCTTTACAATATTTCTTATTCTCATTTAGAGCGAATCTTTCTGTATTTCTGTTCAGAAAAATCAATATATTTGTTTACAGAGAGCTGCTTCAAACCCTCTGGACTAGTTAACATGAACACATGGTCAATATTGGAATTGTATTACCTTCCTAAAAATTCAAAATCTCGGAATTAAAAATAAAATATGACCCTACAGGCTTCATATGAGGAACTGGGATCCTGAAACAGCATCTTTCATATATGCAAATACTAGGTGTACCGGTTAATAAGTGGCGGATTTTGTAATCAAAGAAAACACGATCATTTCAAGAGAAACATCCAAAGTGCTTTATTCCAAGTAATGTCCATTGCTAGCTACACATTTCCCCCATCTTTCAGGTAATTCGTGGATAACGTCCCAATAGAACTTTCCTTGTTTTGAGGCAAACAATTTAGAGACCCAATTTTCCACTTCTTTGTACGTTTTGAAGTGCTGCTCAGAAAGTGCTTGTGCCATAGATCAGAACAAGTGGTTGTCTGAAGGAGCAAGGTCTGGTGAATACAGCGGGTTGGTTAATACTTCCCAGGCAAGATCTTTTAACGTGTTGTTAACTGGTTTTGAAGTGTGTGATGGTGCATTATCATGAAGCAAAATTATTTTGCTGTGTCTTCTGGAACATTCTGGTTGTTTCACGATAAAGCATGGTTCAAATTGATTATTTGTCGTTGGTAGCCAACAGTATTAATGGTTCCACCTGGTTTTAGAAGCTCATAATACACACCTCCCTGGTCCCACCAAACACAGAGCATTATCTTCTTTCTGAAGTGATTTGGCCTTGTAGTCGATGTTGATGGTTGACCTGGATCAACCCATGATTTTGTGCATTTGGGATTCTCAAAATAAATCCACCTTTCAGCGCCAGTCACAATCCGATGCAAAAAAACTTCCTTTCGTGCCATTGAAGCAGCATTTTACTAATGACTTTTCGTTTTTCCATTTGTCTTTTGTTCAGTTGATGTGGCACCCATTTTCCTTCCTTTAAAATCTTTCAGAAATCGTTTGCTGAGCAACGTTTAATCTTTCTGCAAGTTGTTTTTTACTTTGACACACATCTTCATCCAATAATGCTTGTAATTTATTGGTCTTCAAACTTTTTCGGTTGACCTGGACATTCTTTGTCTTTCACATTGAAATCATCACTTTTAAAGCATTTAAACCAGAGTTCACAAGTATCTTGAGATGGAGCATGTTCACCATAAGCTTCCCAAAGTATACAATAACTTTCAGCAGCACTTTTCTTCAAAATAAAGTAATGAATTAAAACTTCCCACAAATGCTCTTTTTTGGCATGAAATTGGACATTTTTAAGCATAAAAATATCTATGATATTGGCACCTTCAGCAAATTTGACATATGAAGTTTTGAAGCTTGCTGTCAATACACCAAAATAGCATACATATCAAATCGCATATACCATATACACCTAGTGTGGTATACTAGTAAGTTCAAGAAGTGGTTGTTATTTTCTAGCCCAGCCAGCATGGCTCAGTGGTTGAGTGTTGACCTAATGAGCCACGAGGTCATAGTTCAATTCCTGGTCAGGGCACATGCCTGGATTGCAGGTTTGAACCCCAGTGTGGGGTGTGCAGGAGGCAGCCAATCAGTGATTCTCTCTCATCATTGATGTTTCTATCTCTCCCTCTTTCTTCCTCTCTGAAATAAAAAACAACAACATATTTTAAAAATAAATAAATAAAAGCAACATTTCAACAATAATTTTCAACATCAATATTTAAAATGGCAACAACCGGATAATATAACTGGGAGCTCTCAAGGCAGAGATCAACACTCATCTACATAGAGCAGGGCCTTGCATGTATAAGGGGTTTGACAGTCCCTGTTGAATTGAATTAAAATACACCAAACAATAGTGCCAAGAATGGGAGAGGAATTTTGCTTGTATGACTAGACACACTTTTGCTAGCATTGAACAAAGTGGCAAGACTAATTTGTAATCAGCGCCTTACAAACATGTAAATTATATTGTAAACATCCTGTCTGGAAATAGTTTGTCAGCTAAACATTTGTCTTCTATGTCGTGCTTTCACCAACGGTCACACCCAGGTACCTACCAAACAATCATGCACGTGATTTTTAAAGGCTGTACAGGAATGCCTCCTTTTAGTGTGCTTCAAAGATACTGCACTTTATTCAATTGAAGGTGAGACCCTCCACATTATAACTCATTGAAGGCTTAGATAATAATTAGCATTTTTAGCAACGAAGTGTTTCTTAATTAAGGTATCTACATGTTTTAGACATAATGTTATTGCACACTTAATAGACTACAGCATAGTGTAGACATAAATTTATATGCACTGGGGATACCAAAATATTCATGTGCCTTGCTTTATTGTGCTGGTCTGGAACCGAACACACAGTATCTTCGAAGTGTGCCTGTAAAAATTAAAATGTCTTTCTAGAATAAATATCTTGAAGGTATCAAGTATTTCCTTTGTATTTATATT
Source organism: Myotis lucifugus (assembly GCF_000147115.1). Lineage (NCBI taxonomy): Eukaryota > Metazoa > Chordata > Mammalia > Chiroptera > Vespertilionidae > Myotis > Myotis lucifugus. The sequence goes on from NW_005871161.1 coordinate 2,038,659, forward strand.
CCTTTATTCTACAGTTTGTATTACTCTCTCTGGTTCAATAATATTGTCCCATTTTCCTGCTGAATTATCTGTCTCAGATTATTAAGGGAGTCTTTGCTCTTATTCTGGAGAATTCTTGAGAAACAGTGTTCACATGTGAAACACATATGTGACATTGAACAGCACCTCTGAAGACCCACATCCTTATCTGTAACATGGGATTTATGCCATAGGACTGCTTTGATATTAAAATGAGATGTTATGTGAATGTTACCTAAAGTGCAATATACACATTGTTGGTGCTCAATGACGTGTAGTAGTGGGTTGCCCTTTGTCTTTCCAAAACGATGGTCATTTGGCAAAATGCTGCTGTTTCCTTGAGAATCAAGTGCTCTTGACCATGTGCTGGGAAGGAACTCTATCATGATTCACTGGAAGACACTGTGGTGTCATGGGTCTACAGTTACCAACTAGCAAAAGCCAGATTTTATTGTTATCAATCATTGTCTTTTATATTTTTAAAATATCCATTATTTCTTTCAAAATCAGAAAATACTATCAAAGCCACATTTAATGACAGCTGAAATTTGCAAAAAATTAAATGTAACAGCTAAGTTGGTGTCGGATTGAAGCTCCTTTAAAACATTATCTTTCCAAACTCCTCTCCTCCACCCTTACTCCAGAGATTGTTTTTTATGTGTTTCTCCTTATGCATCATTGAGAACCATACTTTGAATAATGGAGAATACTTAGGTGGTTTCAATGAATCTTTTTTTTTTTGCCTGGTTTTCACAAGGTCAATCAAGCAGACCCTTCATGGTTCCATCACTGAATAATCAATCAAGTCAAAAACAATTGATCTGCTTCAAGCATGTCAGCAGCATATTGACCCACCCATTGAACTCTGCTCAAACGCAATGAAAGTGATGAAAGCCATCACTGCGTTGAGAAATGAGCAAATGAAGGACCCTCTGCAGACCTCTTCCCTCTCTCTTTCTTAATTATAGTGGTTGTTTTATAAATTGATTGTAAGGCTGTTAACATATGAATCTGTATGCACCAGGGCCTAATGGAAATTGTTAGGTCAATATCTCCTTTTGGCCACTAGTTGTCTGCGTGAGCGTAAACATACCTCTTCTTTCCACAGAGAGGCTCCAGTGTGATCATGAGGAAGAGAGCATTGAAATCTTGCTACCTGGCATATGTGTCAGTTTGGCTCAAATGAACTCATAAAAATTCTAACAAAAAAAAAGTGATCAGGTGGGAGTTTATAGTAAAGGCGTTGGAGTCTGATGACAATGATATGGATCCCAGCCCTGCAGTGTCATTGCTGTGCAAATTTGGGCAATGACTTACCTTGCTTATGTCTTAGGTTCCTTACCTATAAAATTGTTATGAAAATAGTAACTGCTTCATAGGGCCTTGGGAAGTGATAGTATAATAACCCATAAAACACTTACTTTAGAGCATCAGACCTGGAAAATAGTAAAATTAGCTTTGCTATGTCTGCATTTTGAAATATCCTTCATTATCTCTTTCTTTCCTATGTTTTCCAGTGTTATCTTATCCATTTTATTTCTCATGTGCTGAGCAGCTACACTTGATGAAACAGCCACTGCTGGTTGTCCACCAAAATCCAAACCCAAGACTCTTCCAGTTGTAAAACTTCCCAATATTGGCTGGGCATATGGTTTCTAAATTATAGACTGAATTTCTAAGTCTCCCCTGTGTATGCATGTGATGATGTACGTGCTACCCAATTGGGTATAAGAAATGGTATGGATAACTCCCAAGAAGTATTTGTAAGAGAAAGAGGTTATGTTATTTTCTCTCCCTTTTCTCCTTCATAGTATTTTGTGAATATTCATGTAAATATTTTGGCTGAAATTGAACCATGAACTTGAAGGTGAAAAGCGTGATCTATACGTTGGAAGATACTGAAGAAAGATAGAAGGAATCTGAGACTGATGATTATGGAGTCACCACTGCAGTCCTGGACTTTCTACCAGGATTTATAGCTGAGGATGAAAAACATAGTCATGTTTCATTGAAGTCACTGTAAATTTGGGTTAAGAAAAAGTTATGTGATCATAGGTATCACGGTGGCAGCATAGAATCAAGTGATTTCCATAGTGCTGGCTGAGGAAATGCCGATGGATAAAAGTATCCAGGATAATAATCTATTTGCATGAGTATAAGACTGTCTTGATTCCTCTTTCTTTAAGACCACAGACTGAATGAATGAATGAATGAATGAAGAAAGATTAGAGCCCAGCTGGTTTGGCTCAGTAATTGGGCACCAACCCATGCACCACAAGATCCCTGCTTTGACTCCTGGTCAGGGCACATGCCTAAGGGGGTTTTGGGCTCAATCCCCTGTAGGGGGCGTGCAGAAGGCAGCCCATTGATATTTCTATGTTTCTGTCTCTTTCTCCCTCTTCCTTCCTCTGTCCGAAATAAATAAAAACATATTTTCAAAACTGATTATGAAAAAATGTGAATGAATAGACTCCTCCAGCTCACTCTATTTCAGAACACTAGAATTTAACTATTCTCCCAGGAGTATCTTGGCATTAAATGTAAGCCATCTATGTTTCCGAAATGTAGAGGGTTGGAATCACAGGGCTGAGACTCAAAGGACCTGGATTCTGTCCTGTTCCTTCTTGAGAAGGAACTTTGTGACTTTGAGTGTTCCCTTTTTCTAAGCTTTTGCTTATTTTTCTGAATTATGCACATCATAACATCAACACTTATGTAGCCTGGGGAAGTATCTTGAAAATTTAAAACCTGGAACCTTTGTTAGGTATTACTATAACTCGTTCCATTGATGGTTGAGGTTGGCGCACAGGTTCCATTTAAGAGAATCATAAAAGGGGTGTTTCGAAAACTCGAAGTCTGTAGATGGGCCAGTTGGCAGCACATACTACTGGGGTTGAGAATGCACATTTATGCAGTTGGGTCTGCCCTTCACATCTGCCCCAACCCAATCCCTGCCCTCTGTGAGGAGACACAAGCCTGCTATTCATCATAGTCTTCGCTTGCCTTCAAGAATGTGCTACTGCTCCTGTCCACTGCAACAGGCGGTTGGTTGGCAAAGCTTTCAGACACCTGTTGAGGCTGAGTCATCCCTATTCACAGGATGTGCCTCACTGCCTGCGTGTAGAGTGTTCGGTAGAGGATGAGAGCCCTGGCTGGCCCAATCGGTGCAGCTGATGCTCTCATTCATTGGCAGCTTATAAGGGAAACCAGAGAGCCGTGGTCTAATTTCACTTGCTCCTCAGCTTCTTTTTTGACAGACGGATGTTCACAGTGGGATGGTCATGCACATTCGTTCAGGCTCAGGAGCCTTAGAAGGAATTTTGTGGGGCTTGGAGGAAATCAACTGTTTCATGGAAATTAAAATGAGTGGTGGTGGCCTCGATATGGTGCCTCCTGGGACCCCCGACACTTTCTTCCTGCATACCCAGCTTTGCTAGCACAGCTACTTACATAAACTCTAGGCCATTGTGTTGATTCCAGAACCAGCAGGCTTTGTAGATAAAAATTGACTTATAAGTCAATACACTCTTGATCTTAGCGGGCACTTGTGGATCTGTTTGACTAATCCAGAAGTATTGGGGTTTTTATGGGAACCGATTGGTCATCAGTATTGGAGTTTCTAGGGCAATCTAAATAGTTAACCCCTTTTTCCAGTTGCTTCTCCAGAACTTCTGTTTAGAAGGCGGTTAGAAGCTACAACACACCTGGAAGAGGAGAGTGGTAGTCTTGGAAATTAGTTTCCTATGGGTTTTGCATAATGTTGAGAGAGATGCCTTTCTAAGAATGGTAAATGGCTGATGACCAACAGGGTCCTTACTTTACTGCAGTAAAATAAGCCATGCATGTTTCAAAAGTGTGTAGAGGGTTAGAAATTCAAGGCTGAGAGAATCAAAGCACGTGGGTGTTGAATTTACTGGAACACAGAAATAGAAATAAAACAGGAATTGAAGAAAAAACTAGCCTTGTTACTGACAAAGCAAGGTTAGAGCATGCAGTATAGCTTGGGAACATGGATAGAACACATCTCTCTTCTCCTTTCCTGCTAAATTAAACTCACCAGCCCAGTCAAAGATACTGTAGTGGGATATGAAGGGTTTTCATCAGAACTGCAGTCTACATTGATCATCTTCCCTCAGGGTGGAGACTCTCTGACCTGCAGGAAGGCAGGCCCCATGAAAGAGATCCTAAAGAATCACAAGTGACTCTCTTCAGGATCTCCACTTCCGCTTATGGAGGGGTACACATCAGAGGCAGAGCGGAAGCTCTTGACTCAATATTTGGGAGAAGGCAGAAGCTCCCTACTTTATAGGCCACCAGTATTGCTGAGAAAAACAAGTATGGCTCCTTATTACAGTGACCAGGCTTAACCGAAATGACAGCTGTGGTATGGGACAGAGGGCAAAGCCCTGGATTCCAAGTCAGATGGAACTAGACGTGACTCCTAGTTCTATCATTTAGTAGCTTTGGAGCAACCTCTTCACCTCTGTCCCTGGGCATCTTTCTAATACTATGAGGGTGCCGAGACTCCAAGTTTCCTTCCCAACAGTGGAGGGAGAGGCTGCGTGGCTGAGAGCCCTGCAGCCAGAAGGACCTACCTTTGTTTAATCCTGGCTCTCATGATTTCTGAGCACCAAATGTTACATCTGCAAAATAGAGTAACTACCTTCTACCTTGCAGGGTTACTTTGGATAAGGAGAGACTATGCATGAATAATTTAATGCATGATAAATGCTAAACAAATAATTACCATTTTAAAAACCCGAAGAATTGCTGTTCAATTTTATGAAATCACTGCCAAATTCTGGAGGTCAGAGGGTATGATATTGTGATTTATACTAATGAATATACATGTGGTCTTCATCCCCATTTCTGGCACAGAGCTCCTAAAACCCTTGAAATTTATTAAGTGATGAGAATGAAAAAGATGTCTTTTGTCATGTCAATGAAGTGATTTTGGGGATGTCTCTAGATCACCTAAGTATAGGGGCTGGTCACCAGAGGATTGTGATTAGAGGGTTGAAACTTTCAATCCCATCCCCCTGATCTCCTGAGAGGGTGCGGGTGGAGGAAGTTTGAAGGATTTTCAGTGGCCAATGCTTTAGTCAGTCACGCCAGCCCATGTAATAAAACCTCCATAAAAACCCAAAAGGACGAGGTTCAAAGACCTTGAGGTTGCTGAACAGGTGGAGATGTGGGGAGAGTGGCATGCCTGGAGAGGGTGTGGAAGCTCGATGCCCTTTCCCACACCTTGCCCTATTTCTTTGTTCCATCTGGCTGCTCCTGAGTTACATTCTTTTATCATTAACTAGAGGCCTGTTGCACGAAGAGATTTGTGCAATAGGCCTCCCCTTCTCCTGGCTGCTGGCACAGGTTTTCCTTCGGCACCAGGGACCCAGGCCTTCACTCCGGCCAGAGCTGCCTTCCGTCTTCTGTCTTCCGTCTTCACTGCTCTAGTTCGCCTTCAGTCTTCCCTCCGCCGCTTGGAGCCTACATATGCAAATTAACCACCATGTTTGTTGGCGGTTAATTTGCATATCGCGCTGATTAGCCAATGGGAGGCATAGTGAAGGTACGGTCAATTACCATGTTTGTCTATTATTAGATAGGATTGGTGATCTAGTAAGTAAAATGTTCCTGTTTTGTGAGTTGCTCTAGCCACTTCATCAAACCTAAGAAAGTGGTCATGGAACCTCTTGTTTATAGCCAATTGGTCAGAAGTACAGGTGACAACCTGGACTTTTGATTGACATCCTGTGTTGGAGGGCGGTTTTTGGAACCTACAATTTGCAGCCAGTTTCTCAGAAGCACGGGTTTGTGATTGGTGTCTGAAGTGGAGTTCTGGGACTAAACGCTTTTTTTCCTATGGAATGTGCTGCTGTCTCTGGATAGATAGTGTCAGAATTGCGTTGAATTGAGTTTAATTCTCAGACACCCTGCCGGTATACAAGAACTACTTATAGGTGTGGTAAATACCCTCCATAACATGCACACATTGGAAATGGGCCCAGAAGTCCAAAAGAGAGCATTATATAATATGGAAAAATGCTAAAAATAAGATAAAATAGTGTTCCCTAAAATAAAGGCCAAAGTGAGAGGCAATAGGCATCTGTTTGAGGTCAGAAGAACAGCCAGCTCTTCAGGAAGCATTGATTCAGGCAGAAACCTAGTGTTCTCCTTAGGAGACAAAGGCAAGGGTGTTTATGAGCAAGGGAAGGGGAACAATTACATCAGCAGACGGAAGGCATTTCTATAGGTGCAGATGACAGAACATAATGACGCTAATTCTAAAGAATGCTTTCAATTTTCAGCCCCGTAGTCATAATGTCTGCTTTCTTGTTATGGTTTTGAACAGTTATTTGGGATACAATGCTGCTGTAGGCCCAGCCCAAAGGTTATTTTGCCTTGTTTTAACATTCCAAAGGTTTAAGGAGTAAGGTATGCAAGGCAGTTCCTCTGGGATGGCAGCTCATAACCACAATGACATTGTTTTATTATCAATGGGCTCTGTTTCGATAAACTTATCTGGCCCTATTGACTTAAATATTGTTTATATGTTAATAATTCCAAAATTTTCATTAGTATTTCTGACCACTATGTAGAACTCCAGACTTTTATGTCTAATTGTTCACTTGACATCTCCAAAGGGATGTCTAGTATGGATCTAAAGTTACCACAGCCGAAAGAGAGCTATCTTTCCGTGCCCTGCACCCTGTGTTCAGGATAGTCTTCCACATGTCTGATCCTCTTGTCATTGCTGCATAAAATAAAACATAGATCTCTCTGTATAAATATGGTATGAAATAACCCCAAGCATAAAAAACAGCTCTAAGAGTTGGTGACTCAAGACAACAGCTTCTGTTTTCCCTCACAAATTTGTGATTTGGGAAGAGATTGACAAGAAAGGCTTATCTCTGCTTTAACAATTCTACCCTCATATATAGAGATTTTTTTCATAGTTCTCCCAGTATTTCATAGACTGGGCAGAGGAAAGGTGTTAATGGCACAGTCCTTCATGGGTTATGAGTGGGCTGAGATGCACATCCCCTTAGCCTGTGGGCTGTTCTATCTGAATTGTTATGTTTATGGTTGAGAATCATTGCCTTAGATGATTCCCCATTATTGTTTAAATGATTTAAAGACCATTCTGGTACATGTCATGTTAAATAATGACATGTACCAGGATGGTCCTTAAAGGATTTGACCAAGATCATCATCCAAAATAGACTCCCTCATTTCACATCCTACTTGACAGGGAGACAGTTGGAGGTTCCTATTGGGAAAAATCAAGAACTTGCCTTCTGAGTGTCTAGGGTGCAGCACGACAGTCTGAGACCTGATGTAGTGAATCTAGGGAGAAATTCACTTCTTCCCAGGCATGCATCCAAACCCTCTGCTCACATTCATAACCGTCCAGCAGGCCCCCAGGAAAGCACAGGGCAGATGCGTAGATTGATATCAGCATGTGCTGGGAACAGCTCCAAGCTAAGCTTTCAGCAGTTTGTAAAGATGTACATGAAGCACAAAGCAAAGGATATAGATGGGCTTGACCCTGGGAGAGAGAACAAACATACTATTCTTACAGGGTGTTGCCATTTGATTTTACTTAGGGGCCTCTCAGACAAATGATGGACTGAGAGCATCTGATGATTTCAAAGGTGGGAACCAGAGTGAAGATATCTTTTTAAGACCCCAGTTATTCTATGGATAACATTATGACACTTTAGAAATGAGAGCAAGAGGGAGAGAGATTAACTTGGATCTTCGATGCTTCCGACTCAGGGAAAGGCATTGATTCATCTATGAGATTGCTAATAGCAGGTGTCTGGTGTGATTTATGCCAACAAACAAAGTTGTTTGGGCCCTAATCCTTTTCCATCTGTTTCATAATAGGGAGAGGAAACAGGAGAGGTTGTGAATAATTCTAGAACTTCAAGATCCTTTTCACCCTGGCATGTGGAAGTCATGCTTCCCCCTCACTGACTTGGTGATCCAGGCTGGCAGGTTACTAACCAGATATGGACTCATATCTGCTCATTGTCTATGATCTGTGAGGCTTCTCGGACTTGAAAGGAGCCAGGGAGGTGTTGAGAATTTCTGTAAGTAAAGTCATAATGCAAAATCCCTCTGTTCCCCCGCCCCTGTGCTTACAGGGGATCGTTCCCCGGGCTCTTCCCTGAAAGAAGCCTCCTGCTCCAGCCTGGTTAGGAGTTTGGGGAAGAGCAGAGCTGAGGACTGGAGCATATTCACTCAACAGGCATATCCTGAATACACAGTATTGGCCATCCATGGTGCTTTTTAATGAGTCTTAGCTTCTGAGCATCTTCTAAAACTTGGGAAGGAAACATCAGTTAAAATCCATACTGTGAAAAGGTATTTGACTGTTCGCACTCAGCCCACCACTCGCTGAGAAGGAACTCTGGGAGAGTAGGCCTTGTTGATAGGAAAGATTGGCAAAGGTCATAGGAAGACTACCAAACCCGTTCTTATAGAGCCACGGTGTTGGTCCTTCCTCTGTCTGTGTTCTGCCCGTGGACATAAACTGGCTGTGGGTGCTCAGGTGGGTTTCGTAATTTCTCTGATCATCAGTTTCCTCCCTTGTAGAATGGAGATACCTATGTTTCCAACCTTCCGAGGTTGCTGTGAATATCACATTAGATGATTTTGAAAGCACTATATTAATGTTAGTTTTCCTTTTATTAGGATTATGCAAAAATACAAAATACAAGGAGACGTATTCTAAGTGGTTCTTGGTTCTTCATCAGGTAGTTTACTATGAAATGAGATGCTGGGATGATATTTGAGCTGGTTCTCGAATACATGTACTTTCTTTCATTTGAACTACATCTACCTTTCAGCTAAGAGATTAATGTAGTTCAAATGAAACAAAGTATATGTATTCGTTTCCTAAGGCTACCTTTTTTTTAAAAGTGCCTCAAAATGAGTGGCTTAAAATAATGGTTATTTCTTGGCTCATACTTCAGAAGGTTATGTGTGCAAAATACAGGTATTAGCCAATTCATGCTGTCTGTGAACGTTCTAGATGTAGATCCTTCCTTGACTCTTTCTAGATTCTGAGGGTTGCTGGCAATCCTCAGTGATCCTCAGCTTACAGACCCATCTTGTAATCTGTGCCTCCATCACCACATGGCATTCTCCCTGTGTATCTCTGTCCAAATTTCTCTCGTCTTACAACAGTGATGGCGAACCTATGACACGCGTGTCAGAGGTGACACGCGAAATCATTTTTTTGGTTGATTTTTCTTTGTTAAATGGCATTTAAATATATAAAATAAATATTAAAAATATAAGTCTTTGTTTTACTATGGTTGCAGATATCAAAAAATTTCTATATGTGACATGGCACCAGAGTTAAGTTAGGGTTTTTCAAAATGCTGACACGCCGAGCTCAAAAGGTTCGCCATCACTGTCTTATAAGGACACCAGATCATTGGATTAAGGCCCACTTTAATCCAGTATGTCCTCAACTTCACTTGATTATATCTACAAAGAGCCTATGTCCAAATAAGGTCACATTCACAGGTATCAGGGTTTAGGATTTAAACATATTTTTTTGGGAGGGGACTCAACTCAAAAATTATGTGAAGAGAATTCCGAGAAGATAAGCACAAGATGTGTTCAGAAGAGCAATGAATAAATTATCACAAACATAGAAAAGGTGGTGGATGAGTAGAGAGTAATAATGCCGCACTTGAATGGCAGCCAATAAACAAGTACCATGCTAGGAGATGCATAAGACTACATGTTTGAATTGGAGACATTGTATGTAGCATGTCACACCTTCCTGTACAGAAATAACTATACTATACACGGTCAGTGCTCTTAGGGATTGTGGCACACATATATGTAGATTATACTCTCTGTTTGATTCACTACTGAATGTCTAGAATCTAGTTTCTGATACACAGTGGACACTATATAAATGCTGTTGAATAAATGAATGAATATCTGCTTTTCTGTAGATGAAGAAACCAATTGAGAGAGTAACTTGTTGAAGGAAACAGATGATGATAGTAAAGCTGGCACGAGAGTTCATGCTCTCTTGAATACCTTCTTTGAATATGATAAAGTCAGAATTGTTTATTGGTTGGGCCATTATTGTCCTTGTTCCACCATGCATTAAAGTCACGTAATATGTGACATCTTGCCTTCCTGAGGCCACAAGGCAAGGTTGTTCATCAGGCATGCCATTTGACAAAGCAGTGGCCTTCGTCTGGCTCCACGCCCTCAGATGACATGCTCACTTTCTCCCACAGATGTTAGGCAGAGCCTAGAGAACACTGACATTTGGCATCTGCAAAGGCCATTGTAATTTCTCTGTCACTGGCATTGCTGGTCATTCTTTTAATACCCATTTAAAATAATGCCATATCCTGGCCCTCTGTCACTGCAGATAAACAGTGTTCAGCAAGATAGGTTTGCTCCCAGGTGGTCATAACTGAGTTGGGAGATAAAATGGGAATTCAGGTTCATTAGAAAATAAAATTTCAGGATCACAGAAAACTTAAAGTTCAGCCGATTTTATCCCTTATAAATGATGCACCATTTCCCCATTACCCCTGAACACACACACACATACAAATAAACATAGTTATCTGCAAGACCTTTCCAAATATTTAGCCTACAGACATAAGCACACAAAGAATCTTGTCCTTTGTCCTTTGAACACAGGATAGAATTTTGACCTAATAAGAATAGTTTTTGGAAAAAGAAATTTAGCACTGACAAAAAAAAAAAGTGGGGTTGGAGGAAGGAGTCTCATCAGCAAATGGAAGAGAATTGATGCACTGTGTGATATTTATGTGGTAGTTAGTTGCTAACTACAGTCGTAACTTGATATGATTTTTCTGCCATTTCATAAATATTAGAAGCCAATATCAAACGCCCTGATTCCAGGAGCTGATCTATTCCCCCCCCTCCCCTCCCCTCCCCTTCTCATTCATTTGTAATGTCAGTATAGAGACCTTTTCTTAGCACCCCCAACATTTTTAAAGTCAGAGTCTTCTGCATATTATTCTTATTTTGCTTCATTTTTCTTCATAGCACTCATCACGGCATATATATATATATATCACAACTAGGATATCAGCCTAGGAGGACAGAAACGTTATCTATTGTATTCATTGGTGAACTTCATTGACAAGGACATGCTTGGCAATTAGCACAGAGCAATCGTTTGGTGAATGAATGCTGCTTCTAGGAACCAATATGCAGTTCTTGATTGTTCACCTTCAATCTTAGGTGAATTTTCTCTCTTGGTGCTGAGGATGAGAATGTCCACAGTAGTTACATGCTGATATGCTTCCTTATCCCATTTGTTCCAACTGAAGTCTGATATTTGAGTACCACTGGGGAACTTGGGTCATTGGCCTAGTCCTGAAACAATCTTTGCGGTCAAAATATAGAATAAACTGATTGGCTAGACCAGTTCAACCTCCACTACTGGAGTTCGGTTGGTCAAGAATGGGAATCTATGTATCCCCAATAGAAAATTGAGATGCTGTCAGCAGGACCTCACAGGTTGTGAGGTCTAAAACTGAAACAATTTTTGGGGGGGGGGGCGTCATTAAGAAAATGATTATAAAATTGCAACTACAATATTAATTATAGGACACCGTGCATGTGACAGGCCTTGAATCTTTTAAGTGCCATGGCAAGTCTGTCTCCGGGAAAGAAAAAGTTAAAAAAGGAAGAAAGCAGATGTCCTCACAGAGGACTGACAGGGAAGAGAAAATGTGGACTGGCCACAGAGGGGCACAGGGAAGGCGGACTTGATTAGAGACCTGAAGAAGGAAGACCGTCAATTAGGCCTGACAAAGTTCCCCTCTGCCCAGCTGAACACATTTCCTGCTCAATGCAGGAATTTGAAGAGTGGTTTCCAGCCAGGAAGAGAGGAATGCAGAACTGGGTCTTGAGCTTTCTGTCCTTCTCATTGTCTGCAGCCTGCTCTGAAGGGACTTGTGGAGAGAACAGCTGTGTGTCCCTAGTACAGCTAATCCCTTTTATTTTTTTTGGGGGGGGAATGTTACATAACATAAATGTTTAGCTGGATCTCCAATTCCCCCCTAATTTGAAACATCCCACAGAATGCCAAGTTTTGGTGGAGTGTGAATATCAATGAGCGAGTCCTGTGCTATACATCGAGCATCTCAACCCAAGGAAAGAGGGGTCACACTTCCTGTGTGGTGGAGGCTTGCGGCCCCCCCCCCCCCAGGGCACATGGGGCTGAACATGTCCACAGCTACAGAAATGGGCTCAGCGCTCAGAATCTGCACATTCTGCCTGGTCAGTTCATAAAGTGTTGCCTCCGTGCATTTGTGTAAAAGTCATTGGTCACCCTGCAGAGGTCAGGTGAAGCTGCAGAGTTGGTCCTTGTGGAAGAGGGGCAAAGAGGGGAGCACATGTGGGCTTTCCCTGCAGGAGGGCCTGATGACAAGCACTGAGGACATGCCGTGCTTTTCTGAGCTTTCTCAGCTTATGGATTGTGTGTCGTAGATTCATGGAAATCTAGAACTCGGACTTCCTTGTACAACCAAAGAACAAACTGAGGTATCACAATGGTGATTCCATGCATGAAGTACCTACTGTATATGAGGCAACATGCTCAGTGCTTTTCATGAAATATTTCTAACCCTCAAAATAATCTGAGATGAGACACTCCTTCAGCAAGCAAACTAACAAACAAAACATGTGCCCACAAGGTACAAGGAGAATAATAGCAGACACAGGATTCAAATCCTCATCTATCTAACTCAAAGCTCTTGGTGGTTTCCATGGGTAATAGAGCCTTCCTAAGAATACCTGCATGATGATGATTGTAATCATCATTGTTTATAATTAGTGAGAACCTACTATATGCCAGATACTGCGTTAAGTGCAATGTGTGTGTGTGTGTGTTATTTAATAATTTATCCAAAGTCACTCCTCCACATTTGAACCCATATCTTTCTGATTGCAGTGCTGATGATAAAGTAAGTGCTTTGCTTATCCTCACAGTGTTCCCAAGGACTTAGTGCTGTGGACAGCTGGGCTGCAGCATTTATGACAGGGGAGCTAAACGGGGAGTGCCTCCCGGAAGACAATTTTACACTTGCCTTGATGATTCCCAAGTAGTGCACTCTGAACTGGACCACTGGGCCCCTAAACCACGCGCTTTGCTTATTCCATGGTGTTCCAGTAACCACAGCCCTTGGGTGGATGTGTAGCAGACCCACGAGCTGGCTTCCTTTCCACTGTCATGGTTGTCAGCTCCTCTGTGGTGGCCAGGGAACAGACTGCCTCAGCATTTAGAACTGAAAGTGCACATTAGCATCCCACGTGCCCTGGCCGAGGATCGCACAGCTCTTGTCGGCTGGCTCTGCTCTTCACGTCCATGCAGCGGAACAATGGAAGCGCAGCCAGGGCAGTGGAGGACTCACTGGACGTCCTGGCTGCGAGAACTTGACACATGAAACCCCAGAAAGAAACGTGACGTGGTTTGAAGAAAGAAAAAACCATGGCCAGTGCTTTTTCAGTAATCTCCTCGAAAAGAGCTGGTTTGAGATAAAAATGGCATCCCACTTGAGAAACCCTGTGTGGGTCTGGTGAGGGCAGAAGTCCAGGCATTCCTGAAGTTTGTGGAGGAAAAACTAGATTTTCAGTTTCTTGAGGCTTGGGTTTAAATTCTCATTTCAAAAGAATCCAAGATGAAAGAACCCTACTGGCTAATTTTAGAGCAAACTATTCCATCCCCCTGATTGACTCAGAAAGGGAAAAGGGAATTGAGGAAAGGCTTGAAATCTTCACTTTAAAACCAACTACGCCCATGAAGCCATCCCGTGCTGGGCTTTCTCCTTTAACATTCAAGGTAAAACACTGTGTTTGGTGCGATGAAGTAATTTTGCTAACTCATATAAAAACAAAAGTCCGCCTGGATGTGCCTGGGCTCATTCATTCATTAACTGGGAGTCTGTGTGAAAATCCCTCTATATCTGCAGACCCCTGTTTCCTTATCTCCAAAATTGCAAGATGGAGTCAGGGAATGTAAAGGGAAAAAGCAGCTTAGCCATCATCTATTCCCGATTCTTAAGAAGCAGGGATCTGAAGGTGACATATCTGTACGAGGTCATTTAGCTAGTTAGTGGAGATAGGACTAAAACCTTGATGTTCTGAAACAAATTCATTCCTTTTGTCTTTTTTCTTGAAACCAAACAGATTCAATAAGTCTTTTCAAAAATTCCTCAGTATGCCTGTAAGAATAGATTTAATGAAGTTACCACCATGAAAGGTTTGATAAACCAGAATTTTGAAGCAGAATTTTGCAGATGAAAGCGGTATTCACCACAAGCCACATTATTATGGGGGCGATACCACCTCCTCGGCATTGGGGAGGGCTGGGACTGGACAGAAAGCCTCAGGCAACCCGCACAGAGAACAAACCACCGGCAACTGGCCGTCTAACACCTGACACTGTGCTATTGAGGATGGAAAGAAACACAATTCTACTCAGGCCACTGGTCTTGTGGATCTGACTCCTTTCTCTCTCCAGGGCCGAGAGTCTAGGGCCTCTGGAGATGACTAAGGAAAGATGTTTCCAAGGGATTAGAGAATGTGGGAATTGAGAACCAAAGAGGGGAAGGTGTTTCTTCCTTTGCTTTCTATCACCTTCCATTATGAAGTGGGAATCTGAATAGCAAACTCCCTATAAAAATGGTCCTGCCTGGCTGGTGTTGCTCAGTGGTTGAGTGTCTACCTATGAACCAGGAGGTCATGGTTTGATTCTTGGACAGAGCACAGGCTCAGGTTACAGGCTCAATCCCCAGTAAATGGTGTGCAAGAGATAGTTGATCAATGATTCTCTCTCATCATTGATATTTCTATTTCTCTCTTCCTATCCCTTTCTCTCTGAAATAAAAATTATATATATATATATATATATATATATATATATATATATATATTTAAAAAATAAAAATTGTTCCTCAGTGCCTCCCCTAATGTACACAAACTGTCCTGATTCCTGCAGGTGACCTCCTGCCTTTCCTTCCTCGTTAGGTAGACCCCTGCCCCCACCCAACTGAACTTTATTCTGTTCCTTACAACAGTCCTGCTGTATCTTGGTCTAAACTCCTCTCACTGCATGGGGAGGCCTTGCAGCCTCTCTCTGGAACACTCACCCTCCACCTCTTCCCCAGCAACACCAACATTGTGCAACCACCTGCACCTCTCATCTTCAGACAGTGGTCGGAGCCCCTCATCTGATCCTAGGGCACTCTGGTGCTTACCTCTGGGAGAACTAATAACATTGTGTTGCTATTATCCATTTAATTTCCTTTCTCCTCAGTATACCATAAGCTCCATGAGCTCAGGGAACATGCTGAGTGAGGTACATAAAAGGAAAAGTAAGGAGAAATGTCAATATATTACATCATATACGGAATCCAGCTGTTGTACCTTCAAACCAATGATAAGTTTGAGAATAAATATTCTCCATGGCAGTCTGATAGAGACAAGAGAACCAACAGGTTCAGTAAGACTCTCAGAGATGATAAGACAGTCCAGGAAAACAGATACAGCTCTACATAAAGAATATCTTTCTAGATATCACACCTGCCCGAGGTAGCAAGTTCCCAGTCACTGGAAGCGTTCAACCACAGTTGGATGACATTTGGTGGAGACACTGCACAGAGTTTCAGTATTAGCCACTGCTTTAGATGAGGTAGCCCTGCATAGATAGGCAAGAACTAACAAATCCTGTGTGGTGTCCCTTAGGATTGCATTTAGATATAAGTAACACAATACCTGAGTAATAGTAACGTAGAGAAATACGGGGTTATTTGTTTCATATTTCAAGAGGTCCAAAGTTAGGTGGTTCAGGTGGGGAAAGTGCCTCATCAGTGTGACCATGGACTTAAGGAGTTTATACATGCTTTACTCTACTATCATTATTTAATAGGCCTCATTGCTTACAGTCAGATAAAGTTGATAATAATAATGATGATGATAACGATATTGACACTTTGTAGTACTAATCTTGTGCCAAGAACTGTTCTAATTGCTTTCACGTATTTATTTATGGCTATAAAATGGTTGTAGTAGAACAGACCTCACATCCATGATCCTGAAAACAGCAAAAAAAAAACACCTCCACAAAACAGTGGGGTGGCAGTGGGAGAGAAACTAAAGAGGCAAAAGACAGGCTCTCTTCTATCCTTATGATATAAATATTTCCAGAAGCCCATCCAAAATTAGTCTCCTTGATTCCACTGAACAAAAGTGTGTCACGTGGCCACCCTCGGCTGGAAGGTGGCCAAGGGAAAGGGGACCATGAATGGAGGTGGAGTCAGATAATGAACAGGTGCTTCCACCGGGGTTAAGTCTTTTTACGTCCATCGTGTCATCGGATCCTTTCCACAGCCCTCTGCGCTAGATACCAAAGGAAACTGAAGAGCCGAGTTTTGAGTAACTAGTCATTTAGCTCTTACCTTCCAAGGCTGAGATGTGAATTCACCTACGCTGACCTCAGAAACCATGCCTCCGTGCTTGTCACTACTACGCAGGGCTACCTCCCTGGCTCGGTTTGAATGTCACTGCCTCCCTCTCTGAAATGTGATAACCAAGATGTGCTGGTCACCTTGAAATAGGAGACAGAGTAGACTTACACAGCGGTAAGCCCAGAGCTCGTTCTTTTCCTGTGATGGCTTTCCATGAATTTGCTGGAGGCACCAAAGGTCTGATGAGGTGAATGTCAGTGCCACGTAACCAGGCGTAAGCTCAGGCTGGCCCGGAATGAAGGGCACTGTTGCTGCCACTGCTGAGCGAGGCACAGATTCTCGGGATGGAAAGTCATGCTCTGGAAATAGGTCAGATCACTTCAGCAGTGCGCCGCACATATCAGGTCACAGAGTGTCACTCCCGCAGCCCCGCGTTAGTGTCACCCAGAGCAGTTCAGTGACCTGAGGGGATCCTCTTCCCTCGGTTGTTTCATGTGACCTCCTATGCGTGGCTTGAGCACTCGGGAAACCACATCACTGTAGGACGGAGACATGTCCAGATGCAGAGGTATCAGCCGGACTATTCCTACAGGGTTTGTAGGTGAAAAGGCTGAAGGAGGCTTCCATGGCTCTCTGCCTAAAATATCTGCTGTTGCCCTAGAACTACGTCTGCCTGTGGGGAGGCAGCAGAGCACAGGCCTAAGTCCTGGCTGATGTGTGTTTGGATTCCAGTCCCCATCCCCCACGCCCCAGCTGTGCCACCTACACTCTCCAAAGTCATGTGGTTATTTTGAGAATTAAATAAGGTGATATCTTGAAAGCACTCAGCGCGGTGGTCAGCAGGCACGGAGGGAAGAATCAATAAACGTTGGCTGCAGTTCATTATTATCACGGTTGTTGTTGGTTACATCATTATCGTCCAGAATAGGTCTCGAGTGTTTTACCACTTGAAGGACAAAACCCTGGAAAGATTCCCAGATATTTCCAAGGTAACTTGAGGTCCCTGTGTGTGGCTTACAGAGGTCAGGCATCTAAGCTAGCACGTCAGTAATTGAAAACTAAAGCTGGAAGTGTGTTTGTGGACAACGTCAGAGTAGACCGCTAGACCTATGCACACCCATCCAGAATCTAAGAATCTTTTAAAAATTAATCATCTCTGTACTAAGAAGACCCAGTAGTGGAAGACACACTCAGGATGAGATGCTAAGATCTCAAAAAGCAACCCTGGGTCAGGCCTGTTTTTTTCCCTTGGGAAAAGCCCCTCCCTAGATCCATAACAACATTAATCACTAATGTTTTTGAACACGTACTCTGTGCCCTGCTGACATACATGTAAGCCTCACCATTCCTTGGGGTAGGTTCTGTTACCTTCCACACGATAAAGTTAGAGAGATTGAGGCAGAAAGAAGTTGAACTTGTCCTAGGCTGTGGTCGGCAAACTGCGGCTCGCGAGCCACATGCAGCTCTTTGGCCCCTTGAGTGTGGCTCTTCCTAAGCCTTAGGAGTACCCTAATTAAGTTAATAACAATGTACCTACCTATATAGTTTAAGTTTAAAAAATTTGGCTCTCAAAAGAAATTTCAATCATTGTACTGTTGATATTTGGCTCTGTTGACTAATGACTTTGCCGACCACTGTGAGTACAGAGCCTATAAGGAGTACCATCAGGTTCTGGACTCAGCCAGGGGTGATGTTAATGTGGCCCTTTGCTCTGATGTATTGTTTTCTGAAGGAGACAGCAAAGCAGACCTCCATGAGCTGCTCCTTCTCATCCCTCTCTTCTTGGCTACACTTCTCTTCAGCCACGTTGAACTCTTACTCTTTCCTGGGACACATCAAGCTTATTCCCACCCCTGAGTCTTTGCATGCCCTGTTTCCTCTGGCCTAGAATGAATCCAGGGGTCCCTCAGAGGAGACAATGACTCCTGACAGGGTATCATTTATCACAGAATCCAACCTTTAAAAATATAACAAAGACAAAACCAAAAATCTTTGTGGGAAGTAATACAATGTGCTTGTTTCTAAACTGGAATAAATTTCCAGTTCTCACCACCACCTCCATCTCCCAAAGGAAAATAGAAATCACCCATCAGCATCCTTTAGGTTAATCCTTTCATTCTGGTTTCCCCAGGACTGTTCAAATTTTTGCCTGTTTCCCTGATATAATTATTAAGAGCACCCTCTTTCACTGTCATATGGGTCTCAGTTTAGGAAATGAGTTATATGGTCACCCTGTTTATAATGGGAATTTCTACTCTCAGTATCAGTTTCCAAAGTAAGCTGTCTCACTTAGTTGCAATTTTTTTTTCTAGACAGCTGGCAGGGAAAAGAAGAATATACCTCCTTGTATCTGAGCCCAGGGTTTTCAAAGTCTAATTGGCCCCATCCTTAAATGATTAGGAAACTTTCCCAGCTCTAAAATCTCTCCAATCCTCCCCAGCCACCATGAGTTAATCTTAACTCTTCTATCAGTTTTTGCCTTTACCATGAAGTTAAGACTGTGGACTCACTTTTACACATTTATTTTATTCAATTTCCCATTTGTGCATATATTTATTGTTTCCGTTTATATAAGGAAATAAGATTGAAGGCTGGGTTTTCTTTTATTGCTCATGGTGTGTAATGCAAGACTATACATAAAATAGAGACACTATAAACATTGATAGAACAGACAAAATACAGGAAGCAGAGAGATGAAAGATGAATGGAATGTGGAAACAGGGGAGAAAGGAAAGGGGGGAAGGAAATGCAAGTTCAATATGTGTTTCCCCAAACACCAAGAGCACTAAAGGGAAAGGAGCTGGTCCCTTATAACAATGACTTGTCTTCATTCAATGCAAACAGATGTGTTCTCCCCTTGACCAGTCCCTCTGCTACTGTGAGCAACAAGCCTTTCTAGACTGTAGAGTTGCAGGCAGGCTGACCTGTAATTGGATTCATCTCATATTAGCTACTTAAGAGAAGCAAGGTGCCTTTCTATTTGGACAATCTTAGAAGCGCCCCCTGCCCCCATCAAATAAATACAGGATAAAAGGCAATTTGTTTAAAAATAAGGAGTGCTTTCACCGGGGGTGCTTTCTTCAAGAGCAAAAGTTTCTTACAAACACAGAAGTTCTTTGACAAACCAACAGCCATCTTACTGCCTGAGTCTGAGCCTTCTCTTGATGGTATAACAGAAATCGAGGGATTTTCTATTTCTTTATAAGTTTGAGTTGCAAATAGGAATGAGGGCTTATTAGATGAAAAGTGTTGCTTCCATGATGGTCTCAAGTTAAGCCTCTTCTTTCAAAAAAACAGATATCATCCTTTCTCAAATGTTGATGATTAATATTTACTTCAGGTTCTATTTTAAACTGAAAGAAACAAAATTTTATCATTGTAATCTATTTCTCTGCACTATGTAATAAGTGAAGTAAGATTTAAGGAAGTCATCTATTTTTTTACCCTTCAATTAATGAAATAACTTCCTCATTTAACTCTGATTTTATTTATTCCTTTATACATGCATAATTTGCATTTGTTACTTAGTGAGTGATGAGTATATGCAAATGCTAGTATATAATAATTGCTAAAGTATATAAAAAGACAAAATTTAACACTGCTTCATGAATTGAAGGTACTTCCTCAACCTGAAAAACAGCACTGACAAAAACTCACCCCTAACAATGGATGCAATGGTGAAAGAATGCATTCCTTTCCCTAAGTTCAGGAAGAAGACAAGGCTATCTTCTCCCATCACTTCTATTCAACATTGTGCTACCAGTTCTCATCACAGCAATTAGGCCAAAAAAACAAAATAAAGAGAATCCAGATGAGAAAAGAAGCAGTAAAATTATCTCATTTGCAGATGACCATCTTGTATATAAAAAATCCCAAGGGATCCACCAAAAATGCTTAGAACTAATAAATGAATTCAGTAAGGTTTCAAGATATAAGATCAACATACAACTGTCCATTGTATTTGTATACACTTGTTATAAATGATCCAAAAATATAATTGGCAAAATAAATCCATTGAAAATAGCATTAAAAATAATCAAATACAAAGAATTGAATCTAACAATGTAAGTCCAAAACTTGTACTCTAAAAGCTACAAAAATATTGTTGAAAGAAATTATAGCAACCTTAAGTAATTAGAAAGGTGTCCAAAACCTTACCTGTAATGCATTTTCTATAAGCTTGTCCATTAAAAGTAACCCACAAATTGTACAGGATTGTTCAACAAATGGATTCCACTTTATTTGAACAATCTCATGATCACTAATGGGATATTTTATCATACACGCACACACACATAAACTTGGCACCGAAAAAATCATAAATCTAAAAATTATTCTCTGCAATGTGAGTATGAGGTGTGCAGCCTCTGTTGGGAAGAACTCTGAACATTTATTTGGCTGTCAACAGAGGGAAGAATGAATGTGAACACTGGCCAGTCTACTGGTCTCCTCCTCAGCCAATAGTCTTTCAGTGAATCCCACAAAAGGAATGCATAGGTGATTCAACACCAGGCTTCTCACACATAGGCTCCTTCGAGTGTGATTATTTTCCCAGAAGCCTCATAAAACATTTTTAAATCACCTCTTCCATTTTCCAGGTGATATTTCCTCCAGTTGGATACAGTAACTCATGTCCCCTCAGCCAAAGGGTTGGGTATCCAGATGACTCTAGAAGGAGAAGAAAGCCAAGATGTTATTGAACACACCACTTTTAATGAAGGAAACACCTTGGAAAGTATTATGGCAAATTACTTTAGAGAGAGCAGGTAGAACTTGGCCAATGCACCAAGGCAAAGAAGAGTTGCCGAAACTGGAGGAGATAAATCTAAGAGTCTGGGGAGAGGTGTCCTGATGAAGTTAAGAACAATTTAATGAGTACAGTGTTTAGAGGGAGTGACATAACTGTGTCACAGATGATGGGACAATTGTGCAATAAGTCACCAAACCTCTCTTATAGTGGTTGAATAGGCATATTTAAACAATCAACTGCCTCTTCTGTACATTTGGTCTGCTGACTTCAGTTTCCTATATGGTTTTCAGTTCTGGCCCATTTACAAATGTACAGAAACATCTGCAAACTATGCAACTACAAAGGGACATATAATTCTGGGGCAATAAAAAGACGAAATTCCTTTTGAACACTGATGGGTTTTTAAAATATAACTCCAAGGAAAGATGATGCAAGAATACTAATAATGTATTTTTTAAAAATAAGAATACTAATAATGTTTCTATTTTATGTCAAAGACGTTTAATTTCTTTCATTGTTTTCAGCACACTGTAATGTATGGGATAAAGATCAGTTCGTATATATTTTGAAAGGTTTTTGTTTTTTAGATCATATGTTTACATAGCAAAGTGACATCATTTTGCTGTTTATGTTTAAATTAGATTTCAAGTGGAGAGAGAGGAGCTTATCATCCCAAGCATAATGGTATTATCTCTCCCTGCAGGTGGCAGTGGAGTTTAACTCACCTGTTTCCCCAATTCTCTGGTGCTCAGTCCCATTCTCTAGTCTATAGATCCCTAATACAGGGTGCTCCATATATGCCCTTAAATGTTAGCATGTTCTTATAAAATATCTGGTATTGTTTTGCATGCATGCGTTTTAATTACATGGTATTATATTGTAATATAAAGTCATCATCTTTATGGAACTCAGCACTCTTTGGGGTGGAATCTACCCATGTGGTTGAAAACATCTAACTTGTGTTTCTTACTGATGCTCATAGTTTCTTGGTGGGCATCTCTTGCTTATTTATTTTCTTGGGGTTTTATTGCCTGCAGTTTCCTGCCACCAAAAATAACATTCAGAAAAACAAGCTTGTACTGGTCCATTATGAACATTTGCAAGAATTTTTCTGGTGTACACACACACACACACACACACACACACAATTGTGTTGACTAGATCATAGGGAAAATACAATTTTTGTTGAATATTGCCTAATTGCTTCTCAGAATGGTTGTTTCAGTTTACTCTTCAATTGTGCACAAAAATTCATGCCCTCTCAAAGTCTTGACAGCACTGGATTGTCCCAACATGTCTGGTTTTTTTGCCATTATAAGGGCTAGAAAGCAGTATCTGATTGTTGTAGTGTTTAGTCCTGCTGTTTCTAATGAGCTCACACACATTTTTATGTATCCATTGGACTTCATTTTCTGTAAATTACCTGGTCACATTGCCCATTTTCCTACTAGTTTCCTGCTTCAACCTGTTAATTTGAAGTTCAAGTATATTTTGGAAATCAGTCCCTTAATTGCAAGCATTAAATATATCTTCTCCCAACATGTCACTCACTGTTAACATTATCCAAGGTATCCTACCCAAATATGGATCTAGATATGTGAGTAATCATTCCACTCTCTGGTTTGTGTATTGGAGTCTTGTTTGATTCTATTTTTACCACCTTCAAGTCATTAGTATATCCTTATAAAAGGTCTTCTACTAGATATGTAGATTTACCTTTATACAACAATAGCCAATACTTAGAAATATTTACAATTTTCTAGAATATTTCACATATCCTAGCATATTTAGATTTTCAGATGAACCTCCCATAAATGAGACAGCTATTTTGATCCCCGTTTTGCAGGAGGAAATTGAAGCATCAGGAAATTAAATAACTTACCCTAAACTATACAGCCTGGAAGTGAAAGAATCTAGATTTGAACCCATATTATCTGTACTTCACAATCCACACTCCTGTATTAAGGTATTTTATTCCTGTGGAGTATACCTTTTTAAGTTAATAATCCTTCCTTCCTTTTGTCCTTCTTTCCTTTCTCCCTCTTTTTTTCCCTCATTCGTCCCTCCCTTCCTCCTTCCCTTCCTTACTTCTTTCTGTCTTCTATCTTTTTATAAAAATGTAAACCCCTACAATGTAATAGATATAAATTATTAGTTGTGAGCACACAGTTGTTATTTAAGCTGTACGTCCGGATGAGATTCTCCAAGAGAGCAAGTCTAGATGGGGCAGGGAATGCCAAATCCTGAGCCGTGGGACACTCATCAGTAAGATGGGGCCCAAGAAGGAAAACCCGAAGAACGGGCTGAGAAAGAGCAACCCGTAATGGAGCAAGAGAACCAAGAGTCTTCCGTTTCCCAGAAGCCCGGTGAAGAAAGCGCTTCCCAAAGTAGGGATCAACTAAGTCTGACGCTGCAGAGGATTCTAGAAGAATTCTCAGAACTAATTTCTGGTGCAGCACTCAGGACCCATACAAGAGCAGCTTTGATGGAGGGATGGGGACAAAAGTGGGGGACTTCAGGGAGAATAGGGAGCAGAGTTGAAGACAGGCAGCAGGGACAATGCTCTTTTCAGGAGCTCTATTGCAAAAGAAAGTCTCGAAATGGGATGGTAGCAGAAAAAGGAAATGACATCAAGAAAGAGTTGTGAGAATTTCTCTGGTTAATTACTATACATATCATTGTACCTCAGTGTATTGACCATTCCTGTTCATGGCAGTGTGCTTTGTTTATACGTTTTTGCCACGGCCAACAATGCTGTAATTGAGATATTTAATACATATCTACCTGTAGAATGTAGATTGTTTTCCCCACCTTCCAGTCATCTCAATATTTATACATATGTATTTTTAGATAGTGGTGTTTTGTTATTCTATGGGTAGATTCACAAGGGTGAGATTGTTTAATAGAATTGCATATATACATGTATGTTTTATATTTAGTCCATATCCATCTACTGATACATATTTATTAATAAATACACAATTTACATTGAAATTTACATTAACTTACATTTATGCCAGCAATGTTTGAGTATATCTTTTTCTGAAATCCACACTGGCAAATAAACACATCCCTGGATTATGATTTTTTAAAAAATATATACTCTTACTGATTTTGAGAGAGAGAGAGAGAGAGAGAGAGAGAGAGAGAAACAGTAATATGAGAGAGAAACATTGATTGGCTGCCTCCTGCACACCCCCTACTGGGGATCCAGCTAGCCGGGATGCTGGATTATGATATTTTGCTGCCATGTGTCAGCGAGTCATAATCAAGAAAACTTACCAGTATTTTATTTGATCTTCAAAATGGGTCTATGATACTTTTAATTCTGTGATTCCCAGTTTGCTGAGGTGGAGAGGTAAAGATTCTCACACAAGTTCACCCACCTTCAAACTCAGATCGATCATCTCATTCTTAGATTCCTTCTCCTATTTTCAACTGCTTTCTTTGGTCCCTGGTTTTATTCACAGATTCTTCTCAGCACCTCTGACTCAGAAAAGAGAACATTCTTTTGGGTTGGACTGGTGTCTGTGTTTCTCTCCATGTAAGGGCCTGGCTGCATAGCCTGCTACCTACCCTCCTTCCCCCAGCTTTAGGCCCCCTTGGCCCTGAGTGTCTTCTCACCCTGAGGCCCCACAGAATCTCAGTGCATATTACACATTCCTCCAGCAAAACGAATCCACTGGCAGGCACCCAGGAACACATAGTCACACATGCGGCTCCCCGAGCCGGCTGGACTGTGTCCAACTGTGGTCATAGGTAGCCGCAGAGACAGGCATAAACGCAGGTCCTGGAGACTGGACCAAAGGCATGGAGGGTCGAGTGGGCGGAACCACAGGCATGCTGCACAGATGCCAACCAGTGACCTCTACGCAAGCCGTGCCAAGAAAAACGGAGCATCATAAGAAGCAAAAGGATCCTTTGACTTCCCTGCCCTATCTTCTTCTCCCTCAGAAATGCATGGCTGATATTCCACCAGTCTAAGGTTTTAATCACCAGATAACACTAATAGTTAGAGCTATCATTTATTATGGAAGCCAGAAAATAGTACATTATAGGCATTCCACATGCATTAGCTTTCAGCTTCAGGAAACCCATGAAAGATAGGTTAGGTTATTTCTGATTCAGAAATATTGACATATTCAGGATGGCATGCCTCGTAAGTGGCAAAATCAGAATTGAGACTCAGACTTTCTTGATTTAAATGCTCGTGGGCTTTCTGCTTAAACACAGCCCTGTCTACTATAACGTTAGTAATAAAGAATATTTGTAAGTACTTAATATGCATTGGGCATAGTGTCCAGTGGTTTACAGAAATTGTCTCAGTTATCCTGACAATAATCTTAATTTCATCAACTCTTTCCTCCTCTATGATTTAAAAATAATAATTATTAAACAGATGAGAGAGCTGTCTTAGATACCTAAGCCACTTCCCCAAGGTCCTAGGACTAGCAAGACCTAGAGATGGAATTGGAAATTAGATACATGTGACTGTGGGCCCTCGCTCTTGACTCTTGTCTCCCTAAAATGTAGATCGTTTCCTTCATCTCTGTGGCTCATCCTCTTTCTGGGGATGAATCTGCACATATTCTTTAGTAGTAATTGAAAGTAATGTGTTTCTCAAGGCGATATTTAAAGTCCAACAGGAGCTTGACTGATCAAATAAATAAGTATGTTTTTTCTTTCAGAGAATGTTTATGAAGACTTACCTTCACAGCTACAAATTCAAAAGCTTCTTGACTATGATGTCAAGTTGTTATTGTCAGTAGCTGCTTTGCCTAACTGCAGTGTTTTCAAGGGTCAATAGAAAACAGCCCTGACCCTTTTTGTTGGAATTGAAAGGTCACTAGGACTTTGCTTTATTTATTTGTTTGTTTGTTTGTAACTTGCCAATTGCAGTTGACATTCAGTATTATTTTATATTAGTTTCAGGTGTACAGCATGGTGGTTAGACATTTATATAATTTACAACTGAACAAATGGAAAGTCAAAGGTGTTAACCACCTGGATGTGGTGACTAAATCATGAGCTCTAGAATCGCCCAGACATGGGAGTGGACAAGCTGTGGGAATTGAGCAACATACTTAACCTTTCTCAATGTCAAGTTCCTTATCTATAGAGTGAGAATGAAAATAGTAACCCACTTCAAAGCATTGCTGTAAGAATTAATAGGTTAATGCATGTGCTTAACACATTGTCTGGCCCCATCATTGGCCCTGTAAATGTTGGCTTTCAGTGCATATCACAACCAACCTGTTGGAGACACCAAGGAAATGAATGTACCATGTGTTTTCTCAATGACTTTCAAGATACTTGCTTCTCATTCGGTGTTTTATTCTCAGTAGAACATTCTTACCTTTCTGTTCTTATATTTCTAAATAGTCTTCTATTTCTATTCTCTACTCAAGAGAAATTTGACTCAAGGAGAAAGATTACTACAACCGTATGTATGTCAGGAGAGGATTTCATAACTTTCCTACATTCATTTAAAGTGCTGTGAAATTCTTTTGAAAAAAATAGAAGTAACTTTGCCCACCTACTCAATTCCTTCTTAATGCATTACTTTTAAATCTCAAGTTTTAATGTAATTTAACTCATACTAATTATCACTGTAATCCCAACAACACACAGGTCATTGAAAGCCAGCCCATTAAATAGTTTTGTCTCACCCCCCCACCTTTGGAACAGTATAAACCATTAAACAGAGCAGTTTTTAAACAGACATGCACTGTAGTTTCCTTACATCTTTCTCCAAAGCCTTAGAAAATTACTATTAGTGTCATTCAAGTTAGGAAATTTAGTCATATTTTCTAAACCGTATGGATATGCCCCGGAATGGAAAAGGACAGAGAATAAGTAAGTCTTCAACAGCTGGGAGAGGTTTTGTGGATTTCATAGTGGTTGGGAACTACTAACAAGGAAATATTACACATGGCCTTTGGCAGGAACATATTATAAAATCCAGAGCCTTTTGTTATGGGCTGAGTAGGGAATTATTCATAATTGTTATTTGATTTGGTCTTCTTCCCGTCTTCTCCTTAACAGAAGCTTTCCTGCCTTGAAAAATTACACCATTTAAAGGTGCCCTATGTCTATGATTATAAGCTACATAACCTGGCAAATATTACTGAAAAAATAAAAAGCTCGTGAGGCCAGTAAAATTTACAGTAGCAGATGGCATTTTCACCAACCTGCAGTGCCAGTATTTCACAAAGATAAAAGGGGGATCTACCCGCTCTTGAGTAATGCCAGGAAATGTCTGTCATTCCCAGAATATCTCATTCATTCAACTGACATTCATTAATCCCCTGAGCATCCTGATAACTCCAGGAAAGCATCCAAACTCATCCGTGTCTGGCTCCTGCTCCATCTCACACTGCTGCTCGCCCCTAGGAACCCTAACCTCCAGCATTTACAGCTCAAACGTGTGCAGCTTCTACCGGTGACAAGTGACTCCAAGCAGCTGATGACATGTGAATGTATTGATGCACTAATTTTAATCACACATGCTTTAGGCTGGTGACCCTAAGGGAGACATTTGGCTGCTCAGTGACACTATCTGGCTGCCCAGCACCTGCCTTTCTATAACACATTGCCATTTTTCTATTTATTTCTGTATGTGCTCTGAATGGGCTGTATCAGTTACTTATTGCCACAAAAATGCTGTTTTACAAACAAACCCCTATGGCCCACGACCATGAACGTTTATTTTGCCCCTGTATCGGTGGGGTTCCTAGGCTTGGGGATAAGCATTGGTTGACGTCACCTGGGCTTGCCCACAAATCTGTGTTCAGTGGTGGGATTCCTGGCAGCGCTGTTGCTCTGGTGCAGGCTCATTTATAAATCTGTGATCTCAGCTAGTCTAGTGTGGCCTCAGGACAACCAAGTCAACGTGGTTCTGCTCCTCTTGTCCTTCATCCTCCTGCAGGCCAATCCAAGTGTGTTCTCATAGCAAGGGCAATGCTTCCAGAGCCACCAAGAACAATCAACTGAGCAATTTCAAAGTGCACTTGCATCAGGCATGCTAACACCCTATTGGCCAAACCAAGTCACGTGGTCATTCCCACAGAATAAGTGAGAGAGACCGCAAGGGTAAGGGTAGGGAAGGAGTGGAAATTGGGGTCATGTTTACAATCAGTCCGCCCCATGGAAACAATGGATTCCAGAGTGGTATTTGAGAAGACCTCCCTTCTATTCCACTTGAATTCTTGGAAAAGTTTATACAGTTTATCCTCTACACCATGGCATTGCTAACTGTTCCCTCACTCTTCCTTTTACCCTGTGCCCCGCCCAGTCCCTGCAAGTGCAGGCATGAGACAAATAAAACGCAGTCTCTGACTTTAGGAAGAATACAACTTATCAGGGAAACACACTTACATAAGGATTGAGCTGGATAATGCAAATGAAGACTAACATAATGCTTGATCCATGGTAAGAAGGTAGAGAAGATTGTGCTGAGGTACGTTCCATTCCTCGAACACATTTCTACCTGCAGCTGCAGCAGACAATCCCCTGCATCTGGCAGCTTCCTACCTCAAGCACCTGCAGCTCTCTGCTTGTCTATCTGAGGACTTTCTCCTGCACCCATGCGAGTGGGTGCCGAGCACACAGGTAAAACCCAAAAGCATTGGGCATTTGATGCTCAGCCAATGAAGCAGGTGCCAGTGGATAGTGCTCCCGCTTCCCCTCCCTTGTTGAGATGATTCAGGTTGTCTGCAGAGTTCCTCAGCGAGAGTCCTGCAGTGGCCCCATGAATGCTCTCTTTGTTTTCCCACTTTTCCCAACTGGTTTCCTCCAGTCACTGCTTGGGCATCTTGGGATCATTTCCCATAATAAACTACCTGCCCCCAAGCCCTTATCACAGGACCTACTTTTGGGGAGAACCCTAACAGAGAAAGGGCAATAATGGTAATTAGCTAGAATTCTGAAGCCCAATGTGCAAAAGTAGAGAAATTCTTAAGAAGCATAGAATGGGGGAGGTGCTGAATCTTCTGTATTTCTTTGTTTAGACTCTGGAGACCTATCATTCACCAGTGAGCTTCACACACCCAGATAGATGAAGTCACTGCCTGAGATGTTCCTCCGGTTAGCTATTTTCACAGGATTGAGGGGAGGCGGGAGGTGGAGGAAAAAGGCACGCAAACCTCCTTTGAGCAGTAGTCTGAGCAATAGCCTTTGTGGTATGATATGAGGTTCCTGTAGGTCAATGTCTACAATTTCTTCGGAAGGAATCCATCTCTTTAGATAAGCATTGCCCCGCCTCTGTGAGTGGTTTTTATGAAGTTCAGCTACAGAGAAAACAGACAGCAGTGTAGGGTAGTGGGACATGCGTCTTTGAGAACAGAAAGACCTAGAGTCAAGTCTGAGTGCTGCTCTCCATGAGCTCTGTGACTTCCAGCAGGTCAGTGTCTTAATTTTGTTATCTGAAAAATGGAAATAATAGCCTCTACTCTACATGTTTATTCTGAATATTAAATAAAATAGCAACCATAAGCCTGCAGACACTATCCCTGACATATAATAGATACTAATTGAATTTTATCTATTATTAATTTGGAGTCCAACATGCATGAGTTTGAATTTTTGTCCCACTACTAAATGGCTAGATGACTCTAAAGCAGTGGTTCTCAACCTTCGGGCCTTTTAAATACAGTTCCTCATGTTGTGACCCAACCATAAAATTATTTTCGTTGCTACTTCATAACTGTAATGTTGCTACTGTTATGAATCGTCATGTAAATATCTGATATGCAGGATGGTCTTAGGCGACCCCTATGAAAGGGTTGTTTGACTGCCAAAGGGGTCGCGACCCACAGGTTGAGAACCGCTGCTCTAAAGCAATATGGCACCGTGATGGATAGCTCAAAGGCAAGCTTTGGAGCCAGATGGATTTGGGTGTAAATCCTTTAGGACCATGTGAAAACTAAGTGATGTCAGGCAAGTTCCTAAATCTTTCTGGGCCCAGTTACTGGTTATCTGATCTTTAAATGGGAATGATGACATGCTATAATTGGTCTATTCTAAAATATATTTTCAAAATCAATATCACTGATATCAGAAAGTATCTTATAATTAATGGCGTGCCACAGTTTAATAGGCAGAGTTCTACTTTCTGAGAAGTACATAAAGACTAAAACCTTTTGCAATCAGTTGTGTCTTGATACACTGAAATATGGTTTTACTTAATATGATTGCTATACAGATTAAATGATATGGTACTTTTAAAATGTTAGCTTCTAATAAATACTCAGTAGAAGTAAACTATATAACAATTTTTAAAAAGTAAACTATAAGCTTAACTTCTTAAGATAATTTTTCAGTCTTAAGCTTCTCATCTGTAAAATGCAATAATAACTCTAGTCTCATAGGTTCCCTGGGAAGCCAATCAGAGCTAGGGTTAAAGCATCTCACACAGAACCTGACAGGAAAGTAAGTATCCAGTCATTGCTTGTTCCTCTGCTCCTTGAGGGTTTAGGTACAAAAAATGGGAAAAGACTACGGCCAAATTAAGCAGGAGACACATTGGTTGGAAGGAGAGAGGGTATTTCATAGAACTAATGGGAAATGTCAAGACCCAGGCTTGAAAAGTAATAGGAGTTGGAGAAGCTCCAGACACAGCACACTCATATTGGTGGAACGTTCAGGTGAGGCCACTGTATCTAGCATCAATACTATCTCCGTCTCCATGGCCTCAGACAATGTCACTGTCCTACCACTAGGGATGGGGCTGTTGACACTGCTGCTGTAATGATTTGACCTTAACTGGCCCATGCCCTTGGGAGCAAGACAGCTATTGACTGACTTAGGTCATAACTTGCTTCTTGATTGTACTAGAGGACTGCTTGTGGGAGCCAACAGAGGGAAATGGGCCATGAGAACCATTTTTTGTGCCACATAATGTACACAGTGATATAGGGGTCATTCTCCACATGTAATGTTTTTCAGAAAAGAGTTGAATAGTGAACAGCTAAAACACTAAAAGCGACAACAACCATATCATAAATTTACACTAGATTGCTTCTTCTAAAATAGGCCTTGGAAGCAGGCCATTGATTTAGTGTTCTCCCAGTGAGAATACTGGAAAGTTATAAAAAAAATACGCAAAAACAGAAAACAGAGTGAAGTTCCGATATTTATTGTACAAACACCAAATCTGTCTCTGACAAGTGTAAAGAAAGCTTGTATTTTAGGAGTTAGGGTATTAGGGAGCTATAAAGTTAGGAGGGCTGTACACAGGTATCAATTATGATTTCCCAGACTTCCCTAAATCTACTGATAGGAGATAGTATTGGGAGGAAAGGCCTCATTTGAGCCTATAAATTTATGATTTAAAGGTTTTCCTTTAAGAGAACATAGGGAGGTGGCTGGTAGAGATGATAGAATTAAGAAACTTGTTCAAGAACCTACAAAAAGTTCAGCCCTAAGGGACCTTTGCCTTGGCTCTTGGCCAGAGCTGTGTGTCTTTGAACTTCACCCTGAAGTGAGTGCTGAGAATACACACACACACACACACACACACACACACACACACACACACACTTAACTTGGGAGATATGTTGGCTGCTCTCCTCTACTATAAACACTTTGAAACCTCACACCTTCTCCCTAGAATATCTGCAAAGGAAAGTAGAGAATAATGAGTTCTAAAAAGGACTATGTTGTATGTCGTTTCTCCATGCACAGAGAAGAACAACATCCTCCAAGAACACAGACTTGGAAACAGAACACATCTGTAGGACCTTGGGCTAGACTTCAGTTCCTCTGATTCCTACTCTGGTTACAGAAGATGCTAGCTACTCTGCAATGGTTTGATATAACTGGGGAGAAGGCATGCTAAGTACCTTGAGCACATATGTGCCAACTAGTTTCTTCCAGGGGCATTAAATTGTGTGAATATCTCTGTTGTTTTACTCATTTTGCTTTTGTTTCCCAGTGACTGTTGGAATGCTTGAAATAATTTATGGCACCTT
The DNA here is from genome assembly GCF_000147115.1 of Myotis lucifugus. NCBI lineage: Eukaryota > Metazoa > Chordata > Mammalia > Chiroptera > Vespertilionidae > Myotis > Myotis lucifugus. The sequence continues at coordinate 2,070,887 of NW_005871161.1, forward strand.
CCTAATAACTGTGAAGGTCATTCAGAATCTGTTTCCCTTTAGGCTTTTATCTTTCTTTACCTTTGATCAACTTATGGTACCTTGCTGTCTTTTAAGGATGCTGTCTTAAAACATTTCTGCAACAGTCAATACATCATAATCACTATGAGAGATCCAGAAATTTCCATATAAAAGATTAGCAGGGCAGCTTAGAAAAGGTAAGCTGGATTGAACACTATTGGTAGAAGATATCTTTTCATTGAGCACTGAATTCACTGTTTTTAAATTTGGGGAAATTGTACTGACATAGTAATGTCAATTATAACACATAATTGGCTCAGAGAATGGAGCCAATCCTCAGGCTCAGAGGACTGGGGTGAATACTCTTACTTCCTGGAAATCCAGGAGAATAAACTTTAGGATATCCGGGTGAGATGTTCTTTCCTCCATCAGGGAGCTTCACACCTCATTCCTCACTCCCTTGATCTGTTCCCCTTCTGAGTCTAATCTCCTTTCCTTGGAGGGCTTTGCAGGCTGGGCAACTAACCAGAGACTTTCCAGCCTTCTGAGCAAGCGACTCAATTTCAAACCCATGCAACTTCTGTTCTCTTGTTGTTCATGTTCATTGATCCCATTGAATATGTGATTTTATTGTAAGCCATCTGGCAAAGTCTTACAAATGAGATGCAAGTAACCAAATCTTGAAAGATTTCACTTCTGTCATTCCTTGTCTCATAAGTTGGCAGGCCACCTAATAAGGTGTTGTTTTTCCCTGAGGAAGAAGAGAGAATCAAAGATAGGAGTGCAACATTTAAAATACATATATAATTTGTAAATATGACATATATTTAATAACTAGAGGCCTGGTGCATGAAACTTGTGCACAGGTAGGGTCCCTATGCCTGGCTGGTGATCAGGGCCGATCTGTGGGGTGACCAGTGGGGTGATTGGGGGGCCCCCACTGGCACCTGCCTTGGCCGGCCTAGCGCCACCTACTCGCAGGCCCCGTCCCCTGCTGCCACCGGTTGCCTCCCTCTGCAGGGCAACTGGCACCTGTCTTGGCTGTCCTGGGGCCCTCGGGCTGGGGGCAGCTCCTGCACTGAGCGTCTGCCCCCTGGTGGTCAGTGCATGTCATAGCAACTGGTTTTCTACCGGTAGTTCTGCCATTTGGTCGATTTGCATATTAGGCTTTTATTATATAGGATAGGATAGAATTGGGGATATTCTTATATTCTCTGTGGGGGGGGGAGGGGGAGAATAGTGGCCCTTGATGAACCATCTTACATCTTGGAAAAAAAAAACCAATGAATTTTCTAAATAATGCTATTATTCATTAAGAAGAAGAAGAGCAGTAAAACAAATGGAGAGATGCAGTGTTTCCTGGTTGCCAGGCACTATATAGGCACTTCATAGATGATTCCTCATTTAAACTCCAAAACAACCCCCCAAAAAGAGACATTTTTACAGAATGAGCCAATTGAGGCTCAGAGAGGTTAAGTGATTTGTCCATGGCCACACAGCTGGTAAGTTGAAAGCTGAGTGTTAAGCTCAGTTTTCAGTCTCACCTTGAATTCCACGCTCCTCCTCTGTGACAGGTTCATACAGACTAAAGGTGCTGCATGAAATGCAGAGAGAAGCTCTCGATCTCTCCAAATCCCACAGCAGAGCAGGAAATAACTGAAAAGAAAAAAAAGCACAGACTCCCAGGCATCCATAGCAAGCAGGAAATCACACTTTCCCATGAGCTGGGGCTGCCAAAGAGCATTTCATAGGGGCCTGCCAGGGTCCATGTGGGTGGGGTATCCTTCAAGCCCTACCCATTCCCCATAGAAGCATGATTTACTGAGGGTTTAGCCTTCAATCCCTTTATGTATCGTGATTGGAATCCACAGCGAGGGGAGGTGCCTTTCAAGCAAGAAACTGCCAGATGCTTCCAGCCCCTGACTCTTCAGTTTTGTGTCTGCAGCTTTTATTGAGGTGTTTCAGTGGAAAACAACCCCAACACAGTCCATTTGCAGGTCATGTGCAAAATCTCCTGTCCAGGGCCAGGATCGAGTGCTCACGTGTCTGCATAACATTCAGATTTCCAACAAAAGTCAAGGAGCAGCTCCATACCAGTGAGGGTTCCTTGTAACACCAAAACGATTGCCGGGGAGAGAGGAGGGTGTGCACCTCTCTTCAGCCCGTGGCACTTCGTATATGTTGCTTTGAAGCTTGGAAACTGAAAAATGAATCACCTTTATGACTTGGGTCACTGGTGCCAGAGCTGGAGCCTTCCTGATGAAAGAGGCCGTTCTCACCAAGAGAGGGCAGCCACGCCCCCATCCAGATCCAGGGTCCCTGTGCAGAAGGGAAAAGTGAGGACGCAGGTCCCGGGCTGCAGATGACCACCTTGTGAATCACCTCCTTGTGATATGTTAATCTTGAACAACTTCTTTCTGATTAGCAGACCTGGAGACCATGTTTTGACCAAGACCTTCAGCTGCTCAGCTGGTTTTTTTGACCCCTGGTGATGTCACAACCTGCTTCAGTGATTTCTCTTGCAGTGAGAAGTAACTCACTTTTAATCAGGCATCCACCAGACACCGGGCACTTGATTTAATTCTCACAACCCCTTGAGATAATAGTATAAGCTTCTTTAGGCAAAAAAATGAAAGTGGCCTCGGGGTCACTTTGCTAGTTAAAACTGAAGAACGGTCCCCAGGCATTGTGATTCACAGTGCAGAATCCTTCCTGCTCCATCACACTGATGTGACTCATTTAATTTCACACACTCAATCACTCTGTTATGAACTCATGTAATAAACATCTTTTGAGTGCCCGTTATGTGCTGCATATGGTGCTGAGCACTGCCATACAGCAGTGAGCGAGACAGACTAAGTTCTCACCGAGATTGCAAAATACTTGGGAGAGAAACATAGTGAATTAGAATTGTGTTGAGTGCTGAGGCAGTACAATATTAAATGGGTGTCAACATGAAGCAAGGACCCAAACTAGTCTTAGAGGGGATGAGTAGAGTCACAGGATAATTCTCTGAATAAATGAGGCCTGAAGGGCGAGTATGAGTTAACACAGTGAGCATGAGCAGTGTGGGAAAGCAGACCACTCCTCAGCAGAGGAGAAAGGCATGTGCCAAGGCCCTGAGGCATGAGAGGGTTTGTGCTGTTCAAGAATCTGGACGAAGTTTGATTTGGTGGACTGTCTCCTGATTGCTCTAAATTGCATCATCTTTGCCAATAAATGGTGGCCAAGACTCCTATCTAATGAGAAAGAAGGAAAGTGGGGATTCAGATCAGAAGTCACTTTTATGAGTAAGGATGTTTTGTTTGTTTTGTTTTTGCCTAGAATGACTTCAAGCTCAAGCACATGACAGTTCCCACCTAGTCACTGGAAAAGGGATGAAGATGAAGGTAAGTTCCTGATATGTATGTATCAGGCATCCTGATGGATATACCCTGCTCCCTTAAACCCAAAACGGTTTCTGTGGATCCTTCTCTAGCCCTCATCTTCATCCTGTCACTCCTGGGTCCCAAGAAAATGGTAAGGTATTTTCCTTCACTCCCGTTAATCCAAAACTCTCTTCTAGAAGGGAACTGGTGGGAAGGTGATTAACATTTATTGGGTACCTACTATGTAACAGCCGCCACTTTATTTAATCCTATAGGGCAGATGTAGTAACTACATTTTCAGATGAGAAAAAGGAGGGTTTGAAGTTACATTATTTGCTTGTAATCACATAGTAAAAGCAAGACCTCACGTTTTGTTCATTTTGCTCTGAAGGTAATGTTTGGCTCTAGGACAAAGGACTTTTTAAGGTACTTTCTATGTATGACTCTGTCCAACCTTGAAATCTAACTAAATGTGGGACTCATTTCCCTACCTTGGAAATTTGTCTTTAGGTGAGTTGCCAGCAGCAGATCTGAGACTCAAGTATGTAAAAGGAGTCCAAAAATATTTTAATCAATGATCCAAAGAGACTGAATCTTAAATCCAAAAATGAGAGACAGATGTATGATGGTAACCTGCTTGGGAAATTTGGCTTTCAGGGCAACAAGAACTCTTTGGGGGAAAAATTGTGTTTTCAATAGTGCAACACTCCAATGCATAATTTCATTCATAATGCACTTTAAGGAAGAGAAGCAAAATGAACATCACATGACTAATTTCCATGGGAAATTTGTTCTCATAAACCATCTTGGTAAAATGGAAAGGCAGTCGGTCTCAGACTTGGTCAAACTTGGCTTTTTATTCCGCCTGTGCTATTTCCCAGATGAGTCATATGGACACATTACTGAACTTTTTCTGAGCTTCTGTTTGTTTTTTAATACATGGGGGATAAAAATATCAAAATGAGGTAACATGAGTTTAAAAAATAGCTCATCGTAGGCAAGTGGACATTCGACAAATGCTTGCCTTGTCTTTTCCTTTGCAATTAACACATCCTGTGCCCAACAATTGTCTTTATTGATTTACGGTTTTACTGTGATATTTCCCATAATAACAATATCTAACGCTTGGCATGTCATCATTTGTGAAGTGTTTTCAAGTTTGCTATCTTCTATCATCACAGCAATTGTTTAATTACTACCATTGCTCTCAGTCCAATTTTACAAACAAGGTAACTAGGTCTTGAGAGGTACCGTGATCTGAGGAGGGTCAAGGAAAGCTCTGGGACCCCATTGCGTGGGTCTGGATTCCAGCACTTACTCTGTGACTTTAGGTGAATTACATAAGCCATCTGTGACTCAATTTACTCAGCTTTAAAACTGAGAATAATAATGGCACTTGTTGCTCAATGTTTTGAGGATGAAGTAAGTGAGGACAGTGATGTACTACTTAAGAACAGTAAGCATTCAATTCATGTTACATCTTATTTTTCTCTGCAAATATGTAGTTACCTCTTAGGTGTTTGGGAGGATGAAATAAGGCAATGAATAAACCAGTGCATGTGTTTCGACTCATTCTGGCATGTGGTAAGGGCTTAGCGAGTGTTACCTGCTATTATTGTCCAATAGTGGTAAGTAGAACATCTGGTTTTTGAATGAGAGTCCCTGGAAACTAAAGCACTATGGGTGGGGAGGGAGAGGACTGAAGACAGTAATGGATAGAAGTCCCGTTAATGTGCCAAGTCTTTACACACTTGCTTATATTATTCTCCTAACAATATTGTGAGAAAGACACAGCCATAAACAGCAATTTTGGAGGTTTAAATACATTTTTTTCAATCGTTTCTAATTCATAAAGTGGAAAAAGACAGGTTGTTTTATTAATTTCATGTAAGAAAGATATGTAAGGGGACCCTGATGAATTATTGACCCTGCCTCTCCTATGGGTGCTCTTCATGCCAGCTGCCTAGCTGCAGTCTCCATCCCAACTCACTACAACCACAATAGGAGAATCACAGGCTGCTTATCAACGTAAGTGCCATCTGTGACTCCCTGAATCCAGCGCATTTGGGAGAAAGTCCCCCTGCCCTTTGTAAGGAGACTTTATGGAGGATGGACTCCAATCAGAGACCAGAAACTGGGCCAAGAGGGAGCCTTGGAGTAGAAGGTGTTTTTGTCAGAAAAAATCCATGGATGCCACAGTTTTGTTGCTTTTGACAGGGAGCCTAATGAACTCTTTAACCACAACATCTTCTTAAAGTACAGAGAGGAAATGAACCACTAGCTCTCAGAGTCACATGGAAGACATTAATGTCGTCGTCCTCCTCCAATCCTCTTTCAAGGCACAGTACGAAAAATGCATTGTATTGAACAACTGTGTTCCCCTGTAGTCAGGCATGGGCTCCAGTGAAAGGAAATGGTCTCTAATGTATCTCAGAATGCTGCCCTGGAATTAGAGTGAACTGCAGAAATGACAAGGGGTATCAAGAAATAGGGCTTGAGGGTTGCTCTGTTATCTGAGATTTATAATTCACCTTTGCTTGCAAAACGGAAGTTTGATTAGGTATGAAGATGACATCCCAGGTTTGGCTGAGACAGAGGCAGGAGGTCCTAAGGTGCAGAGGAAATGGCATTGGTTAGTGTCCTGGCTGTATCAAGGACTCACTGCATTTGATGTGGGTATTATGGCAATGTTCATTTACTTCATCATCATATATAATTTATCTACATAATATATACTCATATGTCTTGTATTTATAAGTCATATATAGTCATCATACATATAGTTTATTCATATACATGGTTGTGATATTTAATCTTTTACATAGAGTCTTCAGATATGTAAATATATATTCATTTATAAAATACATATATAAATATTTGTTTATGTGAACATATGTATATTTACTGGGTGTGTGTATATGTGTATGTATATCTTTGGATATGGGAAAGAATTGTAGAGGTTAGTTGTTCATGTATGGCCTCATACAGTCACTGATAAAGTCATTGTTTTCTAGAGCAAAAATGCAGACTCAGAGATAGGGGTTTTCCAAACCCAGTCCCCAAAGTTCTGGGTTTCTGCAAAGAGGTAGCAGAGAGATATGTACTCATATATATTTGCATCTAAATTTGAATCATAGCCTTGTCACTCTGTAACTTTGTGACCTTGAGAAAGTCGCCTGTATAATGGGGATAATGATTTTAGTAACAGATTATAGCGATGCCGTGTGTTTTCCATGAGTATAAAGCAGAGAACATTCAGCCTAGAGCTGGGAACATACTAAGTGCGAGTGAATGTTAGCTATCACTATATATCTTAATCTCTATTTCACTCTCTACGACCATGATTCAATAGCAGTATCCTCTGAAGATTATGCTTGAAAAAGAGTTCTACCACTTTTCCAAGATATTTTTTAAAGCTTATTCACCCAGTCTAGTATATTTGAGGATATGTGAGGAAGTACAAATCCAGAAAGGGGAGGCAGCTGTGTCAAGAGGCTGTGGTCTGTTGTGAAGAAGAGGGTCTCAGGGGGTTGAGAGAAGCTTAGTGTGATTGCTTAAGAGATTATTGAATAAAGGGCAATTAAATTCAGTCCCTGTACTTACACCAGACTCATCACTATCTACCCAACGTACTCATGAAAGCACACTCATGCACACACACAAACACACCTACTAACACAGACTCACACACCAAAGTGTGTACATATACACTCACTAATTCACATGCAAATACAAACAAAATTTCCTGGGTACAGAGTCTTGCTAAGCAATTTTATTTTTCAGTTCCACCTTGTTCCTTCTGTATGTAAACTTTCAGGCATATCAGTCATCAGGATTTACCTTGTTTTGGGTGGTAAGACAATTCTACCAAACCAGTCAGTGTGCCTAGATGTCCCCCACCCCACCTCTTTACCTGGCCCATCTATGGAGCTTTCACTTTATTAAGCTGTTTAGAGATATTACCTTCTTTAACCCTTACAACCACCTGATCAAGTAGATAGTAGCTACTTACACTTTTCCTATAGACATTGAAATTCAGATTCATAAAAGTTAAACCAACTGCCCAAATCTCAGGACTACGGGTTGTCCATACCAGGATTTAAAACCAGTTTCGTGTCACTCCAAAGCCCATGCTCTATTCCAGGATTTCCTAATGTGAGTTTACAATCCATTAATTGATCAAGGAAGCTCAGGTAAATCAGTTTCAACCAGTATCTAAAATCATGGAAACAGCCCTAGCTGGTTTGGCTCAGTGGATAGAGTGTTGGCCCTCAGGCTAAATGGTCATGGGTTCAGTTCCAGTCAAGCATGTGCCTTGGTTGCAGGCTCAATCTCACCCCTGTTGTCAGGGTATGGGGTGAGGAAAGGCAACCAATTGATGTGTCTCTCTCACATACGATGTTTCTCTCTTAAAAAAAAAATCAATGGAAAAATATCCTCAGGTGAGGATTAACCAGAAAAACATAAAATTAAATCATGGAAACAGAAGAAAATATATGAGTGCATCACACAGTATTGTTTTATAAAGTATGGTTTTGTAAAACTTGTCTAAATAGCCATGTTTTTGCATGCTCAGGATAGCTATGTAATGTAGACTTTGTGCTGTAAGTCTCAATCAGAAAGGGTTTGCAAGCACCACCCTATTATTCTATGTTGCCAGGGTCAGTCCAGTCACTCAATGCAGAGCTTCCTGGGAACCCTGGGGGCAGAATAAATTGCTTCCGCATGTGTGTTTCCATAGCACAGTGTATGTTCCCAGTTTACAATCCCAATCACATGGCACTTTGGTTTCCTCCCGAAGAGTGTCCATGTAGGTGTGGACTTCTTCCTCCAGTGTCTTTCTCCCCACCTGTCCGTGCCTAGGGCAGCACCTCTGACAGACAGACACCCAATGCGTGTTGATTGCTTTGAAATTGATATAATTAAAAACTGAATGTTTAGGAGCTCCAGTTTTGCATTTCCTAGATTGCTTTCTTTTACTTCTCAGCTTGAGATCATTTTTTAGTACCTTCAGCAAGGGCAGGCTGAAGAAGAAAAGAAGGGTGTGTGTGTGTGTGTGTGTGTGTGTGTGTGTGTGTGTGTGTGTGTGTGTAAGAATACAAAAGAGAAAGGAGTAATAGTCAAAATTACTAACTGCTTTTTTTTAATCTCAAAAAAGAAGAGAAACTCAGAATTATTTTAAATATACATTATTTTGTCCATATGATAAACCATCCAAATAATAATTAATAGCTGAGTGCCATTGGTCATATCCAGAGGAGAGACACTTAAGCTGTTAGCCAGGAGGAGAAAAGAACTGTCCACCCCCTCTTCCTGAACTGTCCCTTGGCCAGCAGGGAAAGCCAGGCCAAACTCTGCCCCCTGAGGCTACAGAGGGTTTGATTGTAAGTTTTGGGTTGTTTATTGTTGCTTTAGTGCTCTCCGTTTTCACACGCCTCCTGGGTGGAAGGGAAGCGGAAATGCTGGGCCCCCAGTGTTTGTTCTCATGAGGGGGAAGCCACCACAGACCCTGAGAGACAGAAACCCCTGGGGCCATATTTTCCCTGGCTTCCTGTAGGAGGAACAGGCTTGAGGGACTGGGTACATCTTCCCAGATGAACCAGGGGCTCCAAATTTGGAATCAGGGTTGACCAACCAGAGCTTTGGAAAGCAAAGCGTTTTCTCCCTCAGTGGCTGACATAATCTGCAGGGCTGGCATGAATGAGTTGTACAGATTTCTCAGAGAATGTCACTTAATGTGGTCTTCTACTGTAAACTTGTCTTGTTATTATTATTGTTGCTGTTATAACTTTATTGCCTCATTATCTACTGTTATTATTTAAGGATCTTTGACCCAACTCTCCAAGGTCACAAGCCTTGTCAGAACTTGGAGGACAACGTGGAGGCAGGGCAGAGCACGCATTGGGGGTGAGGGTGGGCAGAGTGAGTCCTATGAGTCTGTGGAAATAGTCAGGAAAATCCTTGCTGGTGACTCAGAGACAATGGAACACGGGCTATCTAGCGAGCGGGCATCTGCCCAAAGCCCTCTTGTTCACCACACTTCATTCAAATTAGGCTCTTAGGGGAACAGCCTAAAATCTCCTTCCTGAGCAGGTTTCTCTGTCTGAATCTCTTGGGCAGGAAAGAGGAAAGGGTCAACAATTCTAAGTCCTTTGTTTCTTAATAAACAACTTAAATCAATATCCCAGAAAGCAGCTTCAGGGTGGCAGAATGGTAGTCCCCTCAATGAATTCAGGGAGAAAAGTAAGTTTCAGAAAAGTTGCTTTGTATGTTCCATTGCTGTTTAGAAAAATAGCCACCTACCTACTTAAAGCGTATGTGCATTGCCATGTATATGATTTTTTTAAATATTAGGTATAACATGAAAGCATATAACCTGGATGTTAATTGTGATGACCCTTAAAGGAGAAATTGAGGTAGATGGAGAGCAGAATGTAGGTAGTGGCAGAATCTGGGTGCTATTATTTTCCTTTCTGGTTCAAATGTGGCTTTGCTACTTTTATGATACATGTGTAAATGATAGCTAGAAGATATACAGATAAGAAAGAGAGTGATTTAAGTAAGAACTTACTGTGCAACCATAGACACACCCCTAACATGTCTAGGACTCAACTTACTCATTTGCAATGTGAGGCAGTAGGCTAAAAGACCTCCATATTTCCATTTTCCTGGGATGACCTCTTATTCTATGGGTGATTTCAGCATAGACTTGGGACTTGGCTGATTCTGGACTAATTCTGTACTATACTAAAAGATGCCCCCCTGTATATCAAGGGAGAAAAAAGTCATGGGCATGCTTACTCACTCATTCCTTATAAGAGTCTAGCATGAAATGGTTAGGTATTTCAGAGAAATATTCAAGTTATTGTTAGCATGACTGTGGCAACAACTCTAATACACGTGTGTAACATGTAGATGTCGATAACCGTTGAGAGTTGAAGTCAGCAATTAAGCTTTTCGAGTAATCTCTAGAAAATATGTTTCTCATTATGTGTCTCCTGCTTGAACCCTCCTAGTCACCCACAGGAAAACTCTGACCATGAAATACTATGTCCTGTTTACTCTTATGACCTCAGGCCCTAGTAGTCAATGATGTGAAAGTTACAGAGACTTTCTCATAGCTATTCGAACTCATCATACTTGGTCAAGCCTCTGTGCTTCTGCATATATTACTCACTCAGCCCAGACCGCCTCTCACATTCTTCTTTTCTTTTTACAACTGGCAAACTTCCACCCTTTCATAAACAGGAAGACTGTAATGCAGACAATCAAACTTCTACTTATCCTCACATGCTTGGTGAAATGCAACCTTGCCTTGAAAAGCTTTCCTGAACTCATCCCTCCCTCACTCCCTGCAAGCCCCTGCGCTCGCAGCTCTACTGCTGGCCTCCTTGCTTTGTGTCTTTATTCTGACATGTTGTCTCTGAGCTATTATTGCGCGTTTCCTCCACTCTGGAGGGAAGAGACCCCTCTGGTCTTCCACTTCATGATACGGTGCCTAACACATACTAGGCACTCAAGAATATGCTTTCAAAATATTAAATATTATATATGTATGTGAAATCTATAATAATAATAAAAGAGTAATATGCTAATTAGACCTTCCAACGAAGCCAGGGTTGTGAGGGAAGCCCGGGTCCCTGGTGCCAGAGGGAAGCTGGTGCCGGCAGCCGGGGGAAGGAAGGCCTACTCTTGCACAAATTTCATGCATCGGGCCTCTAGTTGATATATATAGGAAAGAAGCAATCAAAATACAACCAAAAAACATCTGCCAGTAAAGACACCTTTGAAACACACTGAATACACTAGAAACTTATTGAATTAATTCAGTGCATGGTCCAAAGCCCACAGGAGCTAGCTGACTTTTTGCCCAAGAAGAACCAAGAAGGAACTGGGATAAATGCAGCTCTTGGAACAAACCTCTGCTTATTTGGCTTTTGGAAGAATCCTCTAATCTGCGGATGGTCATGGTGTCTCCAAGTGTGTAATGATTTTCCCTGCCCCAGCACTAACCAATCCACAGTGTGAATAGTTCTTAGCCTGGCTGATTTCCTCACAGTTTAATGGGCTTTGGGGAGAAGCCTTTCATGTCATTGTGAAGCCCCATCTTTCCTTCCTCCTTCCCAAGATGGAAACAAGGAAACAGGCTCTGCTGGTGGATTGGTGCCCATGACCTCTGTCCTGTGATGGGAGCCCCCCAGATGGCATTGTTTGAGCCTTTCTCCCCCTGCAGCCCAGATCAGTCCCTCACCAGGCAAAGGAGAGAGAAACACTGCTGGGTGCCAGATTCAGTTCCCAAATCATTAGCAAGACAAAAAAAAAAAAAAAAAAAAGAAAAAAGAAAAGGTCATGCAAAATTTTGACCTTTCCAGCTGATTCCTCAAAGTAATCTTTGTAAGGCTTTGGTAATTCAGATTGGGAGTGGGATTATTTCACTTAAATGGAAGATATAGTAAGATTTGTCTGTACAACAGAGCTGAAATTAAATCCTGGAGAGAGGGACTGCTCTGTCCCGTATTGGGAGAGCAATTAAAAAGCTACAGTAAGATTGGCCAACTTTTGTATGCTTTGATGGGGGGAAGTCGCTATTTTATTATGATCATTGAATTCTTTTGATTTTTAATTTTTTTTTCAAAAATGCATACAACATTGAAAGCAAGCACATATATTCTCAACTCTCCTTGGTGTGTGAATATTTTTTGTCTTAATTTAGATTTTTATTTAAATCTCAACTTCAAATGGGATTTGAGAGGAGGCTTAGGAAATATGTACAGTAACATAATATTAAAAATAAATGAATAAATAGAGAGGGGGCAAAGGGAAAATGGAGAGTGAAATAACTCCTAGAACTAGACATATAATTAACATACAATAAACACACCACATTATTTCCAGAAGAGTGTTTCTGAGTCTGATTTTCCTGGCAGTCAACACAGAGAGGCAAATATGATGAGTGTAAAAATCGTAGCTCTTACCAAGTAAAAGCAAATCAGTTGTCCAGAAAAACCCCAGCTATTCCAAATATGGAGATGTGGGGGAAACGTCTCTCATGGGTCCTCATAGAGATGACTGTGAATCTGAGCCACATATACGGTAACACTTCCATATCAGAAGAAGACACATATTGTATTATCTCTTCCCCATCAGGATACAGAAAGGGATATATATATATATATATAGATATATATATACACACACACATACATACACACACACATATACATACATACACACATATATACATATATATTATATATACATATACATTTATTTATTTATTTATAGTTTATCCTATGTAATAAAAGCCTAATATGTAATATGCTAAGTGTCTGGTCATCCCGTGACCAGTCGACTGTTCAACCAATCAAAGTGTAATATGCTAATGATATGCTAAGAATGCTCAACTGCTCGCTATGACATGCATTGACCACCAGGGGGCAGATGCTCTGACCAGTAGGTTAGCTTGCTGCTGGGGTCTGGCCGATAGGGACTGAGCAAGATGGGCTGGGACATGCCCTAGAGCAGTGATGACGAACCTATGACACACGTGTCAGAGGTGACACGCGAACTCATTTTTTTGGTTGATTTTTCTTTGTTAAATGGCATTTAAATATATAAAATAAATATCAAAAATATAAGTCTTTGTTTTACTATGGTTGCAAATATCAAAAAATTTCTATATGTGACACAGCACCAGAGTTAAGTTAGGGTTTTTCAAAATGCTGACACGCCGAGCTCAAAAGGTTCGCCATCACTGCCCTAGAGTCCTCCCACGGTCCCTCCCAGCCTGATTGTGCACCAGTGGGGTCCTTGGGCCTGGCCTGTGCCCTCTCGCAATCCGGGACCCCTTGGGGGATGCCAGAGAGCCGGTTTCAACCCAATCTACAGGCCACTCCTCTTGGAAGGGCACCAGATGCAGGGCTCATGGCTAGAGGCAGGTAGGAGCTGCAGGCGGCATTGGACTGCGGGTTTCAGCCTGATCTCTGCAGGCTACCCAGAGGGGCCCCACTCGCACACGAATTCGTGCGCTGGGCCTCTAGTATATATATGTGATTTATTTTAGAGAGGAAAGGAGAGGGAGAGTTGAAACATCAATGATGAGAGAAAATCATTGATTGGCTGCCTTCTGCAGCCTGCAACTCTGAGCATGTTCCCTGACCAGGAGTTGTACCATGACCTCCTGGTTTATAGCTCAATGCTCAATCACTGAGCCACAACGGCCAGGGCAAGGGTATTTCCTCTTATGTACTTTACTGTGACCATATCTGAAGCTTTCTATACTGCTGGAACCACTGTCCTGTCCCTGTGATTAAGGAAAAAAAAAAAAAAGAAGGAGGAAGAGGAGAAAAAGGAGCAAGGAAATGAGCATGATTATGGAGAAAATAAGCATTCTTTCATTTTATTCACTCATTCATTAGAAAAACAGTTATGAGCTTCTCTGTGGTTCATAATATTTTACAAATAATATTTTTCTATAGATCTCACTGTCAAATTCAGTCATCATAATGTGAAGACTCTGAGCAAATCTGGAAGCTTGCATTTCACAGTATCTAATCTGTAGAGGCTGGAATAGATGACCCTCAAAGCCTCTTTCAATTTACACTTCCTGTGCTATTGAATGTTACAAGAGTTGGCAAAAAACTGGGTATGCAGAGCAAAGAAGTGCGTCTTAAGAGTGGACTTGTATGCAGTGTCCTTGACCAGAATCATGGTTTGCACAGAAAAGGCAGAGAATAATGGCAGCGTTCACTGTTTTTAATTAGTCATCGTTTGCAAATTTTCAGAATATTTTGCCTCAAAACTAAAACTACGTCTAACCGGACAGCCAATAAAAAAGTCTAGGCCTTTGGAGAAAGAAAGAACCGGATGGAATTCTCGCCTTTTCACATAATAACTATGAACCTTGGTAATTGATTTAATGTGCGCAGCAATAGTACATACTGCCAATGTGGTGAAGATGAAATAGCAACGCAAGTGCCGAATGCGTAATGCAAAGGGCGTTCTCAGTAAATGTTTGTTTCCTTCCTCTTACAGTTTTATTCTTTTAAGTCACGAAGCTGATATCTATTTAAGAGCTTTGTCTAAATGCATTTCCTAAAACTCCTTATAAGGAGCTGGAGTAAAATGCAAAATTAAGAATACCAGTGCACAAAGGAGAACCCTGTGCCTCTCCCAGACAAGGCATTGATTTCATTTTAGCTTGTGGACCTGGGGTTCAGGTTAGTTCATTGAACAGTTTCCTGAATTAAATATTTGTCATGGAGACATTTTGACCTGAGCGATATCACTTTCCGCAGAACAAAGCTGTTTATGTGCTGTGCAGTAGGTTGGCATTTGATGCTGGGAGCAAAGTTTAAAAGTTCTGAATATACATGAATATCCTAACTTCGTTTTGCAGCATCTCTTTTGAAAAGGTGAACTTGATATGCTTTTAAATGTTATGCCCGTGGGTCTAGTTAAGATGGCATCCCTGAATGGAATGCATTTAAAATCGCCACTTGGGAGTGGAGAGGTTGGGCTTGAATGATCCTCCTCCTTCTCCTCCTCTTTCTCCATCTGAGGAACACAAATATGTCAATGAAAAGCACTTTCAGGAGATTTTTGCTTAAAAGATGATTTTTAGAAAGGAAATGAACTTAGTGGATTTATAAAAGTTGTACTGCCCTAGTGTGATGAAACTTATACATGCTCTGCCATGGAAAGTGGTGCAACTTCTTAGGTAAGTAGTAGGGAAATAGCTATTAAGAGACAAAAAGCCACATTTATACCTTTGACCCAATAATTGTGAACCTAGGAATTGATTTTGTTTGTTTGTTTGTTTTTAAAGGGAGTACCAATCATGTACCTAAAACTCTGTCAGGCACTTGACATGAAAAGGTTAATAAGGCAAAAACTGTTTGATCAAGTTTACAGTCTAGTGAGGGTATTAATTTTAAAGACTCAATTTAGTAGAACTAAATGGTGTACAGAAGAAATTTTCACTACAGCTTTACTTCTAGGAGCAAAAAATGTTATTTGAATGGAACAAAATAGGGGAATATGAGAAAATTAAAACAACGTAATTGTTAATAGTTGAAATCCTAACCCCATATATATCTCTGATAGGTTCTAACTTACCGTTGTTCTTCCCTTGTACTGACACCACCAAAGCACAAGACTCTAAAACTTGGACAACTCTTAATTTTGCTGAAGAAAGGATGGCCATCTTCTTTGCTCCGTGGTTACACAACTTTCTCTTTCTTAAGATTTACAAATACCAATTAGATCTGGACTTTGGACTAGAGTTATAGCTTCACAACCTTCTTTGGGTGACCTTGGGCTGATTATTGTACCTCTCTAAACCTTGGCTTCCTCTCCTGGAAATGGAGAGAAAATAATAAAATGGAGAAATCATAATACCTCTTAAAAGAGTCTCTTTCACCCTTTCCTGTTATCTTTTTTAAAAATCTATTTTTAATTTTAGAGATCTATCACTGTGTTCACTGCTCTTTGTGTAGCAACTTATTTCTCCTGGTAAACAGCCCTATGAGTTTAGAGCTAGAAATTGCCTGGGAAGTGCTTGGTGCCTAACACAAAAAAGCACTTCTTATACGCTGGCCATTGTTAATTTTAATTAATTCATTTTTAATCTAGAAATCAATGATGGTGAGACCTTAAAGTTTCTCTAATTCACACCCTTGTTTCAAAGATGAAAATGTGACAGACAGAAGGACAAATGATATCCTAAAGGCAGACCATAAGCTGGGATCTTCATCTCTTGATGTTGGTCAAACTCTTTCCAACATGCACTTTTTTGGTATAAAGACGTGGAACTGCCTGAAAACCAGTCTCCATGGTAAATGTGAATGTGACCAGTATAAAGAGCCCACAGAAAAGGGGATATTTTATTATGGCTTTTGGAAGTATGAACAGGGGTAATTTAATACTTTTGATAAATGCTATCTCGTTTTTGGCTTATTGTGCTTGTACATTTTAAATGTATTTTTAAATTATCCAAAACTGTTACTATAATGTATATAAAATCTAAAACTCAAATTAAGTCTTTGGGAGGAGAGGAGAGCCTCATTATAAAAAGCTTGCAATGAATCTTTCGTAAATTCCTATCTTGTTATTTGCAGCCTCAAATATTCTCATGTTATTTATTTAATATGTTTGCTTCTTATTTTCAATTCCACACAGTTATTTGGAGGATATGGAAATTAAAAGCTTCCAATCTTGTGACTTTGCATTTATTGACTGCCTCCCATCCCTGCTGCTTTGTTATTTTTTTCATTAAGATGAATTTTATATTACAAATGGATATAGTGACAACCTCTTACCTAAACCAGCAGCCTGCTTCAGCAGAGATAAGTTTATCTCCCACTGCAATAGAACAATGTGACTATCTCAAACTAGTGACTATCTTGCCACATGATATGTTCTGGGACAATGACTTTGACCCAGTAGAAATGTCACACCTGCCTCTATAACTTTGCACAGTCCCCATAATCCATGAATGATGCTATTGCGGCATTACTTTTAGGGGAAATCACTTGGGAAAGAGCATATGTTTTGAAAGTTGTTAAAAAGGAAACTGTTGGCATAAATATGTATAGGAGAAAATCAACATATGGAAATTTTCATGGTGCGTTTTCCTCCAGAGCAAATGAAAAGGGATGTCAGACCACACGGAATCCCTTCCCTGAGCTTCTGAGAATGATGGCGGAGATCTTAGAAAGGCACTTCATGGGATCATATCCAGAAGTGGTGGGATCATAAAAAGGTGTAGCATCCAATTCTCTTTTTAAATGCTTCAGAAACTCAGCTTTCTCTTTAAGAAAACGACTTTGGCCTCCTTGGAAGTGAGGCTCTTCTTTGAGTGATTTCTCATTTAGTGGCTGGTTAAAGGCCCGGCAAGGTCTGGCTCAGATTTCTTCCCTAAACTTTCTCGGCTGGTCCCTGCTCTATTTGACCTCACTCTTTCTTAAAACTTTAGATGCTAGGTGCTTGGAGCAATTTGACATTTACTTCAAACAATATAGGCAGAGATGAAACCCTTCTTCCCTAGTATCCATCACTCATTGGACCCTCTGTGGAGGTTTAACAAATATGGGCAATAATCAGTCTAACAATTGGGATGCGTTAACCATAAACTTCTCAGTGAAGGCAGAGACTTCTTATTCAAAATGGAAAGAACTGCTCTTTATCAAGCCCCTGCTATCAGACATTATGCTGCTTTTTAAATTAATGCTATCTATGTATTCCTGACAACAATGTGATTGTTTGTATCAGACTGTTTTGATTTCTATAGCTTTGTAGTATATTTTGAAACCAGACACTGTGATACCTCTAGTTTTGTTCTTCTTACTCATGATTGTTTTAGCTATTTGTGATTTCATATAAATTTTATGATTTTTTTCTATTTCTATGAAAAATGACATCAGGCTTTTGATAGAAATTGCATTGAATCTGTAGATCACTTTGGGTAGTGTGGCCATTTTAACAATAATAATTCTTCTGATTCATGAACACAGGATATCTTTATTTGTGTCTTCTTCAGTTTCATCAATGTTTTAAAGTTTTCAGTGTACAGAATTTTTATGTTCTTGGTTAAATTTATTTCTAAGTCTTTAATTGTTTTTGTTACTATTGGAAGTAAGATTTTTTCCCTTGATTTCTCTTTTGGATAGTTTGTTGTTAGTGTATAAAAACTCAATTGATTTTTGTATGTTGATTTTCTAACCTGAGCTTTACTGAATTTATCAGTTCTAACAGTTTTGGGTCAAATCTTTGGGACTTTTTATATATAAAATAATGTCATCTGCAAACAAAGACACTTGTACTTTTTCCTTTCTGGTTTATTCTTTTTGCCTAATTGCTCTGGCTAGGACTTTCAGTCCTATGTTGAATAGAAGTGATGAGAGTGAGCAGCCTAGTCTTGTTCCTGATGTTAGAGACTTCTTAAATGAAACAATCATATTAATATGATGGCTGGTTGGTTAACCATGTACCTTGTAACACTCTGCTTATTTGTAAAGGAGCACATATTCATCATAAGACTTTGAATAGTAATACAATACAAAAGTAAATCACTAACCTGAGCTGAAGTCCTATATTATTTTAAGTGCTTTACACCAATTAACCATTGATTCTTTTCAGCACCCCTATGAGGTAGGTCCAATTACTATCCTTATTTTTAAAAAGGAGGAAACTGAGGTACAGAGAGGTTAAATAGCTTGCTTGTGATTAAAAAGCTGGTAATGGGCATAGCTCAGTTTGAAACCCAGGCAGTCTTTTAACCACTGTGCATGCTTTTAACCATTTGGAACACTGCCTTTCATAATATGGTAGTTAAGAACAGTTTCCTTACCTGGCTGTGCCTTTGGGGAAGTTACTAAATCTCCATTATCTTCACTTTCTCCATCTATTAAATCCTAATAATAGCTGTGCCTGATTTCTATGGTCCTTATGTGTGGTAAAGGGATTAACATCTGTAACAGGCTAAGTGTGCTGTCTGGTACATAGAATGAACATCCCTAATTAGCGTTTGCTTTTATTCTTATAGTGTTAGTTAGCTTTGCCAGAAATGCCATTGTTGGCATACTGGATGGGAGATGAGCAGTCTTCCTTGATGCTGTTTAAGTTCTTCTGTGTGGAAAACCTATTCTGCTCATCCATGAAACCAACTCTGACAACCCTTACCTGCGCTTCACCTGTGCCTATGCCACCTCCTGACGTGGAAGGTAGGGAGGGTCCGCTCTGCTCTTTGCTATGCCTGTGCTCCTGAAGATAATCACTTCCTTTTGTGCCTTTGGATTTATATATGCGTTACAGCCACAGCCATGCAGGCATATATTTTTAGACGACTCTGAAAATGGAGCATCTAGATTTTTAAAAATAAACTTGTGCAAGGCTGGAGCTGGAATCAATGAACGTATGGGTCTCTGTCGGGGGAACCACCAGCCCTGCCATCCCCTTGTCATCACTGACAACCAAGTCTAGCTTCCCCAGTCCCGATGTTAGTGAATTCTTTCATTTTCTATCCCAGGATGAGTGGCACAGATATTAGCAACTGATAAGCGAGGAGTTTGTTCTTAAATATAAATGTCTGCCTCCTTCTGGAAATTTGTCTTCTGACAAATGTTCCTGAAAACTTTTAGGATATTTAAAGGGCACCTTTAAGGAACCTCAAATGCAATCAGCCTTCTCAGATCTTCTTCAGGCTGTGAGCTCAGCAGCTACCCCTCACAGGGGGTTGGGACAGTAAACTCTAGCTCAGGGATTCCTCAAAACTGGGAAGACAAAACTTTGCTCCCCACTCCTGGCTCCCCTTTGCCCCCCAATGCATCCAAACAGCCAGGGAAGGTGTTCTCATGGTTAATTACTATTGCCAGGGTAACTCCCTATTGATCCCTTATGTAATATTGTCAGACTAGAGGCCCGGTGCACTATGTGCATGGGTGGGGTTCCTTGGCCTGACCAGCGACCAGGACCGATCGGGGCAGGATCGGAGCAGGCAGGCTGGCCACAGGTGGTTGGCTGTGGGAGCACACTGACCACCAGGGGGCAGCTCCTGCATTGAGCGTCTGCCCCCTGTTGGTCAGTGCACATCATAGCTACTGGCCGGTTGTCCAGTCATCCAGTCATCCGTCATCTGGTTGTAACGGTTGCTTAGGCTTTTATATATATAGATGTCCCTGGGGATTGAAGAGTATAATTGGGTGACAACTCTCTGGATGGGAAATAATAGTGTTTGTTTTATTTTTATCATCAGCACTATCTGTTCCCAGTCCCAAAGAGTCAAATTCTGAAGCTTGAAGCTCTAGAGACAAGCTCAGTTTGATGATTGTGGATGGACTGAGAGGAAGCCCCTGGGATCACTGGGGAAGACTTCACTGGAAGAAGTTGAGCTTCCCAGGATGGGGATAAAGGGAACAGTCAGGAAGGAAGAAAAGAGAGACAGGAAACGATTGTTATTCAGTTGCTAAGGACCAAATTAGGCCTCAGGGACCAATCCTTCCATTTGCTAGCTAGGAAGACTTAGAAAGGTGGGGGGTGGGGGGTGGGGGAGGCGAGAAGATCATTTGGAAATCCCAAAAATATTAAAGAAAAATGAGTTTTGCCACTCAGCACCTTGTAGAAAGCCTTAAGCAGAGAAGGACAAAGAAAGATATTTGTAAACCTCTCCAGGAATTCTTGGCATGGCCAGTGACACTAATCTGTTATCTTGCAGTTTAAACTCTGACGTGATCAAACCCTGCTGGAAATTCACTCTGCGCTTGCAGGACAGCAGTCACTGTAACTTCCTCACTTGATATGCTGTTCTCCTTCTAAAGGCCTGCCATTGCCAGCTTCTATTATGCTAGTCTGCCTTCAAGGTGTGTGTGTGTGTGTGTGTGTGTGTGTGTGTGTGTGTGTGTGTTTTGCAGGGGGCGGGGGGGGGCGGTATCTAGGGAGCAGATAGACTGTGAAGCATTCCAAAAGGAAGAGATTTGGCAATAATCCTATTTCAAAACCATGTTATCAAAAACCATCTTTTGCCTTTCACCTTGTTCATTGTTTTCTGATGAGCAGGGGTGGAAAGAGATTCATGTTTGCTATCAGATTTGCCAGGAGTAAAAACCCAGCTCCCCTATTAACACTGTGACCAAACAATTTACTTAACCTCTCTGAGCCTTGGTTTTTATCACCTCAGAAATGGGAAGCATGCCACCATTTGAGGAAGCTGATTGTGAGAATTTAACACAATGTAAGCGCCCAGCATGTTATGAGCCCTTAGAAAACAGCCCCTATTATTTCTGTTCTATCTAGTGACTCCCAAACACAAAGCTGAACTATTATGTTGAGAGGAATTAACAAAAGCTTTATGAACTAGTGGGGGAAATTGATTCCATGCAGGCTTGGGAATTGCTTTTAAATCCAGAAGAGAAAACGTTATTTTATCAGTATGGCTTAAGTACTATCATTGTTTCCTTTAAGAGATGAAGTGGGATTGGGCCCACATCACATGCATGTTTCATCTGCAGTCCCCGCATATGTGTGTTTTGCTCCGTGAGCAGCACATATGGAAGGACTCTTTATGGAAAACAAGAGTGATGTCATCTGCCCAGCAATACCAGGATATGAACTCACACTCCCACAGTTGGGTCTACACAGCTACCAGTGTTCTCTGAGGAAGGGAGACCATTCTGAATGTTTCCGGGCTGGAATGCTTTGATTTTCTCCGGAGAAATCACGGGGAGGGTATAATCTGATTGCCACAAAGAGAAATGGGTGTGTAGGGGCCAGAAATAGTTTCTTCTTAGGGATTCCTAAAGAACTCGTTGGAAGTGTTTCTCATATTTCAGAACAGAGAAGTAGAAAACAGAGCAAATGTATTCCATTCCCTTTTATGTGGAAGAAAACAGTTCTTCTGTCCTTTCAAGAGCTCCCGTTCCCGGGAATCTGCTTAGACTTGCTATTCAGTCTGCATTCTTCTGGGGCATTGCTGAACAGATTAGCTCTGAAGCAGGGTTTACTGCTTCTCTGGTGGTTTAAGTTGTTTTAAAGGAGGCTTTCAGGGTGGAAGAGATGAAAGGAAGTCAGGTATTTGGGCACCTTCTCTCCTTGAAGACATCTATTTGTTTGTTTTTTCTTTTCTTAGAACAAATAATGGCAAAAAAATTAAAGTTTATTCATGAAACTGCTTTGGGATGGCTTAAATTCCATTCTTTGTAGAGAGGGACAATGCCTTTCATTAGCATTGATCTCCCTATAGAAAGAACCTGCCTGGTTGCTTGGAATCCAGTCTTCAGTCTCTTAAAAACTAATCCCCATAAGCTTGTAGGAATTGCCACCCTGGGCCACACCGAGGTGCCTGATAAAATTGAATGGATTGACTGGTGGTCTTATGACTAATTTCATCCAGAAGGTGGGTTTGGTTAAGCAGAGTTTTTAAAAAATATTTGACTTGAAATGCCCTTCACTCTGCTCCGACACTCACTCTCTTATAAAATTACCACTGGTTTTGGCATAATGTGAAATGACTTGCCCAGTTCCCAGGGGCTTTGGAGTTTGAGACACGGGGACTGGAGAGGGGGCATCTAGCAAGATGTACTAATAAGTAGGATGTGAATTCTTGTCCAAAGTCCACCAAATCCTGACTGCCCTCAGGGTAAACTTGGACAAGTTGTATACTCTCAGTCTTGGTTTCTCTGCTACTGTAGGTTTCCTGCTACTCTGCTCTGTGACATCACTGTGGGGTCCAGCCTGAACAGCCCCTCTCTGGACATTGCCAGGTTCATTGCAGAGCAGAAGATGAACGAGGCAGAACCACCAATTCTCTTAAAGCTTCTGCTCAGAAGTAACACATGCCACTTCCAGTTAGATTGCATTGGCCAAGAAGAAACTTCCCTCTACCCTTCTAGGTCCTTTCAGCTGGTCTAGTAATAAAATAGACATTACAAAGAGAAAGTGACCAAATTTAATTATATGTATACATATGGGAACCCCATATACATGAGAGAGACTCCATATACATGAGAGGTTCAGACACAGAAAGGGAAAACGAGTTCTATATGGCATTTTGAGCAAAGAAGGATGTAAAGCACCTTGGAGAGAGATCAAGAGCAGATGTCTAGTAATTAGAAGTTTACCTTGCCTACAGATAAGACACAAAAAATTATTGCTGATAACTCTTGTTATGGGCAAATCCCTTAATTTAAATTCTTCTTCTTTTTTAAAAAATATATTTTTATTGATTTCAGAGAGGAAGGGAAAGGGAGAGAGGTATAGAAACATCAGTGATGAGAGAGAATCATTGATCGACTGCCTCTTGCATGCCCCCTACTGGGGATTGAGACCACAACCTGGGCAGGTGCCCTTGATTGGAATTCAAACCCGGGACCCTTCAGTCTACAGGCCGATGCTCTATCCACTGAGCAAAACCACCTAGGACCTAATTTAAATTCTTTGAGGGAGAAGTAAAAGTTTCTCATGAGCCTCCAGGGTCTTGATTGCCTTCAGCTCAAAATAGCTCTCAGGCCAAAGTGGCACATGTTGGGGAGGACACTTCAAGAGTAAGTCACATGTATGAGCCTACTTCCCACGAGGGAGAAAATATCATTCTTCCACAAGGAAGGGCAGTGAATTTTTTGAAAAATATATAATTAGTCAATAAAAAATGTTTGTGAGTTTAGCAAAAGGGAAGTGGAATAATAAAGGAGGAATCAGCCTTCCCTCAGTTAGAAAGTGAGAGAGCTGTAACAAAAAGGTAAAGACAATAAAAATTCCATTGTTTTTGCATGCCCAATATTCATTCCTTCTTCTGTGTGATAACATAATCTCATTTTCTATTTGGAATCTATTTCTTTTCCTCTTTTGCAGTTCTGGTGTAAGTGCCACTCCATATATACTTTCTCTGCCAGCCAAAGACAGGGTGTAGGAATCATGGTAGCCAATGCAACTCAATTATCTTGGGCATTTGAGGTAGATACAGAGATGCACCTCCCAGTTCCCCCTTCAAAGAAGTACTTGCTTCCCAGCTAAGGAAAGTGATGTCAGCAGACAACTTCTATTTGTCAGCTTCCTCAGGGTTTACCTGTGGAGAGCTCCCATGCCCAAGGTTATGCCTTCCCTGGGCAGCCAATATATGGAGAAGGTGCAGTTAATTAATCAAGATAATCACATTATCAACATAGAGGAGAAAAATCATATAATATGACTACACACAAAAAGTATTTGATAAAATTTGACACTCTTACAAGAAAAATAATTCTAAGAAAATAGGAATTTAAGAGAGTTTCTTCTCAAAGCCAGGAATTAGTAAAGCCATTAATTGAGTTGGGCCAAGCGAGGCCCCTGACTTTACATTGTGTTTCATCCACTTACTAACTGTGCCTGTGCAAATTACCTAACCTTTCTCTCTCAGTCCCCTCATCTGAAAAAATGATAATAATAGCAGTATGTTTCTCATTAGAATAAAATAAACTTATGCAAAATATTTAACTGATATTTGGCCCATAATAAATATACTATAGCCCTAACCGGTTTGGCTCAGTGGATAGAGTGTCGTCCTGCGGACTGAAAGGTCCCAGGTTCGATTCCGGTCAAGGGCATATACCTTGGTTTCGGGCACATCCCCAGTGGGAGTTGTGCAGGAGGCAGCTGATCGATGTTTCTAACTCTCTATCCCTCTCCCTCCCTCTCTGTAAAAAATCAATAAAATATATTTTTAAAAAATAAAATAAATACACTATAGACAATAACTTTATAATTAGTGATGTTGTTTCTATATTATTAGCACTTAGCATATTATCTAGAACATAGTACATGCTTAATAAGTGTTTTGTACATGAATGAATGAATGAGCCTATATTGACCCAGTGCCTATGAAGTGTGCAGCATACTGATAGGTGTATAGAGGAATATAAGATTCAATTTCATCTCAGTCCACTTTTATCACTCCTTATGAATGCTTCAGACAATAGGATTTGAGGGCTTCTGAGTGGACTTTGCCCAGAGTGGACTGCAATCTGAATAGTTGTGAGAAGACATGGAGCGGTGATTACGTCTTCTAGCACAGGAGCAAGATGATCAGCAGGAGGGAAGAAAGGCCTGCCAGGTGTGTGTGTGTGTGTGTGTGTACTAGTGAGAGAGGGAGAGAGAGAGAGAGAGAGAGAGAGAGAGAGAGAGAGAGAGAGAGAAAGAGAAAGAAAGAGAGATTGGATTAGAAGCCAGGAAAATTGGGGTTAATTCTTTGTGTGTGTGTGGCATTGGGCAAAGTCATTTAATACTATCATTTACTGAATCGTGTTGGAATTATTTATGCTCTATTTGTTCCCAATAGATGGTGAGCTCCTTAAGGAAGAACTCATGTCTCATCCATCTTTTGTGGCCTGGGTTTCACATGGTAATGGCACATAGCTAGCTGCCTTTGGTAAGAGCTTTTCAAAGGAAACTTAACTAAGAGACTTCATTCTTTATTTCTGAAGCAAGCCTGTCTAGCTCATCTTTAGGGATTAAATTAAATGAGAGAGTATACTTTGAAGACCCTTAAACATTCCAAGGGCTACAGAAATGGGTGCTGTCATTGCCAGTTTTATACAAAAAAATAGCAAGCAACCAATACATCTATAAAACACTTAATAGTTGACAAAGCATTTTTCAGATCTAGTGCTTAATTTAATCTTGGCTGATGTCTTTACTTATAATAGGAAGGCATTATTATGCCAGTTTCTCAGAAGTTTCTGTTTAAATCAACATTTTGCAAATAAAAATATACTTTATATTCATTTAGGGACTTTTGCTTTCAAACAAATTTAACAATAATTCTTGCCTCATACAATAATCTGTTTTTCTTTTATAAAGCTTGAATATTTGTATACTGAAGTTACCTGGGTCTAATTATGGACAATACATGTATATATGCAGAGATACTGCAAGTGTAGTACATTTTCTGGGTTAGTAATTTTGAAAATAGGTATAGTTATTTGTTGTTGCTATTTTTAGTCATACTTGCATCCCATTTCTTACTCTCTTGTGACTCTGTGCTCCAGTCTGCGCTTCCAGTTTGTATTTACTTCCTATGTCTGCCATAACAACTATCACAAAAATTCAGTGGCTGAAAACAATCCACTGTATTATCTTATCGCTCTGGAGGTCAGAAGCCTGAAATGGCTCTCCCGGGACCAAAATCACAGTTACGGAGGCCCACGTTCCTTCTGGAGGCTCCAGGGGGGACTCCGTTTTCTTGCCTTCTGAGCTCCTCGATGCCGCCCGGGTTCCTTGGCTGGTGACCCCTTCCTGTCTTCAGAGCCACGCACGCTGTGTCTCTGCCT
The DNA here is from genome assembly GCF_000147115.1 of Myotis lucifugus. Taxonomy (NCBI): domain Eukaryota; kingdom Metazoa; phylum Chordata; class Mammalia; order Chiroptera; family Vespertilionidae; genus Myotis; species Myotis lucifugus. The sequence goes on from NW_005871161.1 coordinate 2,097,051, forward strand.
TTCTCCCAGAGTCACACCTCCCTCGGGCTCCCGCTTCCCCCTTGGTACACCTTGCAGTTACATTAGTTACTAGTAGATCTAGCATAATCTCCCTGTTTTAAGGTCAGTTAATTAGCAACCTAAGCCCATCTGCATGTAAATTCTCTTTACTGTAGAGCCTAATGTATTCTCAGGTCCAAGGATTAGGACATGGACGTATTCGGGGGCCATTCATCTCCCTACGCCACAGCTCCAAATAACACTGGGTTAGACCTACCAGTCTCCAAACCTAAATTTAGAAAAGAGGCAGCTTTTGGTTATGATTTCGGTGTTGAACCAACACCTCCTACGGGCCGGGGCCTGTTTTCGCATGGCTCTGTCTCCCCATCCGCGTGGAGCTTTGGGCTTACCCAGCCCACAAAACAATCCTTGTTCTGGGCCAGTCATGTGAGGTCAGGAAATCCAGCCCCACTTGAATCCTTGTTCTGGGCCAGTCATGTGAGGTCAGGAAATCCAGCCCCACTTGAGACAACAGCAGAAATTCATGACAGTTTAAAGTTCACGTCTTTTCTTTTTCTTTCTTTCTTTCTTTTTTTTTCTGGGTTCCTGTATTTTCCTTCTTCCCTGCAAACCACCTAAGAAGGCCCAGTGTTTACAGCAGCCTTCAAAGCCCCACATTCAATTTCCTGGAAAGCTAGGAAAGTTCATGGGGAAATAAAAATGTCAGAAGATTTATAGCTGCGAAGCTCATGCTGACAGCGAACGAAGCTGCGGCCCTGGGCCCCGGGCAAGACGTGCCGGCCCTGAGTGGTCCCCCTGCACAAGGAAAGACAAACCATCGAGTACCAGCTGCCTCCCCTGTGCCAGGCGCTCCACTCACAGCATCTCTAAGCAGCATCACCATTCCTGTGAAGCAAATAAAAACCCATTTTAAAGGAACTAAGTCACTTGTCTAAGGGCACTCACCTCTTAAGGAGCAGAGTCAGGAGTCAAATCCCAGGCTCTGATTCTGAAGGGGGAGACTCTCAGCTCTTCCTAGATGCCCTACTGCTCACCCTTGGGCTCCACACAGGCCTGTCTTTGGGACGAGAATGTGAGCTCGGAGGGATCGGAGCCACATCTTTTTCATCTGTTTCCAGCACTCAGCCTGTGGCTGGTGTGTAGTCAGGGTTCAGCAATGTTTGCTTATTCTATGAAAGTGTGATTGAGTGAGGACACTGCATGGTTGTCTTATGGCACCAGCCTACAGAGAAACCCATGTCCGGGTGCGGCCGTAGAGAGGCCACTCGGACTTAGGAACTCACGGAAAATTGGCCGGGGAGAATTTTGTTCTCCAGGAGCCATTTACATGCTATTTGATTTGGCTTCCTGAGACATATTAATCAATCCTGCAAACTCCATCCAGGGCGCCACTCCACTCATTTGTAATCAGCTAGTATTTATCTACGGAGACACTTGGGAGGCCAACATGGAAAAAGGCAGCGTTTCAACAGAGTGCTTTCATTTAACCCCTCCCACTCAATTTCATTTCAAACCATCTCGCTTTCAGGGGGGCCCTGCCCTGCCCGAAAGCAACATACCTGAAGCTAATTCACTCAGCACGCACTTATTGAGCGCCTTGCCCCTACTAAGTGCTAAATACAGTGTTTGCCCTGTACGTTTGAATACGGAAGACCCAGCAAATGACCAATTCACATAATGCTACCTTTACCTGAAATTCATATATAATACATGTCAAGTGCTCCACACATATAGGTTAAAGCCTCTGTAAGGATTTTTCGGTGCCCAGAAAAGTTTAAGGATGACTTTTTGGATGACTTTTGAATGCCATGGAATATTTTTAACTGTTTAAGTCTTCTTTGACAAATTGGCCTAAAAACATCCTTAAGGTGTCCCCAAGATAAGCACACTGGGAAAAGATAGGAATCATGTAAATGCTTGAAAAAGTATATTTCATCGTACATAAGACATGTGACAAATGTGCTAAATATTCAATATTTAAAACACATTTTATTTTTATAGAGCAGTTTTAAGCTCAGCAAAATTGTGAGGAAGGTACAGAGAATTCCCATCGACCTGCTGTTCCCACACATGCACAGCCTCGCCCATGATCAGCATCTCACACCAGAGGGGGCCATTTGTTACAATTGATGAACCTACTGACACGTCAGAATCACCTGAAGTCCGTGGTTTACATTAGAGTCCACTCTTGGTGTTGTAGAGTCCATGGGTTTGGACAAATATATATAATAACATGTACCCATCATTGTGGTATCATCTAGAGTAATTTCACTGCCCTAAAAGCCCTCTGTGCTCCATCAGTTCATCTCACTTTCCTCCTCTGCTGCCCCCTCTGACCCCTGGCTGCCACTGATCTTTTCACTATGCCCATAGTTTTGCCTTTTCCAGAATATCATATAGTTGGAATAAAAACAGTAACTATCTTAATTGGGGAGAAAAATACACAGCTAAATTTCTTTGCATCTAACACATTTTGATAATTTGTTTTCACTTTCATTGAGTTCCAAATACTTTTTAAATGTGATAGTCAGTTTTTGTAGCCTTAAGGCTTAAGCCTCCTCCTTAGACGTCCTTGAGGATCATTTGCTTCTAACAGAGAACAAACTGATCAAAATTAAAAGTCTGATCCAAGATGCAGCTCTCTTCACTCATGCATTGTCTCAATGTAGGAGGAAATGCCTTTGCAATTCTTCACCTGCACACCTGTGTTCCCCTGTTGGGTTAACACTATGAAAAGCTTTTCGTTCTGGAAGCCATTAAATTAGCCACCCGTGGCACTAAAGCAAGTCCCTTCTACTCGTATCGATTTTTAATTTTCAGTTCACATCTGTCCCTTTAATTGTGACATAAGTTGCCCTTGATTGCTTCAAAATATTCACATATTGAAAAAAATTTTGTACCAAACAACGTAACTTTTACACAATATTGACATCGTCTCTCTGTCAGACATTGTAGCTAAACAGAGAATAGCAAACCTCCAAGCCTTTCTCTCTCAAGGTTGCCACCTTCTCCTAAGTCTCAGTCACCATGAAATGCTGGAACAAAAACCTAACCTTTCTATCACTGACAAGCCAAAACCAAATGCATCCATTTCTAGACATAGAATCTGGGACAAGGAATGTTAAGGCACAAGTCGGGAGGTGGTAGCACCCAAGACCCCAGCAAGGATTCCTGAGCTCCTTCTTTCACTTATTCATTTACAGCCAAGGAACATGCTTCACGCATAAACAGTTTACTAGGTGGTGAGCAAAGCAAAGAGACTCACAGTGTGTGCTCGCTGCCACCACTTCCGTTATCTCCTCTACGTCCACAGCAATCCAGGGATCCTATTTTGCAGATAAATGAGAGCACAAATGCGATACACCCAGAGTGGAAAACTCATTCTGCTTTTACTCGAAATCACTCGGTTGTACCTCATTTTTAAGTCCTCTCATTCATATGTGTAGTTTGTCCTGTATGAGACACAGTCTCACAACCTTCACCAGCTCAAGTGTCTCTAGCAACTGTTTTCTTTCCAAATAATATGGAAACAGTCATTCTTCCTGGACCATGGAGTGGGATTATAACCCAGTGAAGCTTGCTGTTCTTGGCTTTTTTCTCCCGAATACATCGTGCATGCCCCTTTATACAATGTGTTCACTGCGCTCACTCATCCACAGCCCAGAAGAGCTACAAAACGTCTCTCTCAGAGTCAGCCCAGGAGTCAGGGTTCCCACAGCCTAATCCCTGTGGGCGCTTTTCTGACATCCCTGTTGGGTGGCACAAGTCATGATTCATCTTTGAAACGTCTGAGCTCTGCCTCCTCCTCCTCCAAGGCTCCTTGCAGACTTTCCTTTCCATTTGCCAAAGCCTCTGATAACTTCGGGAATTCAGCAATGGACCCATTCATTTCAAGGGGGAGGTTTTCCTACCTATTTTTCTAGGAAGCTGTGCTTTCCTTCCTTATCCCTTCTCCTGGCATATATTTTTCGCAAATCCAGGTAACGCCTGCACGTAGGCATCACCTGAAGCATGAGGTTCCTGGGGCAGTTACAGAACATTTACAGTCTCCCATTTCCTCTGTAAAGTTATAGGCAGTGGGACTAGAAAGGTGTTTTAACTTTTAGTATGTAAAAGCCCCAAAGTAGAGTCCCTCAGCCATGATTTAAATCCTCGTCTGATCCCTAGCTGGTTTGGCTCAGTGGATAGAGCATCCGCCTGCCGACTGAAAGGTCCCCGGTTCGATTCCATTCAAGGGCACATGCCCGTGTTTCGAGCTCAATCCCCAGTAGGTGCATGCAGGAGGCAGCCAATCAATGATTGATGTTTCTCTCTCTCCCTCTCTCTTCCTCTCTGAAATCAATAAAAATATATGTTTTTAAAAAGTAAATCCCTGTCTGACATATGACCTTGACTCAGTTTTCTGATGCTTTTAAATTTCCATCTCTTGATCTGTAAAATGGAAAAAATAGAAAGGATTAAATAAGAAACTATATATAAAATGCTTAGCACAATGTCTTGTCCATTAAACATACTCCCTAAGAGTTAAATACTCTTACTTTGATTCCTGGGTTCATCAAGTGTTTATTAAGGACTCCCTCCCTCACCCCTATGCCAGACACTACATATAAACTGGCTAGAAAGACTGTCCTAGTGCCTGCTCCCTGGATAATAGTTCCTTAGTGGGTTAATGACATGGACAAGCCAAAACCTTCCTCTGAGTCTTAGTCAATTCAACTTGCCTCACATTTGTCAGGCTGGCCTAGCCCTCTCGTCCCACTGCTGCTGCCCATGGGAGGGGCGAGGGAGTACAAGGGGAAGAGGAGGACACTGGTGCATTTATTAGGCACGTATTATTGGCCAGGGCCCACGGGGAATCTTTTTTTAAAAAACTAAATGCAGCATGAAGTGGCCGAGGGTGGGGTTGCAACCACACAGAGGCGTGCCCGTCCATTCAGCTCGGCGTCAGTGCGTGAGTGAGCCTCTTCAGGGAGCGAGCCAGTGTTTCCACAGTAAACGTGTCTTGTGACAGCACCACGTTGCTCAGCTGCACAAACTGTGACGTGGAAAGTGACAGGAGTGTTCTAGCTCCCCAAGAAGAGGAAAATAAGGGGGAACCCTTTTACACTGCCAAAGAGCTCCGGTCCGGATGCAGCAGGAGACCTGTAGAAATAAGAACCCCCAGAGCAATACTACTAATATGAGCATAATCATGATGAAAGAACCTTACATTTGTGCAACATAATGGATGTTAGCAATATTTCCATATGATCGACAGATTGTGTATGATTGTTTCCATTACATACATTAAGAAAAACAAAAACAGCCCTTAGAAGATAAAGACATTTTCTAAGGTAACACTTGTAGAACAGAATAGACTGGAAGCCTTTCTCCACTAGAGTGTATCCCCATAGAGGGCAGGGGCTGTAATTTTTCAGAGCAATATTTGGAAGGTTAGCATTAGCATCCAGACTCAGCATATGCTAGGTGACGGTGTCAAATCCTAGCCCTGCCACCCACGTACTAAGGACCTTGCAGAAATCACATAATCTCCCAGAGTCAAGTTCCTCATCCACTGAACGAGGATTAAAATGACTACTTATCTTGTGAGGATTAAACAGGGTCATACAGGTAAAGGGCTTAGCCAGTACATGTAGAAAGGGCTCATTAAACAGTTGTCATAAATAGCTCCTTTCCTCATCTTCCTCCTACTCTTCCCCCTTGTCCTCCTCACCTTCCCCTTCTCATCAGCTGATTGTTGTTGTTATATTACTATTATTACTGCCATATAGTGGAGTAGTGTAATACATACAGGGTTTGAATTCCAGTCCCAGCTCTACCCAGCCTTCTTGATTTTGCTGCACCAGGAGTCAGATGATCTATATTTCTGGGCTGTTTCTAATCATTATACCATCTTGAAAACGGCAGGGATGCTATACTAGACTGAGACAAATAGCCCATTTTCTCATTCATTAATTACTTTTGAATGCAACCAGCCTACCTCTAATTCATATATCTCTAAATCTGTATTAGATGAGCAGGACTCCCATTTAGTCATTATTAACATGAAGAGCTTGCTGTCTGGTTGGCTGATTTAGTGGGGAATCTTGCCCATAAGTCACATCCTCCCTCCTATTCAAATGAGCAATATCAGTCATTTGTTTATCCAGACCACTGTTTCATTTCCAGTCTGATAGGCCAAAGAACACAGTCTCTCCAACATCAAATGGTCTCATGGATTCAAATGGTGTTCCTCCCTTGTAGGCACGTGGTAAGAACATCCTCTGGATTGGATCACAGGGTAACCATGGCAGCCACGATATGTCTGTGTTGCCTGGTTGTGTTTCCAAGCAGTTCATTATCATCTTCTGCCAGCTGCCATATCCTAGTGGAAAGGATGAGAACTTGGGAGATGATGGGATCTGTGAGTCTTATCTGTGTGATGGCTTGAGAGTTCTGTCTTGCCCTTACCCTTTAGTTTCCTCATCTTTAAAATGGGTTAGCAATACCTGAGTTGGTGGTGAGAATTAGAAATGCTTTAGATCAAGTATCTGACTAGGGTTCTGTCACACGGCACAAGCTCAATAGATCATAGCTGCTACTATTACATTCAGATAACTTGTTTTCCACAGTGGTACCAAGGTGGCACTCTTCCTCCAACCAGATGTCTATAGTTCCAGCAGCAAACTGTGAGGTGTGGGCGGCCCTCCTCTGCTGGCCTCTGGGTCTCAGCATGGACTTCTCTTCTCAGATCCTTGATGCAGAGTCTCTGTAACCTGCTCTGTGGAGCCCACTCGGCTGGTCATAGCATCAGCTGGTTTGCAGAGGTCCCCACCCAAGCAGAGGCTGATGTCTGACCTTGGCCTCCACGCCTCTCATTGCCCGCTCAGCCATCTTGCAAAGTGGGAAGGGACTAGTTCCCACACCTTGTAATGCTCATAGTATGAGTGTTACCTGTGTTACTGCACTTTGAGCCATGATTTTGAGGTTGGTAAACATATTTGGAAAGGTTTGGATCCCTAAAGTTGAATGTAGTTCTAGTCCTTATCCCACATTCTCAACCTCTCCAGACTCTTCAGCTCAAATGCCAGGCAGTGGATGTCAGTAGATACGTTGAGGGAGGCAGATGCGGACTCAATCCCCCAGACTCACTTCCTAGTGCTACCTGAATTTGAGTTCAGACCCAGTCAGGACCCCAGGTGTATGAATTTTTAAGGTCATAGAGGTTTTTCAGTTCAGAAGGGGGCTTATAGGACTCATGTCTTCTGACCCCTTCACCAATGACATCATAGTCTTAATTAGATGCCCAGTTGCAATAGCGGTAAGTACTGATATATAAGGCTCTTGCTCTGTGCCAGATGCTGTGGTCAGTACTTCAGAAGCGGTCTCATGAAGTAGGCTCTATGAAGGACGTGTAATTAAAACCCCCTCTCAAATGATAAGAAAGATATCCAAGGAGGCTAAGAATCGTGTCTAAAATCACCCACCTAATATGAAGAAAAAAACATGGGTTGTCCTGTTGCCAAACTCAGAGAAATCTCTATACTCTGCTGGATCTGAATATAAAGAACTGAGTGTAGTGGTTGACACATAGTAAACTCTGATAAATGATGACTAGCTTGAATAAGGCTACTTCTATCTGAAAACCCCTTGAGGACCAGTGGCTTATTTTTTTCTGTTTTGTTTTGTTTTTAACCTCATCATTGTCTTAGACATGTCACAGGTGAACCGCAAGCACCTGCCCAGTTGATTTGATTTTCATACTTCCCGACTCTGAAATGGCCACAAGGACGTATTTAGCGTTGCCTTTGTGCACTAAGCAGTTAATTCCTGAGTGGAGAACAACCCTGGTCTGTCTTTAATATGTTCATGAATAAGAAACAAGAGAACACCTTTGCTCAAGTTTGCTAGATCCAACCCTCAATAAGTTCTATGGAATTCAGAGTGTGAAGTAATAATTGAGAAAATAAAATTTAAAATAAAATAAGATAAATAAAATAACAGGCATTACTGGTTGACTATTTGCAGAGTCTAAGGCAGTTATACTGATTTAGCAAGCTTCACCAACTGTGGTGTAAGTCTAGCTCACAGAGATTGAATAACTGTGTTAGTACACTGTATTTCACACTAGTTTTCTGAGCCTGCACACAACATCATGGATGAAAGTAAGATCAAAAGTGACAATGAGGCAGTCTAAGGGGAGTTCAGTTGGTTGGTTTGCCCTGCCAGGGAGCTTTTTGTAGGAGACAACAAGTCTTTCCCTCGCTCTAAATACTACAGGTTTTATTTATGGCCTTTGGCAGTACTGGCCAAATATAATTAACATGAGAAAGTGAACCAGCTTAGAAAGAAAGAGGGACAACTTGGAAGATATTAGGTTAATTGGATCCTATACCTTCCATGAATTGTTTATACTGTTTGATCCCAGTTTTCAAAGAGAAAAATCGGAACATCTTTTTTCCCCCTGTGCTTTTATTAGGATAATCCAGTAACTTAATTTTCAACAAAACAACAATTTCTGGGTGTTTTAAATGGCACTTCTCCTTTGTGCTGGAAAGAAACCTCTGCGTAGGATGATTAAATGAAGCAAACATGTAGTCAGATTCAGACCAGAGTAATCAGAACCATCCGAAGTGTAACAGCAAAATGAGCATGAGCTTTGGAAGCACTGCAACCTAGGACTGAATTCTGGTCCTGCCCCTAACTCACCATGTGACCTTGAGAATCTCATGTAACTTATCAGAGTATTAGTTTCTGCTTTGGTTAAGCAGGATACGTAGTAGCCACCTTGCAGCTGTCGTGAGTATTGAATTCGATAATGCCCACAGTGTAGGTGCTCAGTAAATGGGTTCTAGTCTTGACAACTAGTTTTGCTGTGACTCTTTTGCTCAGTAGACACTCACATCTCCAAAAAGTGATGCTGTCTTCTCTACTGCGTGCTAGGAGAAACTAACAGAACAGACCAAGTGCCAGACCCACAGGCACGTATACATTAAATATCATCATCTTGGCAGGCAGACCCCTGCCAGATCTGGTTCCCTTTCCACTCCCTTCTCTCCACATCACACACTTCCTTGGAAGGAGTCCATACCAACAAACTTAAGATCTCAGAATTCTGCAGGGTTTCCCTGTTCACCATGTCTTGCATCCTGCCTAGAACCCCCTGCCCTTCTCAGTTCCCTGAACGACTCTCCTTTTATGTATCATCTGTTCCTGAAAATACCTGACATTTCACCTCTCCATCTGGACTGAATTGAGAGCCCCTCACCCACATTCTCTTCTGTCCTCCAGTAACTGCAGGACATTCCTCTACAGTATCTTCATCAACCACTGTCATTATTATTGATCTACTCATCTATAGCAAGAGCAAACAGCTCCCAAGGATGCAACACATGCCTTTTTATTTTGGTATTCTTAGCACCCAGTATTGGAGCTGACACCATTAGGAACAAAATGTTGAATGACTGACTGAATAAATGAATCTTCCTCAAATAACTCTCATTAATATCCCTCATATACAAATGCAACCTCTAAGGATTGAGATATAGTATAAAAATTATTTTAAATGTACAGTCTTCTAAAAATTTCATGATTGAGTCTACCTATCTATTTACCTACAATGAATTTACTCACCTCTTCATGGTATAGACAAAATGAGCTAATGTCTTCTTAAAATTTAAATAATGACAGCAATGAATTTGCTGTGAGACAATTTTCTATTGCTTAAATTAAATATCCAAGCATCTATATTAATTTATTCAGTTATTTATTCACTCAGTCCACAGATTTATTGGTAACTGGTCCTGTGCCTGGCATTGGGCTAGGTGATGGGGAAGAGTGGTGTGCAAGAGAGAGAGAGAAACAGTCTTTTCCCTTCATCATCCCATAATCTCTGGGAATATGATAATAAACATTAATTAGGAAACATCACTATAGTATAAAAATCAAACTGAGGTAAATGCTTTGAAGGAAATGGGAGAGTACGAAATGAATTCCTACCCTGCTCAAGTAGGGTCATGAGATGTCGTGGAGTAGTGACAGCAGTTCACAGGAGAGGTTGAATATCGAGAGCCATCAGGCAGGTGAATGGGGGAGGGGTGGCAGTGAGACATGGGGCATGTTTCTACTTTATAGCAGGAAGCAGCCTTGGAGAGATCAAGGTGGCTTTCCACACACTACCGCTACTGAAATCCAGACCCGAAGAAACAAAACCAATTCATTTCTTTTAGCCTGGCTTCCTGATTTCCATTAGTTTCCCTGCCTGCTTTTCATTAGATGAACTACCTATATTCCATCGGATATAATCGGATTTATTTGGAGCCCTGGGCTCTTAGAGAAAATCTGTATTTAGTATAGGCTGATCAAATAGAGAAAGCGCCTTTAGATGCTAAACAGGACAAGAGGAATTCCCATCATGTAACCCAGAAATCTGATGAGCTGACTTCTGTTTGGTTGATCTGTGAAGAGTCACATGATATGTTGGGCTGTGTTTTCAGAAAGAGAGCAATAACTAGGGAGCTGGCTGTGCATCAAGGAGAGAGGGTGTGGCTGAAAACCAAGTTATGGAAAGAGCACTGGATGCCAGGTTACATCAAAATTCCAGCCTCTGTTTAAATAGCGGTGGGAAGCAACTTCTTCCTGGTTCTCTGTGCCATCAAAACACATGGAGTTTGAGGACTGGTTCCCTTTTTCTTCTAAATACACATGGGTTGTCCCTCAACACTAGCAGGAAGTGTGGCTGTATCTTCATAGATAGCTCTAGATTCAATGATCTTGGAGGCATGTAGACCAACTGTCACCCCTGAGAAAACTGTTTACTTACAGTCGTGGTGGATTCTTCTGTGCTGCTCTTCCTAATGGGGAGCTCATCCCATTCCAGAGACTTGGTTGGAAATCATGCCGTAAAGAGATGAAGTGCTGTGACATCCATAGGGTGTGACTATTAATACATCCCAGGGGGCGTAACCGCAAGGTGGTGTAAACAGCACAGAATAAAGCAGGACTCTCCCTTCCCTAATTGTGAACATTTGTTTTCTTTAATTCAGTGTCAAGTCTATAGTAGTTGTATGGAAGCAACAGTACCCTGTTGGTCCATATTGAACTTGGAGCCCTTGAAGACCCTCAACTGGACAATCTCATTGCAGGACTTGACTGATGACCCTACTCTATGTTTCTTTGTTATATTTGGTCCATTTTTCTGAGGCGGTTGAAGTCTTCAGCTTTCTGATATAATGACCTCTTTTAGCATCCACCCATATGCACGCACATGAAGTATCTTCGGTTTTGTTCATGGTTCCAAACTGCCAATTAGTATCCTTAATCTCTAACATGTATGCAAGTTAACCTCTGCTAGGCAGTCCCCAGGGCTATAGATTTACCTAAGTTAGCCAGAGCCAGATTCTGCTGGCTGTCCCCCAAAATGCCCAATCTCCTAATTATACTGCATTGGTCATCTCTAGCTCTTTCCAGTTTGGCATCTCACTTCCCTGCCTCCGGAGTTCACCAGCATAGTGCTTGTCTCTTAATAGAGAATTGAATTGAGTTGGTTTTGGGCCAAGGTGGCCTACCTTCCAGTTACTACCCAATAGCTATGAAAACTGGATAACTCCGATCATCAAAACATTTTCGGGGACTGGAAAAGACCTTTTTCAGGGTTTATGAGCAAAAGGGTGATTGCAAGGGCAAAATTATGCACTAGAAAAACTGTTGGTTTTGAGTCAACTCCGCTGGCTCTCCTGTGTGCCCATTAGCGAGGTACCATGCTCACCAAGGCTGTGTTTTCTTCAAAGAAATGAATACTATTGATGCCGAGCACTGACTCATGGAAGTCATCACTGAAATTTGGACCCATGCAGATCTAGCTTGTGACACCCACATCTCCCTTTGGGGATATACATAGACTCCATTGAACTCTAGCTTCTCTATAAAAGCATGGCTATCTCAGTAGAAGGCAGCACAGATTTTAGTTACTTTTATTTTTAATATCACCGAGACATATTACACACTTCTATGCTTGTAATGGTCCATAGAGGAGAATTTAAATGACTTGTAAAGTTAAAGAACATATTGCTTTGGGAAACTCTCCTCTACAAACTCAAGAGCTCTTTTTGTCGTTTTTTTGTTAGTTTGTTTCAATTTCCCCAATTTAAAGGAAATCGAATTTTCTGGCGCAAAAGAATGAAACAGTACCTTTTTGTTGGGGACAAGGATGCAGAGAATGTATGCTAACCTATTACATGTAAGCAATAATGTGATTGCTCTATGGGCTCGTTGCTTCAAATGGTCTAGGAAAATTCACAGATAAATATATCGTGGTGATGGCATCACCATCATATCAGGATCTTATTTATCTGGATGGACTGCTAATAGCTTCATGCTTAGGACTCTAGTTTAAAAGAATTTTCCTAAAAAAGACCCAAGACTTTAAATATCCTCTCTAAATGTGGACCGCTGGAGCAGATTGAAACAGTCATTTGTCTGCTTATTAGTTTAGAGCGTTTGTTGTGCTGTAATTGCAGGGAGAAAAAACTCACAACCCACGTGGCTCATTCCACCAGTCACCGGCGGGTATATTTCTCTCCAGGGAACAAATCACTGTGGGTTTTTTTTTCCCTTCTGGAGAAGCTTACAGTGCGATGGGCTAATAGATACAATACATCTTCTCGGAAGAACTTACAAAAGAAATCAATGGTTTGTTTTATACCCATTGTCTCCCCAAAGTCCCTCATATATTTGCCTCGCCTGGCTTGGGTAACTTAAGAGCAACCACACTTCGTAATAAAATGCTGGCTCATAAACATAGATTTGGGCTAGAAGCTTTGGTGGGGCTCATTTATTTATAGCATTAATTGTGATCCTGGCTCAAAGCAGGCTGAAACAGCCAAAAAAGGAAACAAAAAGAGCAATAAAATTGATAACACACACACCACACACACACACACACACACACACACACACACACACACACACACACACCACACACAGTTTTGCTCTGTAAAAGACATGCTGGAATCATTGAATCTGAACTCAAGAATTGAAGTGTAGACAAATGAGATTTAGGCTCAGCAAGAATGAAGAACGTTACAACAATCAAAACTACCCAGTGATGGAAAGGGATGCTTTCCAATACCTTACGTTTTTTCTTAAAAAAAAAAAAAAGGCATGGCAGAAGACAAAGATTTCTGAACTTGAAGACAGAAGGAACAAATGGAAATATGGGATCAGCACTTAGTAACCGGTGGATCTGAACAAATTACTTAGTCTCTACAAAATGAAGATAACCTAACAGCAGGATTTTGACAATTGCATGAACTTGGGTATACAAAGTGGCTCATATAATGCCTCAAACATATTTGATAGTCGATACATATTAATTTCATTTTTTTCCAGCAAGACCAAATGCCTAGGAACTGCTTAAGATATGGACAATTGATGCTTCACATCTATTCCCACTATCTCCTAGTGCAGTGTTGACAAACTCATTAGTCAGCAGAGCCAAATATCAACAGTACAATTGAAATTTCTTTTGAGAGCCAAATTTTTTAAACTTAAACTATATAAGTAGGTACATTGTTATTAACTTAATTAGGGTACTCCTAAGGCTTAGGAAGAGCCACACTCAAGGGGCCAAAGAGCCGCAGTTTGCCGACCACTGTCCTAGTGTTTCAGCCCACACTGCTGAGCACAGGAGGCTAAAATTACTTTCTCCACAGGCTCTTGAAGCTCAGAATCTGAATGTAAGTTAAGTCCTCTTATTTAATACATTCATGCAAGTTTTAGAACCCAAATCCTGGTATGGGGCATCTTCCTGCATCTTTGGATGTACCTCTCTGGCAAGCAAAGTTGTGTGGGAATTGGTGTCCACTTCCAGCTTCACAGTCTTGAGAAGCAGTTATGGTGGTGGCAGGTGAAGGACTCAGTCAGTTGTCCATGCGAAGATGCTGCAGGCACATTTTCATTCCTGGTTGTTGGATCAGAACCTCACACTTTGTTCTTGAACTTGCTAGCAGTGGGCACCTATTCCCCATGCTTCCCCATTTTAGAAGAGTACCCACTGTAGCAGGTTACTTCTTCACTGTTAAGCATATTCCTCAGACTCTTCTAGAAAGTCTGCAAGCAACAACTATATCTCTGTTTTAAATCTCATTCTTCCAAAAAACACCTATGGTGGTTTAGCATGTTACAAGGTGATTGATCACTTTACAAAAGTATTTTCTTTAAAAATGATTCTTATAATAAATAAAATTTGAGGAATAGTAAAAAAAAATAGAGAAGTTCATCTTGGAGCAAAGAATTCAGGAGAGCCATTTAATGTGTCCATTGCACAAAATGTGGAGAGAAAAGGTTGCATAACCTTTGCAGAGAGGACCACACTACTGGGTGGGAGTTACGAAGAGATTGATTTGACTCAATGTAAGAACTTCCTGATGTCTTACAGTGAAAAGTCTGTGAAGGGGGTGAACAATTATTTAAATAAGGGACAGACAATTGTTTTCCAGGGATAAATTACAAAGGATTCTTAAGTAAGGAGCTGAATTAGAGAAACTTATGGTCTCTTTCAATTTAATATCCTGGGATTCTATAAACATTCATATTATAACCTTACATTTTATATTTATAATTAACGTGTGAAAACAATGTAAGCTCAACTTTTCAGAAATATAACAAGTACATTCATTGAAGCATAGATCAGCTTATTGACATTAATATACTTAACACACTTTTTTGTATTCTACATTTAAGTGTGCATGAATGTAGACAGAGAGCCGGATAGATAGATGATAGATAAATGCACACACGAATACAAGTGATATACACCAGTTTATTTGTCATTCATCTAATCAGTAATTTATTCATTTATTTCTCTTTTCACCACTATGGATTTGTAGTGTTTGGAAGACCTAACAATGTATATATACACTTACATTTGTTCACTAGCTACTGCCATAAAGGAACACAGCAAATTGGGCAAATTAGAGCAGTAATGGATTCCATCTAGATGTAAGTTAGAAGGCCTATCAAAAAGTGATTCTAAAATGAGCTTCAAAGGTTTTTATATTCCACTTCTTTAATGCTTATATACTTCACTGGTGAGTTATAGACAAAGCAGGAAAATCACAATGCATGTTGACCATAGAATGAAAGTGTATAGCCTCTAATATTTTTCAAATATTCTTTTTTTTTTTAGCTGACAAACTCTGGAATTAATACTATTTTATTTTATTTTTAATTTATCTTTATTGTTGAAAGTATTACAGATGTCTCCTTTTTCCCCATTGACCCTTTCTAGCCTGAACCTGCTCCCCACCCCCACCCTAGGCCTTCACCACACTATTGTCTTTGTTCATGGATTATGCATATATGCATATAAATTCTTTGGTAATCTCTTCTCACCCACCCTGTCTTCCCTCTGAGATTTGACAGTCTGTTCCATGCTTCTATGTCTCTGGATCTATTTTGTTCATCAGTTTATTTTGCTCTTTAGATACTATTTTAGAAGTTTACTTCATGTCAAAGGAAGTGTATAAAAATATAATTTTCATTGGATAAATTCTAACTTTCTGACTTGCAAGTAGATCATTCAATAAGCAGTTATTTTATCTGAATGTGCTATCTCTATCCAGTACAGGGAGTGGTAAGTACCAGTTCACTGTGGTGCATAAATCATGTTTAGAACCTTCCTGAGTTCTGGGAGGCTCTGGGAAATTCCACATCATTTACTCCCTGTAATTACATTTTATCATATTTGCTTTTGGGTTTGTCTGTTAATCGAGTCTCTTGATCTGCTTAACTGCCTCCTCTGTAATTAAACAATCCAGGAAAGCATATGGATAATACCGTGCTAATGATACAATTTTAAAATGTAAAATGATTTAAAAGCAAATTTTAATCTTCTTCTGAGTTTGGCCTCAAAGCGCTCTGGTTATGATGGTAATGTTTTCAACTTTATCACTCCTATGAAAGCTTCATATTGCACAGTACTTACTTTACCATCAAGGAGTCTTAATTAACATTTATTAATAACGAGAAGAGGTATCCAATTTGCACTTTTTATTCCTAACTCTTGCCCATAACTGAATAGTTTAACATTTAAATGGGAGTGCTACATAGTTATGCGCCTTTCCTAAAGTCAAATGCAAAGTAGGCATTTTAAAAATGCCTGTTTCACATAGATAACATAGTTTGAAGGTCTGGTTGGTCTATAAGATGTGGGCTGTATAAGTCAGTTTTGCTGCTTAACAACAATCCCCAAATCTCAGTGGCTTAGAAAAACATTTATTTTTCAAAAATCAAATTACCTGTCAGTTACTGCTCCACCTCTGCTTGCTTATGCTCCAGATGTCCTCTCACTTTGGAGTGGTGATGGAGGGAACAGCCTACATCTGGTTTATGCCATGCTAGCAGCAGAAACACAAAGTCAAACTAAGCTTTAATTTTTAAATGTCTATTAATCAAGAAAACTTAATAAAACTAAAATTCAGCTCCTCAGTCATACTAACTACATTGCAAGTGCTTGAGAGCCACATGTGGCTAGTGGCTACCATTGTTCAGCACAGGCTAGAGACTAATTGGAGGAGGAAGAGAGATAAACAATTACAGTGATTTGATAATGTAGTTCGAAGGCATGTAGAGAGTGAGAATATGTGTTGAATGAATGAATGAATGAATGAATAATACATTACCCATAACATTCCACTTTCCACTAACACTGACCCACTCATAGCTCAAGCAGCTAGAGGCCAATAAAATGAAATGAATATCAGAAATTCTATATCTATTACATTAGTAACTACAACCCTCTATTTACTCATGTCAAACTTCTTTCTCTCTATGGCCAGCTCTTTATTCCATTTCCTTCTTCTGGATCTTTGGGGTTAAGGCCAAAATGATCTTTTGGTGCCGTACTTATCCTCTGAGTCCAGGCTACTTTGGATATTCTAGTTCTAGAATCGGAAGAACTAACTAGTTAGAGAGAGAGAGAGAGAGAGAGAGAGAGAGAGAGAGAGAGAGAAGAAAATGAGAATGGGAGGGGGAAAGAGAAATCTAGAATGTATGAGGAAGTGTAATGAGTCACTGTAATAAATGCTAGAAATAAAGATTCATGAAAACATAGGTTTAGGCATTTAATTAAATAAATTCTACATAAAGCAAAGAATGCAGATGTTGCTTGAAAATCTTGGAAGACAAACTATTTAGGTCAATGAAAGCTTTTGCAGGAAATTCGTAAACACCTCTTAAAAAGTGACCTGGATGTTTCAGAAGGACACAGAACTTCTCTAGCTCTGCTCTCATTCTGACAGTTTCTCTTTTTTGATCAATCATGGTTTTTCCCAGGTTTTCATTTCAATACACATAAACAGGCCACGTATCTAGGTCAGTAAAATGGGTCACCATCCCCAGTGATTTCCTCAGTCCTCACACTTGGCAAAATCTCTGTAAAGATAGCAGCTACGTCAAGAACAGGGCTACACCCCAGCTTGAGAGAGGGAAGGAATCAATGAAATGATCGAGCCCAGCGGATCTGTTTTATAGATGAGATATCTGAGGTTCAGAGAAATGGACACATGGTCAGTTCCATGACTCCTAATTGCTTTAATCTCTCAGATAACAGTTTTTTCAAATTAATTCCCAAAAGATCCCTTGTCAAAAAAATTTTCTCATGATGTAAGGACACTTTATCTTATATAAGTCATTCTTTACAGTCATTGGCTTTTTTTAATTATAATTTTTATTTTGAGATAATTGCAGATTCACCTGTCATTGACTTTGATATTCCATGCCCACCTGTTAGAGTGAGGACATTTTTCCAGGCAGAGGCATACACCTATGATCACTTTTCTGGTGCAGAGATTGGGAGATTCTAGGAGAACAGTGCAATGAAGGTGGGACAAGGAAACATCTAGGTTAAATGGCACCCCCCAGCAATAACTACAGCTCACATTTGCTGACTTAAAATGTGTCAAGAACAGTTCTAGGTGCTCATTTAATCATTCCCCAAACCCAATCTGGTAGGTATTGTTATGATGAATGTCTGCATTTACAGATGAGAAAACTGAGGTGCAGAAAGGTTACATAACTGGTTTAAGGCACATACATAGAAAGAAACAGAACTAGGATTCAAACCAAAATAGTCCTCAAATGGAGAGACTCCACCCACAATACTTGCCTTCTTCCCCAGGAGGACACACACCGAGTCGTTACATCAGGAGGCAAACTGGAAATTTAGAAACATAGAATAGTAGAATCTGATTCAAAGACTCAGGAAAACACATGCTTCCAGAATCACAGGGTTTCCTGACTAGAGGATGCACTGACCTGAATGTCTCCAGTCATGGCCCACATTTGCTCTACAGTATTAGTACTGAATGGCCATCCAACCTCATTATCTCTTAAAGACACCTAGAGACAAGGAACTCACTATTTCCTGAAGGTAAACTTTGTACCTTTTGGCACTTTGGCCAAATGGAAGAGGGGTTTGTATAACGAACTATAAGTTGACTCCCTAAATCTTGTATGTATTGGTCCCAATTTTGCTTCTTAGAGACACTTGGCAACCCTTCATTTGAAAATGATGACCACCCTAGCCTATTTCTATTTTCTCTTATCCCAAGATTAACATTCTTATTTCCTTAAATATAAGACTTGTTTTTTATAGGACAAGTCTTTCCCAATGCTGAGAGCTTGGTTGAAGTAAGCTAACTGAGAAAAAAAAATGTTGGGAGGTCAAAAATATACAAAACTTAAGAATATGCTCTTTAAAATCTGATTGCCTACCTTGACTCAAAGACAGAATCTATGACTTAGTTATAGGCAGTATGTTAATTAGGGTAAAATTCTTTCTTGGTCATATAACAGTTCAAAGTGGATGTTCCTGGTTAGCATGTTTTTGTTGTTGTTTTTCTCCATGCAGTGACTGGGGGACTCAGGCTGCTTCTACCATGTGATATATGATTTCATAGCACTGTGTTTTATTGGCATTTAAACTATGGAATGAGAAAGAAGTCTTGGAGGAAGCATACCTCTTCTTTAAAGCCTTAATGCTAGGTATACATTATTTCTGTGTACTATCTACCAGTGAGAAGGCAGCTAGACTCAATGGTAAAAAAAAAAAGTCTCCAGAAAGTATACAAATGGATTTTAGTGAGCAGCTAGCAATGTTGGGAAATCAGACCTAGACTGGAATCCTAGTTTCCCCTTTTTCTAGGCATAGGCACATGAGCAAGGGCTTAATAGCTCTAACCCTCATTCTCCTCAGTTATCAATAGTATGTAACTTGTAGGGTTGTTGCCAGGATTAAATGAGATAGCACATTTAATGTTCTTAGCCTTGTCTAATGAGTAGAATGTGCCAAAATATAAATATTAATCATTATTATCATAATTTCTCACATGACTACTGCTGGATCCCAGCAGGTAATGCATCTCAATAAATGTCTGAGCCGAACTGAACTTCACAGTCATTCCCAGGTCAGCCATGCCCTTATAAGGAAGTCCAAGGGGAGTAAGTCTGGTCCTTGTTCACTCTGATGCTCACGTGCTTAACTGTCTGCTTTCTTTGTGTTCCCACGCCTCTGTGTGGCTTTCATCTGTGAGCCCGATTTATACCTTCTCCAGGGACACACTTCCACTAACTGAAGAATGAAAACAAAAGTCAGGAACTGAATTGAAGAAGTCAGACAGTCTTATAGATACCACGGGTTTCATTTCTCCAGATCTCAGGAACCAGTGATGGCGGCAACATCGGCACAAGCCTAGCCTAGCCGTGCGCCCACTGGCCTGGGAGGCTCCGGGGGAACATACAGGGCTTTGCCGTGGCTTTCTGCTTTGCACACAGAGGTCCTATGTAGAATCCACCAGTCACCTGACCCGGAGCTGTCATGCCTCCAAAGGCAGTGCCAAGCTCAGTCAGCCCAACTCCACATGCTATGTGGATGCTCTGCTTTCTCTAACAAGACAGTTAAATAACAATTCTTAGTTCCAGGGTGATCAAGAGCCAACGTGCACAGGGCTCCCTAGGGCTGGGATGACAAAGGCTGGATTATTCATTACAATCTGTTCCTCCGACTAATATCTTCTCCGCGGGTTTCAATGCAATTGTTATTCTTGCTAATTGTTCCAACAGTGAGTTGGTGGCCAAGTTGTCAGGTGAAATGACGGAGGTAAGATAAAGTGTGTCTTTACTCACATCCAGAGTCTGGAGGCACTTGGGCGTGCTAGAGCCATATGACAGCGTGGTCATAGCGAAAGGCCGATCTGTCTCCGAATGCCCATCGGTCACAAAGTTGAGGCTTTTTCCTTTTAAGTTCTTTAAATAACCCTCATTTCCACTTCAACTCAGGTTTTCCCCTAGGACCCTCCCTCTGTTTCCTTCTATGCTGCAATAGAAAAATTCCTTTGGAAAACTCATTAGAGCTAATTATTTAGTGCTTGGAAACATAGCCAAAGCATGAATAGTTATCTCAACAGATGGACTATCTTTTTCTTCAAAGGTTACCAGGGCGAGGGTATCAGAGTTGCCCTTGATATTCTTTAAGGACATAACAGCCCTTAATGCTGAGTAATTCCTCTTCAGTATGGTCTCTTTTCAATTTCTATTAGTTTTCTTTTATCCTCTCCTTGGTGAGAATGGCAGAGATATGCATGGCAGCAGCCTGTAGCTATCTTTCATGCATTACTTCTTGTCCAGTCTGTTTGTATAAGAGTCTTCTCATCTTTCCTCTTGCAAGAAATGGACATATAAGAACTGGATAAAGCCTAGGACAAAAAAAAATTGAAGCTACTCGCAAAACCAAGATGCCAACTGGAGATGAAGTGGCTGCAATTGCTCAATAAAACCTCTATCTTAGCTGCAAATTTTCTGTAGTTTGAAACCTATACTATCAGAGACAGACAGAGGGTTCAGAGTTGAAAACTCACATGCTTTCTGGGGCCAGCCCCGCTGTTCAGATGAGTTTGCGATGTGAGCTGCAGGTCACTTGTCAGGTAGCCATGTTCAGAGAGTCGTGGTGCATTCAAAGGAGAGAGACTCTCAAGTTCAAGTCTTGACTTTCCACTTGTAAACCATTGATCTTGGGCAGACCCTGAGGTGCACGGGTTGTTTGTGCAGATGGACCAAGTTAGTGCACGGAAGGGGCCTTGTGAAGTGTAAAAGATGGCTATATGTAGCCATTGCATGTTCAAGGCACACAGTAGGAAAAGCAGCCTCCGAGCAGTCACACCAAGCGTGTGGTGAGGACAGAGAAGGGCAGAGGGTGGGAAGAGTCTCTGCAAAGACACCACGCCCCTCCTCGGGCTGCAGGCAACAGGTGAAATGACCAAAACCAGGAAGTTAATGCTGACACAATAGCATTATCTAAACTACAAACCTTATGCAAATTTCACCAATCCTTCCACTAATGTTCTGGTTCTGATCTGGGAGCCAATCCAGATTCCAAATGGCGTTTGGAGGTCATGCCTTGTTCTACTTCTTCAGTCTGGCATGTCTCTCAATCATTCTTTGCCCTTTGTGAGGGGGCACTTTGAAGAGTATTGGCGAGTCATTTTGTAGAATTTCCCTCACTTTAGGTTTGCTTGATTGCCCCCCTCGGTTAAGTTCAGTTATGCATGTTTGGTATAAAATGCATTACCAAACAATGTCATACCCTTCACAGTGCATCTTATAGGGAGATACATAAGGTTGATGTCTTATTATTGATGATTTAATAAGAACACTTGCATATGGTTGGATCTGCCATATTTCTTCCCTACAGAGTTACAATTTCCCCCCTAGCATTTAACAGCTACTTTGTGGGGAGATATTTTGAAAATGCAAATAACCTGTTTCTCATCATACTTTCACCCATTAATTTTATTATCCCTTCATGGTTCTTTCCTGCAGCAATGATTGCTGAGGTGGTCCCCAAACGGTGATTTTCTATTTTTATTATTCCTTGTACGTTTATTAATTAAGATTCTCCTGTAAGGAAGAGTTTTCCCTTCTCCCCCATTTCTTCATTTTTTTTAAAAAAAAATTACATCTGGATGACCTCATGTATATTTATTTTAGTCTATGAGAGTTATAATCCATTACTGTCACTCTTTATTTTATTGCATGTATTGATCCTGATTGAGCTATTAGGAACGCCTTCAAACTGGCTCCTAGATCCTTTTGAAGTGACACCATAATTTTTTAAAGCACGTTCTTCCTCTGGCACCACAGAATAGGGATATGCTGCTAAGCTGGTTCTCAAAATAAAAAAAGAAAAGAAAACGGAAAGCTCTGGTCTTCTTGTTTGTTTCCTGATTTCCATTGTGTGAATACTGTCACCATGTCCACTTTTAAGCCACCATCCAAGCTAATGAGCTTCATCTTGTACTTTCCTGTCTCGGCCCTGGAACCAGCCATTTCTGCAAGGAGCCCTGATTGTTTTCATTGGAGAATAGTGTGTGGAAACCAGTTTCTGGATGCTAGGTGTGCACCTAAGCTTGCTTAGAGATGAGAGTTAGGAAGAATTTCTGTACATATATCTATACACACATTTATATCTATTTATCTTTCTGTATTATCTTTAAAATAATGATATCATAATGATACTTTTGATTTCAGTTCAACAAACACCACACGGTTTATTTTTTACCATCTCCCTCTGTTTTGGCGATTCTTTCTCTGACTGTGAGAAACCTGGCTCGTGTTAGGCTCTTGTTATCAACAATATATTTACCTATTTGCTTATTCTTTTAATATGTGTACAGTTTCAATATTATTAATCTATATTCTTGTGAAAATAAACTCACTGCTAATAATATCGACCAATATACTAACAAATACTAATATATTCTCCTAGTGCTATTAATAGTAATAGTACTATATACCAGTATCATACATACTAATAATTTTTGTGCAGGGTTTTTCTTCTCTTTAGCCTTAAAACATAGAGTCACTGTGTTAACCCCTGAGCCTACCTATAGCACAGCAGACAGTCAAGAGAGACTTGTTGAAAGAATAAAGGATTTAGTGCATTCATTTGGTCTTGGCTGTATTCTAAATAATGTAAGAAGTTTCTAAAGAAGAATCAATGAAATGTATTTTTGAAGAATCGATGATATGTCTATTCGGGGATTCAGAATCAAAGAATATGTGACTCAAAGAAGCCTTGGACATCATGTAGCTTGTTGCCTGATTCGAAAGAAGGAACTGGAGCCCAAAGAAGCAAAAAGACATGTCCATCATCCCACTGACGGATTCCGGGCACCAAGCCCAGTGCTTCTCAGTCACAAAGCTGGGAATCCCGTCTTTCTCTGTCTGAACAGAGATTTTGGGGGAAGGGGCAGGGGAGAACAGGAGAATCAGGATGGTATGAAGAAGTTTTCATTCATTTCATCCAGGTATAAAACCAGCATGGTCAAGGCATGTACTTAAAGCAGTTTTCCCCATCCATTTCTACTATTCTAGTTTTGATCAAACTGGGATGAAGAATTGTCTATTTTTACTTCACTTAGGAGGGTTTTTTCATTGTTTCCTGTCTGACAGTGATGTTCAGACACTATTATTTTTCAAATACCTGAAAATACCTCAGAGATTACTTTATAGTGAGCCAGAGAAAGAGGAAATGCTCCACATTTTTGCAACCATTAATGGCAGGAGAGGGGCTAGTTCCTAGATTTTCTGATTTTTTTGGACTGATGTTCAACATTATCAGTCTAAAAAAAAAGTCATTCCTTTAATTTCCAAAATTCTCTACCAAATCAAGCAGTTAGTTGAAGAATTAATTTTAGACAATTGCTCTTTACAGTTTATCAGGGTTATTGATATTTATACATTCATTCCACACACTTTTTTTGTTTTGTTTTTACTTCTTTACTTTGGAAAATAACCTAATGGATCCAAGTCTGAATTATCACATTTATAAAATGGACCTAATAATACATCACAGCAGTTGTTAGGAGAATTCAGTGTTGTAAATTGCTTAGAATAGTGATCTGCATGTAATATGGACTCTTACATGGAAGCCAGTATTAGAATTCTTATTTTCCTTCTTATTATTTTCTATTATTGTTATTATTAGTAGTGGTAATAGTAGCAGGAGTATTAAAGCATAGACGATTTACAGCGACTTTACTATTTTGAGGGTCTTTGTGGCCTAAAGGTGTAGAGCCACCCTGGGCTGTCCATCTACGCAAGGCAGTCATTTTCTCAACTAATTTGAAAAGAGAATCAATGAGAGCAGTCCCTCACTTAGCTTTCATTCCCCCCAAGGACAGCTTCCAGTCCCCTGGCAGGAGGAGTATCTGCTCTCAGAAGCCCGAGGCGGCACTTTGTCAGGGAAAGCACAAGTGCTCCCAGTGGAGGACAGAGTTATTTCGTTCTTTGCTCGGAGTTTGCAAGGCTCATGGAAACTGTCTTCCTGTCAGTAGCACGGAACTTTCCTTTCTTTCCTCTCAGCAGAAAGAAGCTTCTCTGAGAATGAGCATTTTTGCTTTATTTCCACAATTAGGTCCTTTTATTCAACGTGGTTCACCTTAAGTTTATATATATTTTTAATATAGGGACTAGTACTTTTTAAGAGCTCTCATTCTCTTGCCATATATTTTACTTGAATATAAGCAAAGACAATTGGAGTAGTTCTACAAATAGTTTCCATATTGACATTTTAAAGAAAAAAAAAGATACTATTTGCTTTAAAGATAGATAGGGACACAAAAAAATTCCAAATATGTGCCATAGATTTTTTTTTTGCATTGAGCAAAATAATGCAATTTAAAATTAGTCAGAGTAGGAAATTTAATTACTTCCTATAATATACGTAAGTGTATTTGTTTATTCTTTAGCTGCATTTATTGGTTAGGCAAGCCAGATAGCCAAGTATGTAAAAGATAAAAAATGGTTAGCAATGATTCAATAAAATTTGTCCCAACAGGTACACTCATATGCCCAGTTTTATTAATATATAAATTTAATATTTGGGCAGTTTCTAAGTATGCTGTTAATGAAAGTAATGATATTTCTAGGGCTGGGGACTACATGAAAAATTCAAGCAAAAAATCATAAACTTTCAAAGTTGGATATCAACTCAGAGATCTAGTATGCCCATCCAGTTGCAGAAATCACATTAATAGTTATCAATCTTACTAACAAAGATACTCCGGAGTCTGCCTAGGATAGCAGTTGAGAGAATAAAAATATTGGAGTGTGTGTGTGTGTGTGTGTGTGTGTTGGGGGGGGGGGGGGCGGAAGGTAGCCTATATGCTGCTGTCCAAGGTCCTAAATGTAGCTTTTGTTATGATATGGTTCAATCCCAATAATCTTGAACTAAATGGGGAATAGTCAGTGGTAGGAAAAGGGGAAAAGAAAAAAAATAGAGAGAAGATAGAGGGGTGGTGGGAAGGACTTAGCCTTTAAAGAGTGCCAGGAAAACGTAAAATGAGAGCCATTAATTTCTCAATCATGGTCAAATAACTCTAATTACAAAAAAGGAAATGTCTTGTGAGTTAGTAGGTTGAATGATGCTACATGTTGGGTTTCCTGGGACACAGACTCTGAGACAGAGTTAGAATAAGCATGCATAATATTTTAAGCCATGTCCTTGGAATTAATACCTGTTGATGGGAAGGGGAAGAAGTAGGTTTGGGAAGAGGAAGATGCCAACCTGAAGAGCAGTCTCAAAACCCTCAGTTTATCCCATGGGAAGGGCTGAAGCTAGCCTGGCCCTTCAAAGGTATTTAAAGCTGAACCAAGCCTCCATATTTTACATTGATCAGTCATTGAATCCACATTGTCTTGAGAAGGGGCATGGCCTTGGGTGAGGTGGATGTCTAGAACTGACGCAGTTCCTGAAGGGGATTATAGCTGGGCTACAGGGTCTTCATTGAAGAGAGATCTGGATGGCTCATGCCAATGCCTACTGCAGGGGTCGGGTGCCACATTATTCATCATCTTATGTTTATGTATAAGCATAATACCCCCTGAGTGAACTCATGGTAGTATTGCTCATCTCTTTCTATATAAACATCCAAATCAGAATGAGCCAATACCTTTCTCTTAGCCATTCCCAAGCATTCTTATTCCTTGTTCACATTTCATCCCCTCAGCCATTTGAAGGCATCAGCCATACTTCTCCATTATTCAATCCTTTGCTTTTCCCAGTGCACCATCCTTGCCTCTAGAAAAGTTTCCTGGAATGGCAACTATCTCTCAGTCATCCTTCATCCTACTCATTCTCCTGTGGTTGTATTCTTATTTACATAAGTCCTTCATAGAAATAGTACCTAGAGCCACACTGCCTGTGAAAATGTATTCCAAGTAACTTAGTGACTGGGAATACATGTCCCAGTTACTTGGAATATGTTTTAGGAGCTGAACAAGTACTCTGGCATTTATTCAAATGGTGTATGAGGAGAAGAATACCAAAGGATAACCAAGAAAAAGAAAAAGGGATAAATAGGACTATATCAAGAGAAAATTATTAAAAAGTGCATAATTTTAAGATTCAAGGATATCCGGTTGGGCAGAATAAAAGACAAAGCAAGGAGGGAGTCTTTATTGCCTGTTCACTCTTCCATCCAATAGAGTCCTTTGCAACTATACAGTCTGATTTTCACTACTCGGCTTGCTCCACAAGAAGCAGGCCTCCAGTATTCTCAGCTGCTGCTCTGTCTTGGTTCTGAACAGCTTGCTCTGCCTATATGACTCTCTCCCTCACACAAAGATGCTCACTTCTAATCTTCAAATTCCTTGTCCACTGATGATCTCACCCTCTGGACAAGTGAATTGGCACCATTTCACTCTCCTCACCGGTAATTTAAATCTTTCCTCTGGCTATATTTAAAGACAGAAAGTTCCAGGAAGGCAGGGACTACACTGTTTTACTCACCACTTTTCCCTGGTGCCTAGGATGGAGTCTGACATCAAGGAGATGACCAATGAGCTTTGGTTGATTGGGTGGCATCTCCTGCAGCTACTGGCAAACATGTGCATCTTCTGTCCTCTACTTGGGACATTGGCTCAGCCCATCCTGTGAGCATGTCGCTCACCAAGCCCATACCCTATGAGAGGCAGGCCAAAACAATGAGTCGCGATTCCCCTCTTTACAGAGGAAGCCCCATCTGCCAGAATTCCCAGTCTTGGCGAGCAAGCAGTTAACTCTCGAGAAGGGAGGAAGGAGAAGACAGTGAAGGAATGGTCTTCATTTCCAGGGGCATCTGCTTCCCAAAATGAAACATTTGGAAGTTTTTTGAGTGCTTGAGAGGGGGAGAGGTTTAAAATGCACCATGTGAAGTGAGGTTATTTAAATTCTGATCTAACTGTGTGGCCTATCTTCATGCCTGCATTAAAATTGCTCAGCCTCTGACCATCCACCCCCGTCATTTTGTTTGGATTAGCCGAGCGCTCCACTTGTGTGGTACGTTTTGATTCTGTCTGACAGAGTGTTCCCATCCCATCCTCCCTCAAGTAGGTCTGGGGAAAAATGTACTGAGCTGAGAAGTCACAGTCTCTGCTTTTTTATGCTTCCAAGGAAACTTCACAGGAAATGGCTTGGCTTTGCCATATTTAGGATCGCTTGGGGTGCAGATTCACACAGAGTTTCTCTCCAGTCACATTTTACACAGAAAAGTCAATGGCAGCTGCAAAAAAAGAAGCGATCTCACAACCCAGTCCCAGGGTGCTTAGAGAGAATGATGAAAGCCTTCCATCTGATAGACTAGGAAATTGATTCCTGGTGAGGGAAGAGGTTTTCCTCAAAGGCACAGTGAATTCCCGATTTAAGAACCAGGACTGGAATCCAGGTGTCTTGCTTGTCATGATTAGGCACCAGATAGAAGTTAAGGTGTAATATTCTCTATAGAGCCCAATAGCCGCAAGTTTTCATCTTAAACTCTATTGTCCCAATTCCCAAATGCAGTGACCACAAATAGGTTTTGTCACCTGGATCCTTGTGTGTGTATTGGGGTGGAGTTCAGATAACAATGCCAAGAATATGGGCCAGTGCCCTGGCCAGTGTGGCTCAGTTGGTTGAGCATCGTCCCATGCACTGAGAGGTCACTGGTTCGATTCCCAGTCAGAGCACATGCCCAGGTTGTAGGCTAGATCCCCATTAGAGAGCATTCAGGAGGCAGTCAATCGATATTTCTCTCTCTCTCTAAAATTAATAAAAACAGTCCAGCTGGCATGGCTCAGTGTTGAGCATCAACCTATGAACCAGGAAATCACGGTTCCATTCCTGGTCAGTGCACATGTCTGGTTTGCAGGCTCGATCTCCAATGGGGGATTTGCAGGAGGCAGCTGCTCAGTCATTCTTTCTCATAATTGATGCTTCTACCTTTCTTTCTCTCTCTCTCCTTTCCTCTCTGAAATCAATAAAAAATATATTAAAACATTTTAAAATAATAAAATCAATAAAAACATATCTTAATAGAAAAAGAATGTGGGCTAGAAAAGTCCTCAGTGGAGGAGATCTGTATGTTTTATGAAGGTAAGAATACGAAAGGTAAGGTCAATTAGTCAAGGTTGGAAGAACCTCATAGGATGTTTCTCTTTAGAGCCTCGAGATTTTCTTTCCGTCCTCTTTATCAGAAGAGTGAGGAGGCCTGGACAACAGAAAAATAGTAAACACCAACTTTGTCCTTACACTGTTTTCACTCTAGAGCAGCGCCTCTCAACCTGTGGGTCAGGACCCCTTTGGGGCAGATGCTCAACATAGGAGCTGCCCTCAGCCCGCACGCCCCAGGCCAGCCAAGGCGGTGCCAGTGCCCCCCGCCCCCCATCGCCCCACTGGTGGCCCCGCAGAGGGAGGTGACCAGCATCGGGGGGCGGGGCTGGCAAGCAGGCAGCACCAGGCCAGCCAAGGCGGGTGCCAATAGGGCCCCCCCTACCCCCCGATCGCCCTGCTGGTTGCCCCACAGATCGGCCCTGAATGCCGGCCAGGCCTAGGGACCCTACCTGTGCACAAATTTCATGCAATGGGCCTCTAGTCTATATAAATAAAAGCCTAAGCCACTGTTCAACTGGTAGCTATGATGCTCACTGACCCCCAGGGGGCAGATGCACAGGCGTGGAAACATGGAACAGACTGATGAATCTCAGAGGGAAGGGGGGAGGAGGAAGGGAGGGAAGAGATTAACCAATGATCTTACATGCATACTAGAGGCCTGGTGCATGCATTCATGACCAGTGGGGTCCCTCAGCCTGGCCTTCAGGGATCGGGTCGAAACAGACTCTCCAAAATCCCCTGAAGGGTCCCGGATTGCGAGAGGGCACAGGCCACACTGAGGGACCCCACCAGTGCATGAAGGGCCTCTAATATAATATGTATGATAACTAATAAAAGCATAAGCATTAAGTGAAAGGGCGAAGACAGAGTGATTGGCATGATGGAGTGCCTGATGAATGCTAAAATCTCCTTCCATTCCTCAGCCCTGACATTGCCTGGTTCTGGCTGTAAATACTTCAAGCAGAGGCCTTGAAAAGGACTGGAATATCATTTCCTCTTGGTCATGGCCTCTTTCCCCAGTCTGGCCTGCCTTCCCACTGAAAGTGCTATTTCTATTTGGGGGGAAAATTAGCCAACGTCAGAGAGGTCAGTTCTGGAAGTTTTCTGGATGAAGGTGATGCTTCTAGGCCAAATAGCCAGCCCTCCCTCATGTCCCGCCTCCATCCATCAATCACAAGAACCTTGCCCTTCCCTTCTAACTTTACTCCAGGTATCTGCTTGTTGAGATTTCAAGGCTCCAGACATCTATAGCACCAAATTTCCCAGTTTCTCCAGTTTGATCAACCCCATTATCATGCAGTATTTTTCCCTTGCTCCTCCAGGCTCTCTAAGCCTTAGTTGCTTCATTTGTAAAATGAGGTTAGAATCCCTATTTTGGAACATGATGATAATGTACATAAAATGCCTAGTACACAGACATGCAAGGTAGGAAGTATGATTATCTTAAATAATCTCATGCAGAGCTACCTTGTTGTTTATCTTTATAAAGTTTTTGCTATGCCAAATATTGATAGGTTTTTAAGAATCCTTTGTCAGATGATTTATTTCTACAAACCCAGATATTCCTCAGGATGTCAGTAACACTGTGAGGGAAGTTGTGGTCACTGTGGTGTGCACTGGGATAAAGGATGTGCGCTGTGGACCAGTCTAGGCTTTCAGCTCAGCTCAGCCATCCAGTAGTACATGGTTACAAGGTCAGCCTCATGGCCTTGGCAAGCTTTTGCACCTTTAATTTCCTCGTCTGAACAATTGTGAAAGTAGAACCCACCTTGTAGGCATTTTGTGTACATGTGCCATCTGTCAGGTACCAGTTACTCAATATGTTAGCTCCTTTTCTTCATAACTGGTCCCTCCAAGATCATCCATATTTCTTAATTGAAGATAATTCATGCCTTGTCTTATTTCGATGAGAGCTGGAGCATGTTAATGATCCCCCCTGAAAGCTGCTTCGGTTAAACACCAATGCATGACCTAAAATATGACTACCCCATCCCCCTCACCATTTACGCCCTCCCTAACTTCAGACTCCTTTCTCATCTAGAAAAATCTTCCTTCAACATTTAAAAGGCCAAAGGGAATTCTGAAGAAAGTCAAATCCCTCTCTACTTTGCCAGAGAACTTTCCCACAAAGAGGAAATTCTACAAATACTCAGATGACATCACTGAGAAAAGGCCCTTGTTCCCCCGGAGCCCAGCCTCCCTGGAAGATGACAAGGGTTTGGGATAGAGAAAGCCCGGGCCACTTGTCGGATTTGGCAAGCGGCAGCCAACAGCTGGTCCGGCCGCTTAATTAGCCCTGCACTCTGTGCCCGCCCAGCCTGCACTGGCCAAGGCGGAGCAAGCGGCTCTGGCCTGCTTTTCTCTTTCTATTAACAAAGCCCAGTACCATCGGATTACCTTGGCCTGGAGCCAGGACTGCCCGCTGTTTGCCTGCCTGTGCGTTGCCATGGCAATGGCCATGCGCCTTTTGCCAAGGCAGCAGCTGGTGGATGGGTAGCGATTACCTGCCAAGCAGATTTCCTAGCTCTGATAAGTGAAAGAGGGGAGAGGTTTGAGGCTCAGAGGAGGAGAGAAGGGTCTCTGCATCTTTGACCCATTCCCCCTATTTTATTTTTTGAATAAGATGATTATTCTCCTTTATTTGTCCAGGTATCCATCTGCTAAACACATAGCCCCATTTCACCTCGTCTTCTCCTTGCATTATCTTTTTTTGAGGAGACATGAACAACTTAATTCTTATCTTTATGGCAGGGCCACCACCTTCCACACTGCAGTGCAAAGGTTTGGGGAGGCGAGGGGTCCAGGCAATGGAAAGAATTTTCACGAGTATAAAAAGGCAGTGTCCACTTTGATGGACTCATGGAAACTTAGTGGGAAAGGAAGGGGAATGATGGTGTGCACCTAGGAGGGCATTCCCAGGGAATTCTGGGTCCCTGGACTTTAGCATGGCTTTTTCACCTTCCATTGTATACATAAAACATGTATTAAATACCAACTGTTTGCAAAGTTAGTTTTTACTGAATTGCAAGCATCAATTCCCTGCTGTCTTCCATGTATAACCAATGCTGGGACTACCCAGGGTGGGTAAGATTTCAGGAGGCTAAGCAACACTGGTGAGCAGAGAAGGTGGATTTCCCAAGGGACCCAGGCAGGACTGAAGTGCAGAGACTGGTGAGGGCTTTACAGAGCTGGAGTGTGGGAGCTGTGGATGGGAGAGGGGTGAGGGAGCAAGTCAGGGAAGCAGGCTGGGGGTTTCTATGTATCGAAGGCATATGCACCGAGGAATTTGCACCTAGGAACCTGCTCTCTAGGTGGTGGAGTGACGTTCTTAGGCCAGAAGTAAAATGATTAGGGAAACTCCTTGTCTCACAGAATGGATTGCACCAATGGGAGAAGTGAGAAGGATCTGAAAAGGCTACTAGTTGACCTAATGAAGAAGACTCAAGACCTTCTCAGCAATGATTCGCTGTTCCCATAACAACAGCTAACACAAATGGGAGGCCTTTGATGCACCAGGCTCCGTGATGATTGTCCCATGTATGTCCTCTAGGACACATCTACCTCAGTCACAGTCATTGTCATCATCCCCACATCAACTCCAGCATCAGGTCCCACTCTACAGAAGATAACATCAACTCAGGGATGTTTCTGTGATTGCACAGCTGATAGGATTGGCAACATATGGTGTTGTAGTTTAAATTCAAAGCAGTCTGATTCCAGATCGTTGGGTCTTAACAATTTTATCACACTGTCTCCCAAATTCCATGCAAAGTGGAATGAGATTCATTTCTAGGTAACACAAAGCTCATAATCTAAGGTGGGGTTGGTTAGCAAACCTTTTCTATGACGAACCACATAGTAAATATTTTGGGCTTTGTGTGCTAGGCAGTGTGTGTCACTGACACTCTGCCAAGGGAGTGTGAAAGCACCCACAGACAATATGTAAACAAATGAGTGTGGCTGTGTTCCAATAAAACTTTATTTAAGAAAAAATAGGCAGTAGACAAGATCTGCTCTGTGCACTATAGTCTGCCAACCCCAGATCTAGAATAAAAACTATAGGAAGGAGCTCTTTGGGTATAAAAATGGAACAGCTAAGGTGATGAGTTACTGAATTAAACTTGGAGGGATCTTATCACCTAAGAGTCAGAAATTTAGATCTAGAAAAATAATCTTAGAATTCATCTAGTCTGGGAGCTCCTGTTGGACCAAAGATGAGAAATAATCAGGAAGGACTGAGGGTGATGGGACTACTGGGCTCATGTCAACATCTCTTAGAGAAAATGGATGAACTTTGAAAAAGTCTGCTTTCCTAGAAAAATCACCAAAATAAAACTAACGAATGTTCTTGGTTAAAGAGTTAAGTAAAGGTTGGAATGAAAGCACATTGTGGAGGGCCTCCATGGTTGTATGAGTGACCTTCAGAAAACCTGTAGGTCTCCTGGGATTATTTGTAGAATTGTTTGCAGATGTTCGTGTATGTGATCACTCCTCCACCTTGGTCTCACCTGAAGAGAAACAACATAACTCAGTGAGTGAAGACATCAGGGTTGGACTCACATAGACTATAGTGTACATATGGATCTTCTAGTTATTAACTCTGCCACATAGAGCATGCTGCTTGCCCACTTTTAGTGTACACATCTATAAGATGGGATAAAAATAATACCAACATGTTGGAGGCTATTGTTCTGAGAATTAAATGAGTTGATAGACATAAATTGTGGTGCCCAGAGCCCCCAAGTAGAGTAAGAAGGTCTAGTCCTCACAGAGATAGTATACTTGGGGGGTTAAGCCCATGGCCTCTGGAGCCTGTATCTCATTTTCTTTATTTATAAAAATAATGGGTAAAACACAAAACATACCTCATTGGGCTATTGTGAGGCTAAAATGAGATCATGCCTATGAAGAGATTAAAGAATACCTGACACATAGTAGGTACCTTTAAGTTTAAAATTTCTATAGAAGGGCAAACTGAGGCTCAAAAGATTAAGGGACTTGTCCGAAGTCACACTGCTATTTGGAAATCTTCTGATCTTGGAAGTGAGAGAATGGTAGACCCTTTAATTCTAAAACAGGTTTTTGTCACCATATAAAATTAAAGAAGAAAATATCTTATTAATGATAAACATTTCTATAGTGCCTACCAGATGCCAAAGGCATTCTAAGTGCTTTACGTTTACATTCCATTCAACTTCTCATCAATCAAAGCACAGATAGGTTAACTACCTTTTTCAGGGTGATAGGGTAGTAAATGGAGAGTTGGGATTTGAACACAGGCGTTTTACTGTGCTGCCTCTCAAATAACATTATTAAGTTCTGGCAGAGGAATAGTAGAGGCTAATGAGAAAAGGCTAAGGGGAATGTCTGGGTATGGAACAGCTCCCCAGATCTGAGAAGTGAGCACATGACCCCAAGTTCGTAGTCAGGAGGCCTTGGAGTATGAGCTGTGTCTAATTCAATAGGTTGTTCAATCCTGAAGCATTTGTCTAATGTTCACCTTCTGAATGAAGACTGAACTACACCCGCCTCATCCCCAGTGAATTTCTCTCTCCCTGTTGCCTGTTCCCATCGCTCCCTTGTCCAGACTTCTGTTACAGCCTCCTCACACGTTATTAAGTGTGTCAGGTGACATTCTCTCTATCTTACTTCTAAGTCCTTGAGGCTGGGGACTGTCTTATCTGTCTTTGTATTTTTCGGACCCAGCCCAGTACCTGACACAGTATAAACGCCTGATCCATTTTTACTGATTGAATAAACACATCCATAAAGAAATGAATGAGGGCTCTTTGGAGAGAGGACGGGATGGGTCCACAGGCTGTGATAAGACTCAAGGAAAATCCAGGATTGTGTTGTAATAAACTCCTCAGCAGCCTAATGCAACTCCCGCGTGACTCCGCCCCAGCTGGATGTGGAAACAAGAGGCAACATGAGCCTGTGTTCTTCTAAGAATAACACCTACGAGATAGCAATGTTTGCAATAAGCCCGTCTCTGGAAAGGTTCCTGAGCCCTGTAATTTTACTTTTATAGTCATGGCCCCAGCGTGTTTGACTTTGCAAATCCTCTCACTGAGATCCAAGGGTCTGTTTATAAAAGCCATATCTTAGACGCGTTCCTCTGTGCGATACAAGAGGGATTTGTACTCCTCTGTATATGCTGTCCCCTGGCACGACATTGCATTCTGCTCCTTGAGGGCTTCTCTGTGTAGTGGGATGGGAAGAGACACCCAACAGCCTAACACAGAGTTGGTCATAACAATCAAAGCCCTCTAACAATAGAAAAAACCGTAACAACAGTAATAATAACAGCCCAAAGCAGCTGGCATCCAAGAGGCAAGAGCCAATGGAGACTTAGGAGAAATGAGGTAGAGCACCAGAGGAGCAATAGGACATTTTTAGTGCCCTTTGCTAGGCAGTAGGCAGGAGCCGGGACATTGAAAACAGGCTTGGAAAGAAAAAAAAAAAAAGAAAAAAAAAAGTTGTACCACAAAGAAAAAGAATTCAGGACCTGTTTCAGGATTCAGCAACGGCTACCAGGAGGTCAAGTTTATTGGATTCCAATGTGGTCTGGTTAAGATATTTAGGACAAGAGCCCTGTCACCACAAAAAACCATTACGGTGGCTTTATAGTGTGCTCACTTGGCTAGGCTAAACTGAGTTTTCCCAGAATTCCTTTTCCAGAATGTTTCTGGTCAGTGTGGCCCAACAGAAATTCTTGTGCAAGATTCGAAAGGAGCCAGCACTATAGTATAGACTGAAGATGTCCCTCATCTGCTGGCTCACCTTGTCGGCATGATGCAGTAGTTGGGCTGCCCATTGCTTCACGGTCCCCCATTTCCTTCCTAAGCTTATCTACCTCCTGGACCTGGTGTGTATGTTTCACTATGTGATGGAAGATGCTGGTTTTTCTGCAGGACACCTACACCACCAAGGTCAGAGGCCACGAGAACTGACATGGATTTCAGCCCGTTTTTCTTGGGTTCCAACTGGTGCTGATGGCTGCCAGCTTGCCCTTGCTTGCCCAGACTTCACATCCATTTTCCCTCCTCATTGTCTGCCTTATGAGCTCCAAGGTCCAGCATGAGGCACAAAGACAATAGCTTAACCAGCTCCACAATTGAGCAGGGGTAAACCCCTCTAATGAATTCCTTAATATATACAGATATTTACACTACCTCGTGTTTCTGCTTCTTTGATGAATCCATAGATTTTCAACAGAATGGGAAGAGCATGCGCCTTAACACAGAAAGATGGACCTGGGTTCAGTTCCCACTCTGGCCACTCCTTGTTTCCAAACTTCCATGTAGATTCTCATCTTAATGAGGCTTGGGTTTATCATCCATAACATGAGGATAATACCTACCTTATAAGGTTGTTATAAGGATAAAATAAAATAAATATGCATAGCACTTAGCTCATAGTAGGTGGTCAGTTATGATGGAGAAGAGGAAGGGCTTTGTTCTTTATTGGCTGAGGGTAACTTCTCTCCCACCCATCCAAAGCAGCTTAATTCGAAGAGGTGGTACTTGATATGTGCTCCATGGTTAATTGGTCATGAGTGGTCACAGCGGCCCACTTCCAGAAAGGGCTGGTTTGACTCAGGCCATGCTTGCTTCCTCCCAAGTGAGTCACTGCAAGTGATTTCCTCTTCACTGTGGGGGATAAATGCCTCACCCAGAATGAGCTGAGCACATGTGGCCCTGTTCCTCATCCTCAAGCATTTCCATATGTCCCACTGGCTGCCGATTCCCCAGCTCTGATTGTCCCATCTCTTCCTGCCTCTCTTGGGTATGGCAGCTCTGGGGACCAGAGTTGCTGAAAAAGAGAATGAAGGCCTTGCCAGACAACATCATGAGTTAACGATGAGCCCCTAGTTGAGCCCATCAGCTGCCTCTCAGTATTCTGACAGGCCAGGGGATCAGCACCCTGACACCAAGAGTCATCTTAAGACACAGACAGTTTTCTTTAGCTTTATGATTGGGTGTTGTGAGAGTTACATTCCTGATGACAAGTCCATTGATCAAAAATCTCTCCTATTTATTGAGTAATACAGAAGGTACAGGAAATGAGTCTGGAGAATTGCAAGTATTCCTTACCCTTAGGGAGTTAATTCACAGCAGAGACAATAGAAAGTAGTAGAAAAAGCAGTGGGTTGACAGTGCAACGGGAGATTCCAGCCCTTCTCTGTTGTTGCCCTTGGTGGAGACAGTTGTGGAAAGCCAATCCATTCCTCTGGGCCTCAGTTTTCTCCCCTGAAACACCATCTCCAAGGTCCACTCTGAACTCTGTAGACTTAATTTTAGCATGGATTAGTGGGAAAGGGACTATCCAGCAATAAATACTTTTGAACATTTATTGTGTGCCAGGCACCTTGCAAGATCCTATAGAATAAACACAAAGAAAAACATAATTCCTATCCATCTTCAGGGGATAGATAAGAACTAAACACTTAAGAAGTGATTGACTAACAGCAAAGCAATAATAGAAAAGGTCTAAAAAGCAGAGCATGATTCATTACCATGTTGTGATTTGTACAGAAAATATGTACCAAAGGAGATCAAAAAATTTGAAGGAAAATCAAGGGAAGTGAATCAGATTGGTCTGTGAGTTAATGGAGTAAGTTTGTCCTTGATGTAGTTTAAGATCTGGAGAAGTAAAGAAAAAAAGAGGACCAGGGAGGAAACTAGAGCTGTGCTTCAAACTAGACAACTGGTTATGGATAAGACTCTAGAGCAGCAACTTCCCACTGGTATGCTGTGAGAATTTTTAAAACAAGCAATACGTGACTATTCAGTCAGGGGCACTGACCTCTGTTCCCTTAGACCCGTGGTCGGCAAACTGCGGCTCGAGAGCCACATGCGGCTCTTTGGCCCCTTGAGTGTGGCTCTTAAGAGTACCCTAATTAAGTTAATAGCAATGTACCTACCTATATAGTTTAAGTTTTAAAAACTTGGCTCTCAAAAGAAATTTCAATCATTGTACTGTTGATATTTGGCTCTGTTGACTAATGAGTTTGCCGACCACTGCTAGGCTGTCAAATTTAAAAAGCCAACACAACAATAGCCATCAGGTGTGAATGAATCAAAATTATATCTATTTTTTGTCAGATCAGCAAAAAATATGCTTTTTGGTGTGCCACAGAATTTTATTAATTGGTTTATGTGTGCCATGAGATGAAGTTTGAAAACTGCTGTTCTAGATATAACATAGCCTCAGTTCTCTCATTTTCCATATGGAGTTATCAAGTCAACTGATTTTAGAGGGGATCAGACTCAGTATCAAATTAGATGATATTCCTGCCCGGCTTGTGTTGCTCAGTGGTTGAGTGTTGACCTATGAACCAGGAGGTCACAATTTGATTCCAGATCAGGTTTGATTCCTGATCCTGGGATGCAGGCTCAATTGCTAGTAGGGGTGTGCAGGAGAGAGCCAATCAACGATTCTCTTTCATCACGGATGTTTCTATCTATCTCTCCCTCTCCCTTTCTCTCTGAAATCAATAAAAAATATTTTTAAAAAATTAGGTGATATTTCTTATTGTTTGAATCACATTATGCAGATCTATCAGCCAATTTACTTAATTAAACACTGGCAGTGGACACATAGGTAATTTGCAAGCCAATGAGAGGAACACAAGTAAGCATAAACTATAGGATGTTTTCTTTAAAAGGCTAACAGCCAGACTGGGAGCGTATAATACCTGAAACAGCATTTCATAGACACATTTGTCCATTATCAACTAAAGCCAAATGAAGCCTTCATGGCTCCAATTACCAGGCCAATGAAGAACCAGAATTCCAAGTCAAATTCCCACACCGCCCTGGAAGAGGGCAGCACTGAAAGTTTCACGCAAGGAGGGTAAGCAAGTGAAAGTTTTTGCCGCAATCATCTTTTTCCTCACCAAGCCAAACACTTGGTGTCTATTTATTTTTTTTTTTCTTTGCAAGTTTGCAAAATGACAAAAAGACTTCTCAGGCCATTGGGAACAGATTGCCCCTTTGGCCCAAGTGGAAGGTGGTGAGATGCTGACTGCTGAGGAAGAAACATTTCTGAAGCTCACAGACATGATATTTTCATTTCAACATCAGCGGTTTGAATAGGATGACTGAGGCTTTTTAAAGAATTATTGTTTTGGCTTGTAGATGTGCAAATCTGCTTTCCATCAAGTGGAATCATTGTCACTAGCAGTGACTGTCTCCAGAGGAAAAATTGGTAGACCTGCATGTGAGCATCCTTCTCTTCATGGAGTCTTAGTAAACTGCTTTATTAGGTGAGGAGTCTGATTCGTCCAAAGGTAACGGGTAACCTGTCAAGGAAACTGACTTTGGACAATTTAGACTCTAGAAAGTGGCTATGGATTCTGTTCATGTTGTGGCCACTTGACGCAGGGCTGTCTCTTTTAGTCTGTAAAGCAGGTGTGGTTTAAAAAGACCTTCCAGATTCATTATCCAAATCACTGGTGGTCCCCCCGCCCTCTTTCTTACCTCACCTGATGCTACCCGTTAGTATTTATCAGATCTGGCTTCCCTCCTGGGTCACTGCTGAGGAAAGAGGTAGGTCTTGTGTATCTTGGTTTCTCCCCCATTGCCTGGAGCTTCTTTTGCAAGTAATACGTTAGATTCAAGAAGTGTTTTCCAAAATGATTGTGAGTCCCCAAACAACCTTGTGTGCTGTAT
Organism: Myotis lucifugus; assembly: GCF_000147115.1. Lineage (NCBI taxonomy): Eukaryota > Metazoa > Chordata > Mammalia > Chiroptera > Vespertilionidae > Myotis > Myotis lucifugus. Next base: position 2,136,171 of record NW_005871161.1, read on the forward strand.
AAGGCAAGAAACACGATCAATTAGCCAAGAGAGGAAATGGGCTGTGTCCGGGCCATTGTTTCATACTCTTTCCAGGTAGACAGGTCACAGACACCTTTATCCCACCCGAGTCCCCTTCTTCATGTGGGCATCTCTAGATCATCCTGCTATTCAATTCAGGGAACTTTTGCTTTAAAATAATATCATGATACAAGACGTTGACATATTTCCCTCTATCTTCTCTTGAGATTATTCTGATGATGGATAATGAGGCAAAAACTCAGAAGCTCCTAACAGTGAAATCAGACCTCTCAAACTCTTGCAAGAATTTGAAAAGACATTTTCACTTGTTATCCTACTTCAGCAATTCAGCTAAGAATTGCCAGTGGCTATCACAGCCATTGCTCTGCGAAATGGAATAGACCCCCTGGTTGAAAGAAGATGGGGACATGCATTGCTGCATCCCTCTCATGCACAGTGCTATTTCTTTGTCCAGAACCCAGGGTTTTGCTCTGCTAGAAAATCCTGCCATTATTCCTCTGCTGAACAGGATCGCTTTATAGAAAAGATATTGTGTCTTACTTAAGAATGACTTCTAATAATAAAATACATGTACACCCACCTGCCCACCCACACACACTTCATATGCATATTTTTTTTCAAAATCTTTCAAAGTTTTTGTTAATTATTTGGGTCTTCATTTTCAAGTCACTTGGAATACATTTTTTAATATGGCACAAGTGTGTGGTTTATTTTATTTTTTCAAATACAGGAAACTCACTGTCCCCACTCTAATTTTGAAGAGCCCATTTTCCCTACTCATTTGCAATATGAATTTATTTTCTGGAATATCTATGTATCTCTCCAGTGCAATTAAATAAAAAATTCTGGAGATGGGTATAGACATCAGTTATATTTTAAATGTGTCCCCAGGTTATTCCAATCTTCAGCCAATGTTGAGAACTCTCCTTCTAAATGCCAAGAACCAAGGGTGACGTGATAAAGGGCATATTCATGACTTGACTTCTTCTCAGGAGTCACCTCCCCAGTGACCACCCAGTGTTCTCTTATCCAGTGTTCTTGTGATGGTCTCACTACACCATGCTCTTATTGCCTGTTGGACCTTTACCTGTTGTTTCCTTTGGGATCATCTGCCTTTTCTTTTTTTAGCCAACACACATTCATCCTCTCGACTCTGCTCCGACTCCTCCAAACTTCCTAGAGCTTCCTTTCACAGCTTTTATGAGACTTTCCTCCTCTGGGCCCCTTGGCATTCCACTTTTACCTCCACCATTGCATTGGTCAAACGCTTTAGTCATCTGTTTTATTTCTGTTTCTCCCATCAGGCCAAATGTTCTTTGAGGTCAGAGACTATATTATATCAATCTATGATTTCTCAGCTCTTAAAAGAATGCTTGTTACATAGTGGGCCCTCAGAGAATGTTGGGTTAATAAGTTCAAATCATGAGGACATTTTTAGTAAGGACTGAAGGCACTGCCACAGCCAAAGGCTTTACATCACCTCTTTATTGATAAGAAAAAGTCTACCTTGCAGCCATGGCAGTGAATTCTAATCAATTAAGACCGACTCACACTTGGATTCATAGAAGCACAGCTAAGCATTCATATCCACAGAGATGAATTTTATTTTAAAAGCCCAGGCCCTTGGAATTATTTCTTTCACTGCTCATGTCTAAACTGCCTCCTGATTCAATATAGTTCAAGAGAGCCCATCTTGTCAGGGAGATGATCTGTTGGTATGAATGTATTCTCATCACGTGTTTATGTCTCCCATGAAGTGGGACAGCCATATTTTTCATCCTTAGTTTCACAGCACAGGCATTCAAACCCATACTTCCTGCCACAGCATCTATGATGCAATTCAGGACCTTGATATTCTTGGCTAGAAGAGAGAGAAGAAGAACAGAAGTTTTATTAGTCATCTCTTTGTGTTTTGTTTTAATACCCACCATATTTGATTTCCTTTTTGAACTCTGGGAAAGCTTTTTCACCAACTTACAAGAACCCAAATCACAAGATCAAAGAATCTTAGACCCAAAAGACCATAAAACCTAACTGTGTTTCAGAAAAATAGCTAAATAGTGAAGTAACCACCTTTAACCAGACATACCAACATTTCTTAATAATGTTGAACAAATATGCCAACCTATCTGCTGGGAATAAATAAAACCAAAATTTACCATCTGCATCTTGGCTTTAAATTTTATAGTTACAAGAAAAAGTTGGTCTATTCTTTTCAGAAAAATTCCACTCCTTGACATCATTACATTACAGGGTTCATATGCAATCTGCTTTCAATTTGTTGAAGTTTTAGGCTCTTTATAGGCATAGACCTAATTTCCATAGTATGGTTTGCTCTTATTCAGAAATTGTGTTTATTATGTTAGCTTCCTTTTGCTGATGTAACAACTGAGGCACCAAAAAGAGTGTCTCTAAAATCACATAGCATATGGAATTTATTCCAGTGTGCATTTGAGAAAACTCCTGTTTTCAGCTTAGAGTTGCATTGATCAAGGCAGGGCTATACCAATAGTCTTCATAAACTTGAATGGAAGACGTGTCTCCTAATTCTGTGCTCCTGACAGATCGCCATAGAAATGTCTTCTAATATTTAACATCCTCCTTTAAAAAGTCATTCTTGTCTATAATGCTATGAGAATGTATGCCTAGAATCTTTTTTCAGAGACCACACTACAAATCAAGGGAAACTAGCTATAAATGTCAGGAAATCCCATATCCTTCTGCTTGTTAGGCATGCATAGTAATTTATCCTAAATATTCTGACTGCTCTATTTTTTTTCTTCCAGTATTTCTTATTTCAGTGTTTCTTGTTTATATCACCCCTTCTATCCCAGGGGTCCTCAAACTATGGCCCGCGGGCCACATGCAAATACAAATATTGTATTTGTTCCCATTTTGTTTTTTTACTTCAAAATAAGATATGTGCAGTGTGCATAGGAATTTGTTCATAGTTTTTTTTTAAACTATAGTCTGGCCCTCCAACGGTCTGAGGGACAGTGAACTGGCCCCCTGTTTAAAAAGTTTGAGAACCCCTGTTCTATCCTTTAGCTTGAATTTCCTCTCCTCTCCCTGAAGTCTTGCACCCTAGAAAAGTAAGCATTTCTTCCCCCACCCCCAAAAAAATGTTATATTGCTAATCATTGTGGGAAAATAGCCAGAGAAATAAAACTTTGCAATCATTGAATAGTCACCAAGTTTTGATAGAGAGATGAGTACAATGTGGTTAACCAGGATAAAAAAAATTATACAAGAGTTATAGTCAGAACTCAGTTTCATTAGTTTAGAGATGTCGCTTCTCTCAAACTTAATTATCCCCTCCTAATAGAAAAGAGAATACTACCCTAACTTTAAGATTGTTAACGACTGGCGGTAATTTATACACACAACACCTACTTTTTGAACACATTTTAGGTATGTGGCCCTGTGTGAGGATTTAGTATACAGTAGAGGACAGGTCTGTTGTGTAGGTCAAACAGGTCTGGCCTCATAAAGTTCACATTTGAATAGGGTTCAGCAGAGAAATAAATAAGCATACAGCAAAAAGCCTGCTAACAGGTACTTGTGAGTGCTCTAAATTTAGAATATAGTATATGAACTAAAGGTTAAGACATTTTGAAATATTTTTTGAAATCATTTGTTGAAAAATATTTCAGATATATGCCATCTTGAACTAACTTATTTATATGTCCAGTGAATTATGGTAATGTATTCCTTGGGGTTTCTCCTAAAATGACATGCCAATCACCCTGGACAAAAAAATAGGTCAATTTCTAGATCTGGGAGAGAACATGTCTTCTTCTGCTCTTGGACTCTAAAGAGGGAGATCGAGAGGAATGGCTCAATTTCGTTACAACTAGTGGCTGACAAGTTCAAGTCGCTAACCTGAGGGCAAGGACTTTGTGAAACTGGGCTTGAAGAAACTAAATATCATGATTATAGATTGTACATATGCAGTCCTTTTCTATAAGAAGAAATTTGGGAACGTAGGCCAAAATTGGTGACAGGATAAGGAGTAGTTGACATATCTTACATGTCACCAGTATGAGGACTCATTGCTGGTGATAGAAGTAGAATTTTATAGAAGAATTATTTTTATTTTCTATTATATTTTCCTGTTAGATACTTTGAATATTAACTTTCTCAAATATTCACTAGATTCCTCATCCCACAATGACTGAATTAGCATAATGCTCCAGAGACTTTATGAGGCTGGAGATGTGGTTGAGAAGGGGTTCATTCCTGCCCTCAGGAAGCCCAGAATATAAGGGAAGACAGACACTGGAGGAGTCATTCAACATGGAACAGTCAGTTCTCCAATGGGAACTGAGTCCTAGGGCTCAGAAGTTTCAGTACATCAAATCTCCAGGGTGTGGCGTGGTGACGTTTGTTTTCTTTACTGGGGTAGAATAGAAAAGTCATCATACCCAGCCGGCACATATCTGAACTTTTGATATCGTTATTATGTTTTGACTAACCCAAAAGCTCATTATAATTTCTCTAAGCCTTGTAGTGGTTGAGTCTACTCTCAGTCTGGCTAAGTCTGTAGCTGAGTCTACTCTGCTATTTTTTAAATCTAATATTGTGCCAGAGGGAATTCTCAGTAAAGACTGTTTGGGCTTTCAATCTTTCAGCCAAACCTGGGGAGCAATCATCAGCTCGAGTCACTTTGAGGACATAGTACATGTTCTTGCCAAGTATGCTGTGGTTGTCTAACCACCATGCACCATTTTTCTGAAAGGGGTCTTTACAGTTAAGGGCCCAGAGCTCAAATACTATGTATGTGTCACCAAGTCATGAATGCATGTCTTCCACCTTACCTCTTTCCAGAACTCCAGCCTCACATATTCAACAGCCTGCTCCACATTTCTGCCCGCTTATCTAACATGCATATCAAAGAGGACATGTTCAAAACAAAACTCTCAATTCTCTACCCTGCAAAACCGTTCTTCCTTCAGACTCTCATAACTCAGAGAATCGTACCTCTATCTATGCAGTATTTAAAACCAAAGCTTGAAATCATACCGTTCTTCTCTTCCTTCTGCCCTGCAGGTAAGTCCATCAGCAAGTTCCTTGACTCATCTCAAACTCATCCATGTCCCAGCATGTCTAACATATTCACTCTAGCCAAAGACATTATCCCTCCTGCCTAGACTACTGTGTAGCCTCTCAAATGGACTCTCCTTTTCCCCACTTGCCCACTGCAGTTCTCCACACGGCTGCTTGAATCACCTTTTTAAGACATAAGATTAATGCTCCTGCTTCCATTGCGATTCAGTTCTACCAAACGTCTCCTTAAATAGCACACATCTAAGTGGTTATCTGTTGGTTGACTAAAAGCCCATGGGTGTGTTGAAGAGGATACCTTTGGGAATCCAAGATTATTCATAATTTGATCCTAAGCTTTTCTACACAACAGCTGTGTGAATTGGGATTACCTGACATTTTTTAAGCCTTCATTTCTCATCTGAAAAATAAAGGGAAAAATATTACCTCTTTGCTTAGTCATTTTTTTCTAAAAATATTTGTTGATCTTCCTTAGTATAGTGGTGAGTACCCCCACCTGTAAGAAATAAAAAATAAATAAATAATAACTACTAAGTTGAACTACTAAGATGTGTTGAGTACTGTGATGAGCATTGGTATAAAAAGTAAATAGACAGATGTAAGACTGTCCTTATGTTGTTTAAAGTTTAACTGAACATTATAAGTGTCAAATATGTAACAAGTACTCAATAAGCAATGGGTGCTGCTATGGTCTGAGGGGTTGTGCCTCCCCTCATCCCCAAAGCATTGAATCCAAATGCCCAATATGATGGTTTTGGAAGTGGGGATTTGGAAGGTGCTTAGGTCATGAGTGTGGAGCCCTCATGATGAGATTAGTGTTCTCATAAAAGAGACCAGAGAGAGCTCCCTCACCCTTTCTGCAAAGTGAGGGTGCAGCCTACAAGTCTGCCACCCTGAAGAGGGCCCTCATTTGATTATACTGGCACTCTGGATCTCAGACTTCCAGCCTCTAGAAGTATGAGGAATAAATTTCTGTTGTTCATTAACCTTCTAGTATTTTGTTATAGCAACCTGAACAGACTAAGCTGGGTGCTTGGTCCCTTCCCCTTCTAATACGAAGGATCGCCTGTTCCAGCCTCCCTCAGATATCTCCTGATTTTTAATCCGCAGCTATTTTTACTTTGCTGCCATCTATTGTAGCAATATCCAGTTTTTCAATTTAAAACAAGAAGCTGCAATTATTTGTCCTCAAAGCATCACTTGGGTAATCAGTCCTCTTAGTGCAATTCAGGGGAAAGATGCAATTATTCCCTCTGTGTGAGTTGGCCTCAGCCATATATAGCACCCACTAGATGTGTTACGATGCAGTAGGAAGTGAGCATGTTCCTGAGGCTTATAAATAAGTGTGAGATATTTGTAGCAAAATACAAGAATTGGGTTTTAATTGCACCAGGATACCATAAGCAGCCAGGTGACAACAATGACCACAAAACAAGAAAGCAGTTCAATCATTAAAGTAGATCAAGACCCTAAAAACCACAGTCAGGCTGATTCCGTCTTGGCTCGTGAGCACCCAGAGACACAACCCTTTGATGAGCAAAGTGTCACTGCAACAACTTGGGAGGCCCCAGGCTGATTGAATTCTTTTGAGGCACCAAATAATGTCTTGTAATATTGAGCCCCGGAAACGCATGCCCTATTCCTGAAAGGGAGCCACAATTTGGTTGGCAGCAGAGAAGAGTCAAAAGACCAGGTTTCCCATCATAAACTGAGCCAATCAGAAACTGCCTAGTTTCAGAGGTTTTGAATCTAGTTCAAAAATGGTTTGATTTTCATTCGCATTGAAGAAGCAAATACAACCATACAGACTGGTAGGCAAAATCTAGATTCACTGGTTTGATTTGGAAGATCTTTTTCTTGGGTGCTTTGGGCATGAAAGTAATGAAAATGTAGTTCTGACTACATGCCTATGCACTCATGGCTAAGTCATTTCCTTTCTGTGGGCCTTCCTCACCTATTAAATAGGACTTGAGCAGAAGCTTTAGAAGGGCCTATCAGGTCTTCTAATGGGGATGGAGCTCTCAAATGGATGGAGTTCAGATCACCAATATCAGCCTAAGCTTCCTTTTAGGAAGTTGCTTTGCATTAAGTAGATTCTTTCTGTTCTTTTGTCCCATCCTATTGGCCAGATTGCCCCTTATTAACTACCTGCACTTTCTCCTCTTTGAGCTATAAGGGCTCTTCACCTTTGTGTAGAGCTCTTAATTTCCTGTCTCAGCAAATGCATTAGTATTTCTAATAGGTCCTTCTACCCAGACTTCGCTTCCACTAAGAGAAATGCCTCCTTGGAAGCAGTCAGATTGCACATTTATGAGAAGTTCTTTATAAATTTCCTCTTCTCAGTTTATGCATCTGTAAGCTGAGGATAGGTGGGAATTGTTGGACGTTGGGGATTCACGGACCCATCCAGGCATTTATTCTCTAAATACAGTGGTGAGCAAAGTAGGTTTAGAAATTCCCTCATCCCCCTTTGCAATCAACTCCCTTCTTTTTTTGGCCCCAGGCAAGCACTAATCTGTCATTAGAGATTAGTTTTGCCTGTTCTAGAATTTCTTACAAAGGGAACCATACAGCCTGTTCTCTTGTGGGTCTGGTTTCTTTCACTCAATATTATGTTTTTGAGATTTATTAATGTTGTTTGCTGTCTTATTCATTGTCTCAACGGTATTCATTGTAAGGACATACCACAAGTAGTTTATCCATTTTTATATTGATAAACATTTGGGTTATTTCAATGTGGGGCTATTCTGAATGAAGCTGCTATAAACATTCATGAACAAGCCTTTGTGTGAATACATGTTTTTACTTCTCTTGGGTAAATACCTAGAATTGGAATTGGTAGGTCATATTGAAGTGTATGTTTTACTTTTTGAGAAGCTGCCAAACTGTTTTTAGAATAGTGGTACCATGTTATCTGAATCTTATACTCCCAGAGTTCTAGCTGCGCCACATCCTCACCAATACTTACCATTATCAGTCTTTTAATTCTAGCCTTTCAAGTGGATATTCAGTGGTCTCATTGTTATTTTAACTCTCATTGCCCTGGTGACTAGCAATGTTGAACATTTTTGGTCATGCTTATTGTTCATTCCTATATCTTCATATATTAATTGTCTGTTGAAATACTTTGGGTTGTTAGATTTTTATTATTGACTTGTAAGAGTTACTTATATATTCTTGATGCAAGTCTTTCAAGAGATATAGGCAATGGGATTTTTTTCCCCAGATAGTGGTTTATTTTTTCAGTTTCTTAATGGTTTCTTTCAAAGAGCAGACATTTGTAATTTTAATGAAATTCAATTTATTACTTATTTTTCCTTTGTGGTTAGTTATTTTGGGGTCAGGTCCAAGAAACCTTGGCCTATTCCAAAGTTGTGAACATTTTTCCTATGTTTTATTCTATAAAGTTTTATAATTTTAGTTTTTACATGTTAAATTTATGACACATTTTGAGTTCATTTTTGTGTGTAGTATGAGCTACAAGTTAAGTATTACATTTTCTCTATAAATACCCCATTTTTGTAACACAATTTGTTAAAAATATATATTTCTCATATTGAATTACCTGGGTGTAGTTTTAGGAAGCCAGTTGACCATATGTGTGAAGGGCTATTTCTGTAATCTCTATTGTGTTCTATTGATCTATACATCTATCCTTACAACAATACAATACAGCTCTTCATTACTGCACCTTAGAGTGAGTCAAACAAGGAAGTCTGACATTGCTCTTTTTCAAAAGTGTTTTGAATATTTTAGGTGCTTTGATTTTGAATAGGAATTTTTAAATCAGCTTGTCAAGTCCTATTTAAGAATAGCCTGCTGGGATTTTTGTTGATGTTACATTGAATTTATGTGAACCTGAAAAGAATTGACATCTTAACAATAATGCTAAGTATTTCAATCCATGAGCATAGTATAGCTCTTTATTTATTTACGTAGTCTTTTTTGTTCTCCCAGCACTGTTTTTAGCTTTTAGTATATAGGTATTGAATATATTTTGTGAAACTTATCTCTAAGTATTTTATTGTTTTTGTTACTATTGTAAAATACATATTTTTAAATTTCCCAATTATTTGTTACTAGTACATAAATATTCAGTTAACTTTTGTATATTGACATTTTATTGTGTAAAGTTAAAACTCAGTTATTAGTTCAGAAAACTTTTTGTAGAGTCCTCAGGATTTTTTATGTCCCTAATACTGTTGTCTATGAATACAAATGGCTTTATTATTTTTCTTTCCAATCTTATACTTATTTTTACAATGACTAGGATCTTCTGGTTGCTGTTGAATAGAACTGATGGGTGGGAACATCCTCCTCTTATTCTTATTTTTACAGAGAAAGCCTTTAGTTACAAGCCATAATATATAATTGTACCTTGTAGGATTTTTTTGTAGATTTTTGCTGAAAAGTTGTTGATGAATGCTTTTTAAAAAGTATTTCCTGATAATATTGTGGGGTTTTTTCTTTATTCTGTGAACATGGTGGATTACATTGATTGCTGCTCAGGTGTCATTAACTTTGTATTTGTGTTTGTTTATAGATAAGAGCAAAGCATCAAAACTTAAAAGCTGCTGGAATTCGCCATTCATGGGTCAGCCTTGTCAATTGATGGGATTTTTATAAGGCGATCTGGTTGTGCGTTGTGTTGGGGTTTATCCACATGTCAGTATTTACACTGCTTTTCCCTTGGGCTGGTCAGATACCCCATAAAGGAATTCACCAACTCTTCTTTGAAGGTTAAAGCCTCTTTCCCACGAATTTGTTGCTTTATGACGAAAGAGAATATCTTTGTAGGGTGTGTAAATCCCTGTTTGCCGTGTAGTTTTCTTACATCAGCTTTGTCTGCTGTCTTTCTGGGTCAATTTCTCTCGAGACGAAACTCCATTCTTCTATGACCTAGAAGAGGAGATGCTGCTGTTGTGTGAGAGAGGAGAAGGTGTGGACAGGCATGGCTGCTTTTGACACAATCTTTTGGCAACCATTCTGAGAGCACTTTCAAAGGTATCTGATCTCTTGAAATTCTGAAACTTCTGGAGTCCATGGTACATACAGCTTGCTTTTAGGATCCCTGTAGTTCTACCTTGGGTTTCAGAATAGCACTGTATTGTTGCTAAGGTTGTTGGTGCTTTTTCCCCCTTTGTCTTTGTGAACTTCTGCCTTTTAAAAAATCGTTTTGCTGCCTTTTAAAATAGAGTTTGGAGAAGCAGTGGAGATTAATGGGGATGTTCAATCATTTAGAAAGGCCTGGCATCAGTTTTTAAAAATATTTTAAAGCAATTTAATATTTGATGAGGAAACGTAGCTACAGTTAGGCTAGAGAAATAAACAGACATTGCTGTAAGCCCTTGTAGGCCATGTAAATGTGTTTTTCTTTTTCCTGAAGACAGTGGAAAACATTGAGGGATTTTAAGCAGAATAGCGATGTAATCAGAATTACATTTTAAAATAAATCTCATGTCTGAAGTATACAAAAGTTATTGAGGAGAGTTAGGGATAAAGGCAGGGAGTCTGGTTAGGAGGCTCGGGCAGCAATTAAAGAAAGAGTTATGGCAATTTGATGGAGGGTAGAGTCAGTGGGTCATGACCTAGAATCCTGACCTACACTTTCAAAGGTTTCTTTCAATCTGTCTTCCCTCCGTCCTTCAATGAGGATTATTCGTGCCAAATGTACCTTCTAAATATCTCTCTACTCTACCTTCACTTCCTCTATAGCCTGGACAACTATTTAGCTCCTCGGGGGCCTTAAGACACATCATGTATCCTCCACTCTGTCACCAGAAAGGTTTCTCCAAAGCACATGTCTGATTGTGTATTTCTTCCCATGAAAGCTTTTCAGTGGCTCCCCACAGTTCAGAGGACAAAGCTTGAGATCCTTGGTCTGACATTTATTTTGATTAGATTTTGCTAAAGTATCCACTGGACATGGGGTATGTATTGTGAATCAAGGTTTAAAAATCCTTTATTGGACAGTTTCTGCGTAACAAATTGCCCCCAATTTAGGGGCTTAAAACAACTCATTTTTATTATTTCGTCATCTGTAAGGGTCAGGAACACAGACATAACTTAGGTGGGTCTTGTGCTTCAAGGTCTCTCATACTTACAGCGAGGTGAGGTGGGAGGGAGAGGGAGAGTTATTTTAAGGAATTGTGTCACCCAGTTGTGAGGACTGGCAAGTCTGAAACCTGGCAGGCTGGAATTCATGAAAGAGTTGCAGTCTTGAATGCGAGTTTCACAGGGTGACAGGCTGCAAACTTAGCAAGTTTTCTGTGTTGCTGTCTTGAAGAAAACTCCGCCTTCTTTGGAGAACCTCAGTCTTTAAGGTGAATTTCTTCTCTCAACCCCCATTGCATTCAGGATAGAAACCAACAGCCTGGCTTGTACTCAAGGGTTTCTGTGGTCTGATTACAAGTAATTTTTCCACCCTTATTTCCACGTCCTGAGTATGATCATTTCTTCCCCTTCCCCGTGTATAATAATCTTCCCTTAACTCTTCACTTATTAAATCTGATCCAAGATCCAGTAACATCACATCCCTAGATAGCACCTCCAGTTCCTTTAAGAATCTCAATGAAATGCTCTTTTTTTTATCCATGACTCTCAGTACATTGTTTATATCAACACAAGCATGTATCTCATTCTAGTGTGTGATTTGGCTCAGCGTTTACCTGCCTTTCTATCCTTACACACCCAGAAGACTTTTTAAAAAGTGAAAACATGCTTTATATTCTTTGTTTTGTTCACATTGTCAGAGTCTGTCACCATGTACTGAGCGACCTCAGTCCTGTGGGGATAGGACATAGATTTTGGCATCAGACACACCAGAATTTGACATTTACAAACTGTGTGATTGGAAAAGTTACTTAGTCCCCGAGTCTTGGTTTCCTCATCTCTCAAATGAGAATAGCATTGCCTGCCTCAGTGATTTACTATAAAAACTCACTGGGTATTAAATATATAGAAAGATTAGCACAACATAGAGTAAACAATTACTCTTTCTTCCCCAAACCTTTCATTCTCACAACCCAGAACCAACTTCCATTCCAACTTCCTCTCCCACCCACTCTTCCTGGTTCCATCCCACCATGAATGAGTGTTTGTTATGTTGGATTGAGTCCTCTGTCACCCGCCGCCTGGAATCAGGAAGGACTTGACTCACAGCTTTTCAATGATCTATTGACTTTTTTCTCCGCAGCCTTTCGCTTGTGTGGTGCTGTGCATCCTTGCTTTGCTCCTCCTCCCCCACCCCATCTGCTCCGAATCCTTCTTTTGTGTCCCTTTTCTGTTTTCAAACTTCATCTGTCTCTCTTCTGCTGAAAGAGCATGGCCTTGAAAAGCCGGCATTTGTTTAATCTGCCGGTTTCTCAAGATCTGTATTTATGAGTCTCCTAATGTTCCCAGTGCTGGGACTTAAACACACAGGCCACACGAGCTTTCGGAGTGCGGGCTCCAACCTGACAGGAGGGCTGTTCCAAGGTTATGTCATCCCCCACCACGGTGCTTCCTCATGCACAGCCAGGAAAAATAAAAGTCTCCATGGAGATGAAACAGAAACACGTCTGTCTGATCAGTTCTGATTTTTATAAATAGGAATGCATTTTCAGTCTACGTTTGTGGCTTGAACTGCTTGTCACAGTGAAGAGGAGAGTGGGAACATATTGGGAAAATTTCTAACATTGAATATCTACTCAGTTCAATATAAGAGAGAGACTAGGTCCTTGCCTTGTAGGGGCTTAAAATTCAGTTGAGAATGAAACGTAATCCACAAGAAAGAGAGGTGATTAAAGGCTAGGAATAGGAAGAGCTCATTGAATTAATATTCATTGATTTACTGCATGAATAAATAAATACAGGATTGAGATGGATTGAGTGTGTGTGTCCCCCACCCCCAAATTCATATGTTAAAGCTTTGATCCCCAATGTGATGGTATTTGTAAATGGGGCCTTTGGGAGGTAATTAAGTCACGAGAGTGGAACCTTCATGATGGAATTAGCGCCCTTATAAGAGTGGAATCTCTTCTCCCTCCCCACCCTACTTCCTCCTATGTGAGAACACAGCGAGCACATAGCCACCCAGGCAGAAGGCCCTCACCAAAAGTCAATCATGCTGCCATCCTGATCTTGGTCTTCCAGCCTCCAGAAATGTGAAAAATAAGTTTCTGTTGCTTAAGCCACCCAGTCTACAGTATTGGTTACAGCAACCCTAAGACAATGATTGACTGAATAAAAGTGATTAGATAAATAAATGCTTTAGAAGTCAGACAAAGTAACTAATTCAAGCAGATTAAATCACTTTTAAAGCATTTGTATTGGAACTCCATTTTGATCTTAGTAAGTTAGCAGTCTAAGGTGTTTTAACAAACACCTTAAGTAACAACAATGGACAAGACCTTACAGTGAGTCTAAAAGGAAAACAAGTTGAATAAGATATTGTTCTTTTTCTAAGAACACTATCTTCTGAATTATTGCCCAAATATCATAAGAATCGGCACATAACCTCCAAGTCGGTATATTATAATCAGTTTGAAGTCCAATAATAGATTGAATGGAAAGTGTGTTGGGACTCAGGACAACTGAGTTAATCTATAAGCATTACTCAGTGTGTCTATTTCATCAACTGGAGAGCTTTATCCTTCTTATTCTGGAAGTAGTTTGACACTATCCATTTTCTGTTCTAGAGATATTAAATATTCGTTATGTTCCCAAACAGTCTCTAAATTTCCTGAGAGTAGGATCTATTTTTTATTTATTATCTGTCTTCCACAGAGCCTCTTATAGTGTCTGACGTATGTAGGTACTCACTTATATTGAGTGAATAAACAAACAATTATAATATAAAATAAAAATTAGTATTTGCTCACTAAGGATTGGGGGACTGTCACTATGTGGCATGTACAATGCTAAGCAATAGAGACAAAAAGACAAATAAAACTAGTTCCTGGTCCTTCACGAAGAAGCTCTCAGCCTGGTTGGGAACTCAGAATGCAAACCAATAATAAAAATGCAGTGTGCTAAGCATCATGGTATTGATAAACATTGGAAGCTTTATGAGCAATTGGTAAGGACCACGCGTTCTGAAAAGAATTAGGAAGAGAGGTGACCTTGAAGCAGGACCTAAAGAATGAATAAGAGTTTGCCAAATTAAAAAGTTAGGAAGATAGTTCAACAGAAGGTTATGAATGCAAGATAGTGGTGAAATAGAGCTCGTTATAGACAGAAAGAACAACCTGTGCAAAGGCACCAAGAAATGAGACTGTCCGGCATTTAAAAATAATTTGAGGTGGCTGGAGTGCAGGTGTGTTCTGGAGAGTTGCCGACTAAAGTTGTAGCAAGTTAGATTGGGTTCAGATTATGAACCTCTACCAAGCCAAGTAGTTTGAACTTGGCCAATTGATAAGCCATTGATTTTCTTTAAGGAGGGTAGTGATATATTCAAAATTTTGTCTTAGAAAGATAGCTCTGACTAAGGTAGGGAAAGTGAGCCTGGCCATAAGGTAGGAAGGAAAAATTTATTGAGTGATGACCATGTGCCCAGAAATTCATAACTAATGGAATAGTCATGGAATGGATGTAGGCATGTGGTAGAGGGATAGTCAATGGTGAATTCAAACTCTCTAGAGAGTTAAAAAGCCTGGGACTTATATGAAGTCCTTCTTTGAATGGTTTAAAAATCTCTCATGTTTCTTCTTATACCATTAACTTGAAATCTATATGCATTTTCCTTAAAATGCAAAACAAAGTTTTAGAGACTTGTGACTTTAGAGTGTCCTCTTGGGAATCAACTACTGTGCCAGGGAAGACCCTAGGTACCCACTTTTCAAGGCAATTTTATATCTTTTAGCTTTCTCATATGGAGAGAATTCATGTTAGTTAAATATTCGGATGAATCTGGAGGCAAACAAATATATAAGCGCAAAGAACGGTATCATATATGAGTCACCACCCAGATTCTTGGCAAGCCACAGTTCACTTGGAAGCAATTAGTGGCTCAAGGGGCTGATATCATAGAAGATCAAAGTGCTCACTGGGAAGTGATCTGGGGAGTAAAGAGGACACCAGTGACTTCAGAGCAAACCACGCAGCGATTGTGAAACTCAGTGCCTTTTACAAGGCTGTACAAAGCAGAGGAAGGGTTCCAGTTCCAGAGGAATCCTGCTGACATCCAAAAGGCCTCTTTCTTATGCTTCCAAGGACTTCTCGCCTCACATACTCTCCTTCCTCTCCCAGGCTTAGCTTTTGGTGGTCTACTCCCTGTTTGGATAGTTTCCTTAGCAACTAACATGATGGGCAGATGCACATACTCAACTCATTGCTCTTAGAAGGGAACTTAGACTCTAGAAGATGCATTCGAGTTCAAGAGATAACCCTGTAGTAGCACAACTTCTAAAGGTCTCTCGTCAGTGTGGAGCCCTGTTCAGGAAAGGAATCCTGTCTGGTGAGTTTTGAGAGTTCACAAGACCTAGAATGACCCAGCTCCTTAAAGCGGGCATTTGCACTCACTTATCACTGGAATCGAGAATCCACTCGGAGCCTTCGCTGCTGCTTTCAGATGGCGCCACCGTGCTTTTCCGTGGATGCCTATGGGCTCTTTTGCATTCTCCAGGTCTCTGGGCTGGCAGACATCCCGTTTCCCTCTGCTTCTCCCAGGCCAGGTAGAGTCAGATACCCTGCCGACTTTTAGGCTATAGGGTGACTATTCCTCACTTGTGTTTTTGAGGTGTGTAAGGATACTTTGTCATCTGGTTTTGTGGTAAATATTATCCATCGGCTTTGTTTTATTATCTCATTGTGTCTCTTTTATTTGGAGATTCTAAGAGATTCATATCTATATTGTGGTTGTTACCACCTCTCCAGAATCACTGGGCCATTTCATAGTTATCTTCTTGTTATTCATTTACAGCTTAAGTCCGTTGTGATTTGTGAACATTTCTGTACAGTTTTATTTAATCAATGTTGGCTTTCAGATAAACTCCATGTGGGTATGGAGCATCCCCTCGTACTTCCAAAAATCTAACCAGTGCTCGTCAAACACTGCCACCCAATAAATATTTGTTGATTTGGAGGGGGTCCATTTTTCTTTTATTTCTCATCAGGAGTGCTTTGAACACTTAGTATATGCTCAGCCGTAATGAAAGCCCTTTGGAGGTTTTCTTGGTCCATTCAGACTGCTAGTTAGCTGATAAACAACATGCATTTATTTCTCACGGTTCTAGAGGCTGGAAGTCCAAGATCAGGGTCCAGCATGTTCAGGTAAGGGCCCTCTTCTAGGTTGCAAACTTCTCATTGTGTCCTCACATAATGGAAGGGACTAGGTAGCTCACTGTGGTCTCTCTCTTAAGGGCACTAATTTCATCCATGAGGGCTGCACCCTCATGACCTAACCAACCCCCCAAAGGCCTCATCCCCTAACCATTGCATTGAGCGTTAGGATCCACATGTGAATTTGGGGGAAAACACAAACATGTAGTCTATTCCAGAGTACAAAGAAATATAAGCCATATGTTTGTCCTAAAGTACTTTATAGCCTTAAGTCAAAGATTCTTATGATTGAAGATATTGGTGACGTCGCCCATGTCTACTAAAATCAATAAATAATCGAAATCACAGAGCTTAGATGTGAATAATTTTCACTCACATGATAGTAACAGTAGTTTGGTAGTATGTTCCTAGACTACTTTGTGCAGAGAACTGTTCCATGGCTACACATGGCACCAGAAGAAAGAATCCAGTGGTTGAGTTCTGGAATGTTTTCTTCTGTATATTTTCTGCCATGTATGTGGGTCATGAGTGTAGCAGGATATATCCACATATTTGTACTCTCAAACAAAAATCTACTTGCATCATATAAAGACAATACAATGATTTAAGAAATAAAATTTAAAGACAAGAATTAAGTTTGGGCAAGCTTGGAACTTAAACATAGTTATGTTACAGACAAAATAAAACTTCCAGAAACTCTGTGTTCAGGTTTGTGAATTTCTACTTGTATACCTGAGATTTAATGAGTACTTACCACATCTCTGACACTATGCTTAGAGATGAATATGCATTAACTTATTTACTCTTGACAGTTTTGTCAGTATGCTGTAATTTATGATCTTGGGAAGTCACCTAAACTCACAGCCTGATTTCCTAACTTGTATGGCATGGATCCCTCAAGCTAGTTCATGGGCTAACTCGAGGCTTTTGTCATATAATGTATGTGAACACAATCTATAACCTTAAAATGTAATATGTTATTATTTCCAGCCCACCATACTGTGATAAACTAACACACACACACACACACACACACACACACACACACACACACACACACACACCACAATATACATAGGGGATGAATTGCATAATATAGAATAGAAGAGCTGTACAAAAGGAAGGTGTTTAGCGTTGGGATATTGAAGCAAGAAATGGGTTTATATAAAGCAGTGACTTTAGTCATGAATTAAAACATAAAGTGGGGGAAAGTATGAAGATTGTGGGGTAAGAATGAGAATAATATTTCCTAAAATACCAAGAAGGATTACCTTCATGAGATGAAAAACTAGGCATTAAAAATAACATAGAATAGAATGAATATTTGTTTACTCTTGAAATATATCTGATTTTGATCACTGTCTTTTTTCAATGTATTGCATGTTTTCTGCTATCCTGTATAACTTAGGAGGTTTTTTGAACTAGAGACAAGCCCATTTTCCTTAGTATATACCGTTTTCATGTAATGAAAGTATATAGTACTTCGAGTAAGAGATGTGAGTTGAATTCTTTACTATACCCAGTTCTTGTGTGACTAGAAGAGTTTTCTTATCTGTGAAATGGAGATGATGAGTCTAAACAAACAAAAATCACATGAGCATGGTGAAGATTAAATGAAACTATGTAAAGTACACTATCAACTGAAATGATATCCAAATGCTCATCATTGATACTGTCATCACCATCATCATCATCATCAAGTACCATTACTTCATCATTAAAAGCATCCTTAGATCTCACACTGTGTCTTGCAAGGTGAATATTTGATGAATGAATGAATGATGAGACAAGATAGACTAGAAACAAAGCAGGAACTTAAATTACGCAGGGCCTTGAAATTTCATCTTTTATAAACAGTTCCAGACAAACAATGGGTTGACAATGAGTAACTTTGAAGTCCTCCTTTGTGTGTAGTTTTCTGACAGTAAAATGTAAAGTTCACTGGAATGGAACCCAAAAAAAGGCCAGGGGCCATGGATGGAATTGGGAATTTTTTTTCTTCTTCTAAAAGAAACCTTTAAATACTTTGGCACTGAGCGAAAAGCCCAATTGTCAGTCACTGGGAGTCAGCCAATGACCTTCCAGAGAAGAAAGGAAGGCATCCAACACCCTCCTTAACTCAATCTGTTGTGGACGGACCCCACAGCCAAAGATTTACCCTAGTTTAGACTCCTTTGTATCCAAATCAGATGGGCACTTCTGGAAGTCAAGTTTTACCACTGAAGTTAAGGAGGTTACTTCACAGAGGAAAACATATCAGCCTATTTTAGGGGGGGTTTAGACCTCATGACATTTCTTGTCCCTTTTGGGAAACTTGTATATTTTACAAATTTCTTAAATATCAAGAATCACTTTTGCCTGGTCGGTGTGGCTCAGTGGTTGAGCGTCGACCTGTGAACTAGGAGGTCATGGTTCGGTTCCCAGTCAGGGCACATGCCAGGATTGCGGGCTCGATCCCCAGTAGGGGGTGTGCAGGAGGCAGCTGGTCAGTGATTCTCTCTCATCTTCGATATTTCTCTCTCTCTCTCTGTCCTTCTCCCTTCCTCTCTGAAATCAATAAAAATATATTTTAAAAAAGAATCACTTTGTCCCCAAATAACCGAGCTTTTTTGCATTCTCTTCACAATATCTGAAGTCACAGTCACTTCTGTTTGAGGGTAAAGATATAAGCCCGAAATGGGGAAAACAGCAAGATGTGGAAAAAACTTGTAAGATTTAAAAGAGCACCCTGCTTTACATCTCTCTCAGTTGTACAAGGTCATCTTATGATGAGTGAAAGAAAAGAAAACCCACAAAGCCAACCTAAGGGTGGGTGGAGGAGAAGAAAAGAAGAATTTTAAAAAACATTTCTGTTCAAAATGGAATCACTTGCTCAAGACAAGAAACAAACACAAAATTACAAGTATTGTTAAGAGCCTCGAGTTGCTTTTATAAATTAGTTTGCATGAAGGCAATTGCTTTTTGTATGTATCGATGGGTATTTGAATTTATACATGTTTTTATTGGTCTTGTAAAAAATAAGTTTTCTAATCACAAGAATGTACTACCATTTATAATAAAGATACTAAGGATCCCAAGCATTGAGACCACTGAGCTGGCGATAAGAGTGAAAAAAAAATGAAGAACTATCCAGAATCTCTCTTCATTTGACCTTTAAACTTAATTTTATCATTTTGCCTGACAAACTGAATTCTCAGAACCCATTTGAGCTCTACTCTGGGTGACTAAGTATGAAAATATCTTCCCATGCTAACTCTGGAGTGGGGGGTTATCTATGCTTCTGTTCACCCACATCTGTATGAATAATGAATGTAGACAACAGAATGACTGAAAATTGATAGCAACATTTCAGTACTGGTGATAACAGCATTAATTTGGCTCAGTGGATAGAGCATCGGCCTGCAGACCAAAGGGTCTCAGGTTCGATTCTAGTCAAGGGCACATACCTTGGTTGCAGGCTCCTCCACAGTGCAGGAGGCAACCAATCAATATGTTTATCTCACATTGATGTTTCTCTCTGTCTTTCCCTCTCTCTTCCACTCTCTCTAAAAATCAATGGAAAAATACCCTCAGGTGAGGATTTAAAAAAATTTTAATCCTAGAAAATACTTTAAAAATAAATCTATTATGTCAGCTTCCTGTGAAAGTTCAGAGGCCAAGAAAAATTAGGTGAGATTCTCTCTTTGAAAAGGCATTCCCATTTGTAAGAAGCAGACTGGATGATTCTGATGCAGGTGGTTGGATTATTATTCAGGGACAAAAGTGCAGTGATTTATTCTTTGGCTCATAAATTCATTTTAGATTGAACAATGTCTGGGCATCAGCATTCAAACCAGACCCCATTCAATAAAAATATGGAGAAAGATGTCTCATGGGCCCAACTTGGCTCAGCAGTATCTCCTGCCAACAGCAGTGGGCCTCCCTTCTAATTGAGTTTTTTAAAAATTATTCATTATTCTTTTTTTTCTGGTCTGAAAATTAGATATTTCTCACAAAAGAAAATTTGGGGGGCTGTGATCAGCTTTGTGATAATGATTTGTTTTTTTATAACCCAATTTTATTTCTTATGGCTCCATTATCTTTGGAAAGTCAGCGTATTTTTCTCTTCCTTTATATTGGTTTCCCATTCTTTCTTATACCCAGATGCTAGAATTAGATTTAGGGCATCATAATTATGCTATAATTACCATGATCATATTTTCCTGCCATTGAAAATTAGTACCAATTTTGATTTTCCTCAAAATTTCAACAGATGCTCTCTTTCTGTTGTGTCATAAATTAGTGTCAGAGCAAGTATAAATGTACAAGCCATTTATATGAACTTGTGTGGGGTGTGCTGAATCCACTGTTTCACTGAAGTTGATTGTTTCCCAGAATTATCATTTTTCCTATTGATAATTTTACTCCCGAGAGCTTAATTTTCTCTAACTACCCTACAAACTGTCTCATTTCACTGTCCAGAAAGGAACTTATTGCTCTTCCCCAAAACTTCACTTTACAAATGAGACATAGAGGACTGAGAAGAGAAGTGACTTGTTCAAGGTCACTCAGCAAGTCAGAAACAGAATCCTATAAACCATTGTACTGAAGGACAGTTGAGAAGGCAGATGAGGGGAACTGAGTCCTGTTTCTATATTTCTATCTCCATCACTCCATACAAAATTCATACACACACACACACACACACACACACACAGAATCATGCCTATTTTCTTTAACTTTAAAGCAACTATTTATGTTCTTTAGAAAAGAATTGTTGAAACCAAACCATCTTCAAGTTCATGAGTGTCTTTCTTCAGAAAGAAGAGAGGAAGGGTAGTCTTCATTGCAAAACTGGGTAGCCCCTCCTCCAAGACTGGTTCCTTCATGTGGATTCCCAGTGGACAAGAGTCAACCTCTAGACAGATCCCCACTGAGAGAAGATGGGATCCTCTGATGTTCTTTACTCAGAGGGAAGCAGGACAGAGAGACCTTGAAGGACAAAAAAGTGGGGGGGGGTAATATGGCTTACTCGCAGTGGTTCTCAATCTTCCTAATGCTGCGACCCTTTAATATAGTTTCTCATGTTGTGACCCAACCATAAAATTATTTTCGTTGCTACTTCATAACTGTAATTTTGCTACTGTTATGAATCATAATGTAAATATCTGATATGCAGGATGTATTTTTAGGGGTCGCGACCCACCGGTTGAGAACTGCTGGACATGATTTCACAATAAATCTGGATAAATTATTTCAAACAGCTCACATTTCAAGTGCTTTAAAATGTACTATCTCCATAAAGAAATTGAGCCTCATAAGAGTTGTGTAATTCTTGTAGGTCAAATGATGCTAAATGAAAAATCTGGAATTTGAATTCAGGTCCCCATAAGCATATCAGCATATGTGCTGTCACTTACTTGTCATTGTTTATTCCCAGGGGCTAGCAGGTTGCCTGGCTCAAAGCAGGAATGCAAAAGAGGTCTTTCAAAGGCAAGTCCGGAGGTAGAGGCCTCAGTTCATGTCAAGGTTCCTCAGCCAGTTCTAAGATCTGGGAGTTGCTTGAAGCAACTCTAAATGGGCCAGAAGCCAGTGTCTTGGACTCTCACTGCAGCTCCCAGACATTTGATGACTGTTGGTGTTACCACAGCAGATTCTCATTTCCTTCAAGGGTGGTACTTAAAATAAATGTCCACAGAAATCACAGAGAATGGTCACTCCAGTCTCTTTAAAATAGAGTCGCTCATCTGTGCCAAAGGACAGCTGGCCAGAATAGATGATCAGGACAGTCTGACCCAGAGGCCAAGCTATACATGATGCTTCCTTTAATAGCCACCTTTTAGCCTCTGTTCTCTCTTTTTTTACACAATGCCAATTTTTTTCCTAAATTCCTTTTTTTTCATTTTTTTAAATTAAATTTATTGGGGTGACATTGGTTAATAAGATCATATAGGTTTCAAGTGTACACAGTTCTGGGATACATATTGCATTGTGTGCTCAACACCCAAAGTCAAATCTTCTTCTCAAACCATGACCAAGGATCACAATTACCAAATAATAACGATAGGCTTTGTTTGTTTTTTCTGTATTCACAGAGGAGATGGGAAAAGGCAAAGTAAATGGTTTCACATTCCTTTAAAAATTGCTTGGAATTAGATACTGTACTGGACATATTTCATAGGTTGACATATTTGATTCCTTAAGAATTAAGGTTATAGAGGTTGTACCTGGTGTCTTCATTTAGTGAATGCTTAAAATATATTTGTTGGATAAATGAATGAGGTGTATTGGAACTTGACTGATCCAAATTTCCATAAAAAAATAAAAAGTAAAGACTTGAAACAAAAGCTTACTGGGGGCTGCAATCTCAAGAAAGCAAGAAGGAAACAAAAAAGAGGTAGAGGGGAAAAGACAGATTTCTGGGTGTGCAACCAGGGTTATCAGTGCTCTGATTCCTTGGTGTTACAGTACATTTTCAAAGAGGCTACACAAAATCCTGTGGCTGTCCAAAATAATGGCCACACAAGCCCAAACTTGTTTTAGCGTTCTTTCCCACTCTGCCCATACAATGGGAAGGAGGAAGAATACTGTGTCTTCCGGCTCCTTCCTGTCCTTGATATCTTATTGATGCCCCAGGCTAGAGTCTACCTCTGGGCATTAGCTGCACTTCTCAATTGCCCTTTGAAACCAGAGCCTCATAGGATACTTTTAGACGGTGTGTAGACAAGAGGACCTCTCTTTGGAAGTCAGAGCTGGAAATGGGGCTACTCAATTTGCAGCCATAGCAACATGGATCTGGGAGCATAGAAAGGAATTCACCCTTGTTAGGCCCTCTCCAATCTGAAAGCAAAGCTAGAGTTTTCAGCCAGAGACGGGGTGGGAGGATGGCATCATTTGTGGGGGAGGGGAATGGAGAGGTGGGGGGTTATAAAATCTGAGTCCAATATACAGATGCAATTGGCCTTTTCTCTGCTCATGTCTTTTCTCAGACCCAGACATATAGCTTCTTGCGTTATTCTTTCTTCCTTTATTCATCAAGTACTCCAGACATGTGGTCTGCTTTTCTCTCCTTTTGGCAACTGCTGCCATGTACTTTGCCCCTAAGGAATGTTCTCCCCATGTCTATGCCTCACAGAGTAATAGTGAACTGCTTCTCTCGTTCCTTCCCCATTCCCACCACTCACCCTGGCTCATCATTTCTGCTCTCGAAGACAAACCTTTAGGTCAGTGATGGCGAACCTTTTGAGCTCGGCGTGTCAGCATTTTGAAAAACCCTAACTTAACTCTGGTGCCGTGTCACATATAGAAATTTTTTGATATTTGCAACCATAGTAAAACAAAGACTTATATTTTTGATATTTATTTTATATATTTAAATGCCATTTAACAAAGAAAAATCAACCAAAAAAATGAGTTCGCGTGTCACCTCTGACACGTGTGTCATAGGTTCGCCATCACTGCTTTAGGTGAAGAATGTCCAGCAAGTATCTTCACCTTCTACAGCTCAGAATATCGGCGACAGTGTGGAGTGCTGTATAAGAAGCCAGGTTCAGTGAAAACCCTGTGGGAATTGATTTGGAGTTCCTGCCATTGTCTTGGAAGAAGACTATTGATAACACATAGAAAAGGTTGTGTGTTTTGTTTTGTTTTTTTTATCACTTAGTATAGACTCTTTAAAGTTTGTGTTTTATCACTGATCACTTATGGAAAGCCAGCTGGAGAAGGCTTTTCAGAAGTTAAAAATATTAGGAAATTATTACATTTATAAAGTTCTTAATGCCATGTTCCCTGATCTATTGTCCATACTCTCTTTAAGTTAATGAATGAGAATTTCAGTGGGTTTATATTACTGTATTTTTGGGAGGGCTTGTGGACAGCCCTTCTACACCAGAAAGTGGGCTCATTTTGATTAATATACAACAAGAGTGGTCCCTGAAGGACCCTCAAAGGAGCTGTGGTTGGTTGGTAGAATGGTCCTGTAAGAACATGAGTAGAAATATCCCAGTGAACTGCTTGTCCCATCTTCCTTGTGAGATAGCTACACCTTTTTTTAAATAAATAAGTCATGGTTAATCCCAGCGAGGTAAGAAAACAGAAAACCGGGGAAAGATAGATGTGTTTTCTCCATGTCCAGTATTTTCATGAGAAGTCATTCCCTTCACATGTACTCCTGACGTTTCTCAATCTACCCTTTTATTCTTTCTCTCCTAATGTGGAGTGACTTATCTGATTGAAAAATTTAGGAAGAATAACCAGGCATTCTGGGCTCAGGAATGAGAGAGCTGCTTCTTCCTTTTGCTGTCCTCAGAAAGCACATTCCAGGTGTTCCCCAGCTCCCAGATGTCCCCATTCAGGGAAGACTGCTCCCATCTATACTGGTAACTCTTGCGAGTGAGTTTGCCTAATGATAGCATTCCACATTAGCAAATCTTCTTGCTCTTTTATTCTCAAACCAGGATCACCACATTGTCCTTGATCAGTAATAATGATGCTTTTTGAAACCCCTTCTGCCATTTGATATATTTCTCAATTTTTTTTAAATATATTTTATTGACTTTCTACAGAGAGGAAGGGAGAGAGATAGAGAGTTAGAAACATCGATGAGAGAGAAACATCGATCAGCTGCCTCCTGCACATCTCCCACTGGGGATGTGCCCGCAACCCAGGCACATGCCCTTGACCGGAATCGAACCTGAGACCCTTCGGTCCGCAGGCCGACGCTCTATCCACTGAGCCAAACCGGTTTCGGCTATATTTCTCAATTTATTCAGAGCATAGATAACAAAGAGAGGTGCTGTTTGCTAGCGTTTATTTAGGCACCGAGTTTAAAATAAGCTTAAACTACTGTAGGAACTTTCTAGAGTTGCCATAACAAAATACCACAGATTGGGTGGCTTAAGCAACAGGAATTAATTTATCAGAGTTCTGGAGGCTGAAAGTCCAAGATCAAGATGCTGGCAGGTTTGGTTTCTCCAGAGGACTCTCTCCTTGGCTTGTCCTCTCTCTGGGTCTTTGTGTGGCCTTTCCTCTGTGCTCACACTGGTACATCCCACATGTCTCTTTTTCTCTTTTTATGAGGACACCAGGCATATTTGATTAGCGCCCCATCCTTCTGACCTTGCTTAACCTTCATTATCTCATTAAAGGCCCCTTCTCCAAATATTGTCATGTATGGAGTCAGAGCTTCAACATATGAATTTGGGGAGAACACAATTCAGTCCATAACAAACACCTATAAAATGTAGAGTTCTAAATAAAATTTTAAACCTAAAATCAGCTCTGAGTTGTTGACAGAAAAGAACACTGAAACAGTAAGAGAAAGTTGAAGAATAAAAATTATGAAAAGTTTATCTCAACCAACAAATGAAAAAGATTAACTTTATAGTGATATAGTAACATATAGTAATTGAATATAGTAATGTAGTATAAAATAAATTAGGTATTAAGATAGAAGTAATAGGGATATGGCTTGGTGACAATAGAAAATAAAACACCAAAAAGATATAACAATCATGAATTCATATATAACAACATAGTCTCAAAATACACATGGCAAAATTTCAAGTATCAATTGGCCAATATGACTATTAATTGATATAGTAGATTTTGACTCACTTATCTCAGAAATTAATACCTAAAAGACTCCAAACATTTGTAAGAAGTAGAGAAAAATTAGCACAATTAAAACATATTATCTAGTATAGGAATGCTTAACCTAAAACACATATGGAATTAAAAGTCCTAAAAGTTACCAAAGCAGTTTTAAAGAAAAAGAGATTGGAATGGTTGGGCTTGGATTACATTGCTGGATACCAAGACTTGTTATATGAGAAAGACAGCTTTCCTTATAAATCAGTGGAAAAGAATTAGATTGTCAACAAGTTGTATTGGGACATGTTGGATAAATGAGCATTTAAAAAATTAAATACCATCAGTTTGGAAAGAATAAAATTTCAAGAAAAACAGAGAGTGGGGAAGATCTTACACTGATGATGAAAGTACAAATTGGTATATCCAACGTAGAGAGTAATTTACCAATACTTCAAACAACAATCTTGATGCAGAAATATGATATACCTCGTCATCCTATGTGTAGATATCTGTCCCAATGAAATTCCCATACATGGACCAGAAGATCATTGGGAGAAAATTCTCCATGGGTCTCTCAGATTTCTGCACACCTTCTAAGCAAAGGGACTAACTTTCTTTTGTTCTGTACTAAATTATTTTTCTAAGGATGTTTCTAAGGTGAACAGACTTGAAAGAAAGAGGTAGTGTCTGCAGAGGGCAGACTTGCTTTCTGTCCATTACAATAAAAGTAATATCTACCTTTGGAACAAAGATCAGGCATATTTGCATATAATCTATAATAATAAAAGCATAATATGCTAATTAGACTGGAAGACCTTCCGGATGAAGCCAGGGCGGCGAGGGAAGCCCGGGTTCCAGGTACCAGAGGGAAGCCAGTGCTGGCAGCCAGGGGAAGGAAGGCCTACTCTTGCACGAATTTTGTGCATTGGGCCTCTAGTGCATTATACAAAATTCAGATTCCCTACACTCAGGATTCCTCAACTATGATGCAAATGACTGTGCATAGTTTTCATCTGGGCCTCTATAGGTTGTTCTCATGAAAACTGAGAGATAAGAGCAATTGGTGCAAATATGCTAATCCTCAGGCTGCTTGCTGTAATAAAGTTATTTGCTTCTGATACATCTGCCAGAATTCATGAAATGATGGCAGACCAACTGTTAGCTTACAGATAGGGTAAAACTCAAAACTTTTTACAGTTCCTGATACAGACTTGTACAAATTAATTGTAGCACAGTTTCAAATCGTAAAAAAAAAGTAGAATCGACTTGAATGTATAACAGTGGGCAGATGTATTTTAAAGGTGTGGAGGTTAATACAGCAACTAAATTGTGTGAAATTGATGTGCTATGTTTACTCATATAAGACTACTATTTTTATAAGTCAAAATTAGTTGATTGGTGGCAATCTTACCTGGTTCAACCTCATATTTGTATTAACAAAAAATAGGTCTCAGAAACATAAAAGTTAATTTAAACTTTGATTTCTTCACTGAAAACAAAAACAACCTATCCAAATATTTAAAAATGGAATCATTTTCTTTTTATTCTCACTAATGGAGTAAAAGCATTCTTCTCCATGTGGATGGAGACACCTGACTTCAGGATAACAATGGATCTGAGACTGAGTAGAAGGATGATGGATACTGGGTGAATATTAGTGAGACTTCAACTGTATCTGTCACATTCTGGTTCAGAAACCAATAAAAATCAAAAGTAAATATTATAATAGACTAAATAGTTTTGATTATGTCTGTGTTTACTTGGATGGTTGCCAGAAATCTTCCTGAACTCCTCTTTATGTAGTAGGTGTGCATTGTTTCTTAATTAAAACAGTATTAAGGCACAGTAAGTGTGCAGTGTGCGATTACAAGATGGCGATTACCACTTGAAACCATTCTTCTTAGTCAACTAATTTTGATCAGGCTTTCAAATATGCAGAGCAGTATCAGACCTCTGTTCTCTCATTTTCTGAGAAGGCCTATCTTGGTTTATAGGACAGTTGTGTGTGTTTTTTTTCTTTTTCTCCTAGAAAATACATTATGAGTCACTCTGAGGAGTATGGGTCTAACATTCTCATCATGTGGCATTAAATGTCATATAGTTCAACTGCAGGAAATTTTTTTCTCATAATGAGAAATGCAAAGTCTGGGTTGGTTTCAAGTTTTTATAGTTTTTAATCCTAAAAAAACAACAGGTTCATACATT
This sequence comes from Myotis lucifugus, assembly GCF_000147115.1. Lineage (NCBI taxonomy): Eukaryota > Metazoa > Chordata > Mammalia > Chiroptera > Vespertilionidae > Myotis > Myotis lucifugus. Next base: position 2,164,290 of record NW_005871161.1, read on the forward strand.
AAAAAAACAACAACACTATGTCTCCACTAAACTTTTCCCATCTATTAGATTAATGCTTTTTGACTTTCTTAGGGGGAGCAGGGGAGACAACATAGACCTTAGTAAGTCTTTGTCTTACCGTCAACTTCCAGTTTTGATAATGAACTTTTCTAGTCTTATAAGCAATCAATGGGGTAGGTATTTTTTATTTTATAGTTATAAAATGTGAGGACCAGAATGGAAGAATTACTGAAGTCTTGGCCTCATCCATCCTCTCACTACTGGCTGGGGAGCATGACTTACTGTGGACCACAGGTGAGAATTACATCATTAGAAAGGAAAAGAAGAAACTAATATAGGTTCTGTTTTCCAATAACTTTAGGAAAGCAGCATCAAAAATAAACTGATAATAAGAGTCAGGATATCTGTGTCTATCATCTGTGTAGCTCTCTCATCTGTGAGACTAACAACCATTATTATACATAATTCATGACTCTTAATGCTGAAACATGCCCTAACTTTAAGGAGCTCCTGAGTGAATAAGGATTTACTATGTTGAGGCAGATTCATATTGCTATGTAACTAAACACGCCGAAACGTAGTGGCTTAAAACAACAACCATTTAGTTATTTCATGGTTCTGTGGGTCAATGGGATGGTTCTTCTTGCCTGGATTGATCTTAATAATCCCCTGTTGAGCCCTAACTGGTTTAGCTCAGTGGATAGAGGGTCGACCTGCGGACTGAAGGGTCCCAGGTTTGATTCAGGTCAAGGGCATGTACCTTGGTTGTGGGCACATACCCCATAGGGGGCGTGCAGGAGGCAGCTGATCGATGTTTCTCTCTCATTGATGTTTCTAACTCTCTATCCCTCTCCCTTCCTCTCTGTAAAAAATCAATAAAATATATATATTTTTAAAAAATAATCCCCTGTTGGGCTTAATCAAGTGTTTGCAGTTGGCTTGTGGGTCACCATGTGATCTAGAATGACCTCCCTCATATGTCTGGCAGTTGGCAGCCTGTCATCTAGAGCAATAGGAGTCACTGAGCCTATGTCCCTCATCATTCAACAAGCTACCTTATTCTCATAGTAGAGATTTCTAATAACAAACAAGAGGAAGCTGCACATGATGCTCCTAGAGAATGCAGGGTACTAAGGGAGTGCTCCAAACATAGCACATTCAAATGCTCTTTCCGAAGCACTTCCCATTGCCTGTAGTATACAGCCCATGTTCCTGACCTTGACATTCATTGCTTGACACAGTATGGGTTCTACTTACTTTTCATATTTTCCATGACTGCCCTCCTCACTTTCCGATTTAGACATTATGTAGCTGAATTACACAATTTGTTTACTAACAGTTAATTTACTGTCCCTTTGGGTTTTCTCAATGCTGTTCCCTCTATTCTTTCCTTTGACATCCTCTTGCTGAAAGTTTGCCACCTTTCCAAGACCCAGCAACAATACAAACCCATGCGCATTCTTTTAGCTTGTTTTGGAATGCCTGTGTGGCTTTCTCTTTACACTAACCATATAGCTCTGAATATTCTTCCTGCACAATAGTTAGACTATAAGCTCTCTTAAATGCAATGATTGTGTTTTCTTTTGTTTTGCACCTTTAGTACCAAGAAGAGTGTTCAAAACACACTTGGCAAAGGAAAAATATGTTTGCTATTTGCTGACTTGAATTGAAAATTCAAATTATCCACATGGGGATTTTCATGTTTTTGAAACCAATCTTGTTTACCCTGCTTTCTGGCTCCATAAGGGTCTTTGTATTTTTAATAACAACAAAAAACTATGACTATGAAGGTCGTATTTTCCATCCCTCTCTCAAAAACAGTGTCAAGGCCATTTGTGAGAGAAGGTAGGAGGTGAAGCTAAACTGTTTGCCCAGAGTGACAAAGGTGCTGTCCCATTTCCCCAAAACCACAGGACTGACTCACTGCTACTCCAGATCTTTGGGCTGCTGTACCTGCCCCATACCAGCCCTCCCATCATTAACCTCCCTTGGAAACTCTCCTCTGTCTCCTGAACTAATAGCAATACTTGGTCTTCATTGATTTCCTTATTTGAAAACAATGAGGTGCCTCAGTGTTATTTCAAAGACTTGGCAGCTCCTGTATGCCCCTCTCCCCCCACTCTGTTCTTGGGCTCAAGTTGAAGTTGTTATTGTTCTTACTCTCAGCCATTTCCTGCCTTTGGGAGTTGATAGAGGGTGAGCCTCAATACACTCAGACATGCTCCATAACAGTTTGACACCTTGGGTTTGTGTGTGCACGCAAATGCACACACACGCACATATACACATACATACACGCTAAACAAAATCAAATGCATACCTTATTTTTAAAAAAATGTTACAAGCACAGAAGCTATTAAAAATAAAATTCATGCCCTCACACACTGAAAGTCATAAGTGCATGTTCACTTTAACATTTTACTTATCATAAAACAGAACTTCCAAGATAAACTTCAAATCTTCTTAATTTTCTCTCCAATCTCATGCCTGTCCTCCCTCCCATGACATAACTTTAAGGAACTTGGTTACTTTCCTTTGAGTCCTTGTCTATACACTTGTATATATGTGCCCATAAATGTATTATTTCTTAAGTGTTTGTAAAGGCATCAGATTGAACTTAACATTCTTCAACCTGTGTTTTACGCATGTATTTAACTCTTGTTAATTACAAGTAGATTTAACAGATTTATTTTAGTCCATAATATTCTAATAATTCTTTTACTAGACTATCTTATTCATGTATTTACTTCTACTAATAGATATTTGGATTGGGCCAACTTTTTCGCTGTTATAAACAATGTCGCAACAAATGAACAGATACTGTACTGTGTATGGGTTTCCCTAGAGTATAAACCTAAAAGTAAAATTGTTAAGTTCCTGGTTATTTTCACTTTACCAAATAGCCCTGCACTTTCTCTGCCTCTCACCTCTCTTCCACACTTCTGGTTTCCTTTTACCCAAGAGATGATGCTAAAATACAAGCTTGATCGTGCTCCTAACATATTTAAATCCATTCGTGACTTCTCATACTCAGTAGGATATGCTATCAACTCCTTAGTGGTTCTCAACCTTCCTAATGCCTCGACCCTTTAATACAGTTCCTCATGTTGTGGTGACACCCAATTTCATTGTTACAAATTGAACATAATTAAAGCATAGTAATTAATCACAAAAACAATATGTAATTATATATGTGTTTACCGATGGTCTTAGGCGACCCCTGTGAAAGGGTCATTCGACCCCCAAAGGGGTCGCAACCCACAGGTTGAGAACCACTGCCTTACACTGACAAGATCCTTTATGACGTGCCCTGCGGACCCATCTGGGCTTCTCTCACTCACATTTGATCTCCCAGCATTATTGAATTACTTCTTATTTTGTAATGGAATGATGGAATGTAGTTCCTGCCTATAATTCTCCTGCCTGTAATTCCTTTCTTTTCCCTCCTTGGTCTTAGTTTACCCTTCAAAACTTATCATAGATCCACTTCCAATAATAATAATAGATAACATTTATTATTTTCCAGGTACCTGAAATGATCCTTTGCCAACTTGTCACCCTGGCAAATACTATGTCCCATCTTATTTAAAGATGATCCCCAATAGAGTTAAATACCCCTTCTCTTGCCCCTCCATCATTTTTTCTATATATTTATTTGTTATTAGATCTATAAGAAGGAAACTATTTGAATGAATTTTCCTTTTTATTCTACTTTTTCAGTTGCTGGTATACATGTCCATGCCCCCACTAGTTTATAAATTCCTTAAAGAAGAAACTACACTGTAGTATTCATATATGTAACTCTAGTACTTAGCACAGGGTAAGGGCTTCTCAAATATTTGTTAAATAAATAAATTGTCCTTCATAATAAAGTGTCTTTTCCTTTCCTGGAATAATTTACAATGGGTTCTGAGCTCTTTAATTGCCACTAACACTTGTGGTAAAGGCATTTTGCCAAATGTGAGTTAAAAGCCACCTTTTGATGTTAAAACCACTCTTTAATAACCAAGTCATGAAGCCACAAAGGCTTCACACGTTTCATCCCACCAGTTTCACTGACAGATCGCATCCTTTCTTTCCCAGGGTTTAATGCTCCCTCAAACTCATATTGGCTTGGTTAGGTTCCAATTTCAGTATTCAGTGGTAACCCTAAGAGAGGGGGTGGGGATGCTCTGCTAGCTTCCCTCAAACCTAAATATTACATAAATTAAAAGAAAATGGATTCCGGTCCGGGACTCTACTCTGGTCCTCACGCAGAGAGGTATCGTCAAGCTTTTGCAGGAGAGGCTCATTCGTCTTGGTAGAGCAGCTCTGTGTTCCCAGCCATGGGTGAGAGGGAAAGGGATGATAGCTCATCAAACGTGAGCAGAGCAATTAGAGCAGATGGATAGGGAAAAGTCCACTGGGTTAGAGTATGATGATGAAATATCGGGACTCCAGACATGATGACCGTTCCAGAGTCATACCCAGAATCCTTGGCAGGAAGTCTGTGAACTCAGGAATAGAGAAGAGAGACCTGGAAACAAGCAGTAGTGATAATCCCTGGAAAAACAAACTGTTTAATCTTCAGCCTGGTGATTTCTTTCTATGTATGATTCCCTTCCAGGGGGGGAATATATTAATTTGAGGTTGGCAACCAATTGGAACAAATCAGTAGAGACACCTATTGTGCATGATTGCAAATGTGCCTTGTGAATTACGTGATGTGTTTTATGAATCCTAGACAATGTCTTTCTGAGAGCCGATACTCATACAGTCAAACAGAAATATTTTATTAAAATTGTCTTGAGTTGGTAAAGAATTAATGCCAGCATGTCAATGTCTCAAATACTTTTAGAATGGATTAAAAATTTGCTGAGCTCCATGCATTGAAAGTCAGCAATGTTGGTACTGCACATAAAAATAGCTACCATTTCTTGAATATCTACTTGATTCTATTATCTAACAACCTGGGCTGGTCTCAATGAGTGCTTTTTCTGCTGGTCTTACCTGAGGTCATCTGTGTGTTTGATAGCCCAACAGAGGCTGAGTGGTCCAAGATGGCCTCACTCACATTGCTAGCAAATGATGCTGTGTGTTGTCTAATTGGTCCAGGGGCTGGAGGATTCATCTCTACTCCATGTAGCATCTTCTCTTCCAAACTGCTAGACCCGGCTTCTTTACACGATGGCGAAAGCATTCCAAAAGAACAAGAGTAAAAACTGAAAGCCTCTTGAAACTGAGGATTGCAGATTGCACATTGTCACCTCTGGTACATTCAACCGGCAGAAGCAGGTTATAGGGCCAGCCTGGATACCAGGGGTGGCAAAGGTAGTTCCACAGTGTGATGGAAGAAGTAGCAAAGTCACACTGCAATGGGAAGCAGGTACCAGGATGTGAGAAATTATCGAGGCCATGTTTGCAAACTATGTACCAAACATTGACATTGTTTGCTCTCTCTCACCCTCTCCTTCTGCTTCTCCTTCCTCCCTTGCCCCCCCACCCCGCCCCGTTTAACATTTTTTAATCTTGTTTCATTGTCCCTTGACAAACTTGACCCTGTATGCCTCATAATGGTTTATTTTAGACCAGTCAATACTAAACAAGCTAAATCGGTCACTACAAAACAAGAACATTCTTAAGTCTCAGTTTGCATTACACAAAATTCAGTCCTTAACCGTAGAAATTTTCCACTTTGACAATGTAAAGACTCATCTGTTAAATATCCTCTACTTTGACTATTTCTTTGTCCATTATCTCCCAAATCTGTGCTATACATAAACTTCAGATGGTAATGACCCTTCTCCAACAGAGAGGGTAAATTCTAAATTATCTCCCCAGTAATACCCCCCAAACAAGTGAGAGGGCTTGTTTCCATATGTCTCATTTTTTGTAAGAAGTGAAACTTCTAGTTAAATGTTGCATGATAAGATCAGCCAGTATTAATCATATCCATAGAAGTGATGTGAGAATTAAATCTGGCAATGCAGAGCAAACACTGTGGCTATTTCCAAAGAAATTTCCACCAAAAGGAAGAGACTGACACACACATGAGGATAAGTATCACAGGAGAGAACCGTCCTGTGAAATACCCGACTGTTCTGGCTCGGCTCACATTGGCCCATGGGAGACCAGGCTATGTGGCCGCTGATGGCTTGATGAGAAAGCTGCTAGTCCCAGCCTGAAGAGCACCAAATTCATTCTTTAAATATAAATATGTTCTACTGTGTCCAAATAGAGGCACATGTGTGTACGCACACATACACAACTCTAAAAGGGAAATGGACCATTCCAATGGGAAATTTAAAAATGAACAAATCACATTTCGGTGTAGGAAGAGAGAAAAGTTCTGAGATGCTTCATAAATATCTGTTCTCTTTTTCCATCCTGTCTCTCTGAATATGAGTTCCTCCTTTTAATAAAAGTTTTGGATTACGTAATTTTCTGGGTCCCTTCAAGCTCTAACACAGGGTGGGCAACCTTTTTGTGAGTGCGTGCCAAAACCAGCAAGATCTCTGACTTAAAATTCTTCTGTGTGCCAATTCTAATTTTTTGAGAACAAGTTACGCCTACTTGATATCTCTTAAGAACCTTGAAGAAATAATAAAATTCATTCGAGCGACAAAAACACAGTATATGATGATGAAAAATACATTTATTTTTTAATGTATACATGTACACTGATAGTCCGACAGAAAACTTTATGACTCCGTTTGATATTATCAGTGGGACTTTTGCTGCTGCATCACTGATGACAGAGATTTTACATCAGGTTTATATTTCATGACCTTCAGAGATATGCACGAGCTACTACTTTCATCTGTCAGGCTACTCCTATTATGAGACTTAACAAAATTCATCAGTGAGAACAAAGATTCACAAGCATATGTGGATGAAAACATGGAGAGTAACGCTGTTGCAAAGTTTTTTAAACAGAAAAAATTTTCTGGAATGGCATTCCAAGTTCTCAATAGTTTGTTTTCGACACTTTTCTCTGGTACTCCTATCTCTAATCGCTTTTTTTTTTCAATGTTTTCCAAGTCAACTCTAAGGTCAATAAATTTCTGCTTCCAAATTGAGCTACTCTGAAATTCAATCAACTGCATTTCAAAGTCAGCCATGTCTATGGTCTTTAAGATAACTTATTATGTGAAATTATTTATCTAAGATGCACCTACACTGGATTTATCTGAAAAATAAAAAAGTCGATATTAAGAAAAAAATTGTTAATGGAAGATTATAAGAGAGGGTTTCGCGTGCCAGCAAAAGTTACTGGCATGCCCTATTTGGCACGCTTGCCAGAGGTTGCCCACCGCTGCTCTAACATTTTACATTTATAGCATAGGTATCTAATTGGCATCACAATGTCCAATACTAGTAAGTCAAATATTCCTCATATTCATATATTCATTCAGAAATAATCCACAGTTCCATGAAAAATAGTTGTTGAATTGCAATATATTTACATCTTATCTATTCCTTAATAAGGATACCACACCTACCCCTGTAAAGTTTATAAAGAGGGGCTCTAACCTTACAGTTAAGTCAAGGGGTGCAAAATGGGAAAAACAAACCACAGTCAAAATGAAAAATAAAAAATTTTTGTAGTTTCTTAACATACCAGAAGAACAAATGATAAGTCAATTTCATAGAAGCGCAGTACTCTGCCATTTCATGTAGATGAGTTGTGTACAAATCTCTACATAGGACAAGGATCCCTCTGACCTGCTCTGTTAAATTTGGTGGTTGGGGCGAGAGAGGTCTTCTTTTGTAAACTTTACCCAAATGCTCTGTTTTTCTTCTGTTACTCAAGTAATTGTTTTTATCATTCAATTATCTAAAAATTCTTATGTGCTTATGCTTTATTGAACTTTTACATTTTAAATAACTTTCAAACAAACTCTCAAATTTGATCATCAAACACAAGGGTGAAAGGTTTTTATAAAGAAGAAAACTGAGCCCTTAGAATCCAAATGAGTAGTTCCGGTTTACATGGCATGTAAATGACGGGTCTAGGGTGAAACCCAGACACCTCACCTTGAAACTAGTCTTTTTCCTACTACATAACCTGGGGGGATTTTGGATAGTGGTGTAGGCCTGCCCCTGTCGTAGAGACAACATCACTCACCGGTTTCATTGCCCTGACATACAAATAGCATTAAAAAAGCAGAGATATTGGTGCCAGCGAGGCCACTTTGCTGCTCATCTCCCATCTGTTGGACAGCCGGACAAGGGAACAGCTGCCAGTCAAGGCTGTTTTGCCTGGCACTATCAGATCTATTGGCATCCCACGCCACATGCCAGCTGGTGCCTGCTCTGGTTGAATAGGCCTTGTTTGGGTAGGCGAAGGCCCCAGTTGTTATTAATGCAGCCATGAACCTCAGTTCCCTTCCTAATGCAAGAGTGAAGGTCAGAGCCAGAGAGTAAATCAGACTCACCTTTGAAAAAATGTTGCTTCTGGTTTTGTGGAACCAGAGCCTGAGTTCGTGTCAGACAGAGCAGTGTGCACACCCCACATTTACCACGGCTCTACTGTGGGACCTCAGACAATCACTTCGCCTCCCCTCCCTCACTCTGCAGGCCCCTTGCACTGCAGTGGCAGAGCACCTGTGCCGTGGTTGTGTTGGGAAGATGACATGAGTGTGTAAGACGGAGCCTTGCACGCAGTGGACCCTCAGTGAGAATGAATTGGTCCAGAAGCCACCATAGCCTGGGGCTTAGTTTAATCTCCAAAAGACGTCCCTGAGGTCTCTTGTTATCCATCTTCAACTATCTAAAGGACTAGAAGGAGAGAGGGGATTAGACATTATTGTGTCTTACTCTAGAGAGGGAAGAAATATGACCAAAGTTCTAGTAGTTGCAGGATAATAAATTTTAGTTCAAATTAGAAGCAACTTTCTTGAACCCAGAGCACTGAAGAGATGGGGAAATCTTGAGTGATGTTCTACACCCAAGACTCCTGGGAAGAGGTTGAGGCACCATCCCTTTGAATGTTAAGGAAGGTGCCCCTTTCACCTCTCCCCTTTTATTCTGCCTGCCTTTCCTTCATCTTTCTGGTTATTTCTTGTTCCAAGTGAATGTGTAGGGATAAAGTGATTAATACATCTCCTTATTCTAAAGGGGCAATACGTTACAAGTCAGTGCTGTATAAAATATTCAAAAAGTGTGTGGGGGAAGTTAGTGAGCAGGAGAGAGAATGCAAATCTGCCATTAGCCATCCAGGAGAAAAAAGAAAGTGTTTGCCCTCCTGGGGAAGTGTAATGTGAGTATTGCTCAGTAGGCTTCACTCCCCTTGAAGCAGAAAGAGTAACTTTAGCATCTTTATCACGTATGCAATATTTTTTACATGTTATGCATCTATCGTTTGCTAGCACTGCTGTCACAAAGTATCACAAGTTTAGTGGCTTAAACAACAAAAATGTATTGCCTCAGTAAATTCTGAAGCTTAAAGTCCAAGATCAAGGTGTTGGCGGGGTTGGTTCCCTCGGGGGACTGGGAGAGAGAAGGTGCGCCATGCTTATCCGTTAGTTGCTGTTGGATTGCTGACCATCTGGGGCACTCTTTGCCCTATAGAAGCATCACCCTGCCCTCTGCGTTCCTCTTCACGTGGTGTTCTTCCACTGTGTGTGTCTCTATCTTTAAATGGCCCCTTTTTCTAAGGATGCAGTTATATTGGTTTAGGGCCCAACATAATCACCTCTGTTTAATTACATATGCAGTGACCCCATTCTGAGGTGCTGGGGTTAGGACTAATACATAAGAATTTTGAAGGGACACAACCCCAAACGGGACCTTATATGTGGTATATGCTTAGTAATGTTTTCTATACAAGTGGAGCTGAAATCAGAGTGACCAAACCTCAGAATTAGAAATAAACTGATGGAATGAGCTCCATCTCTCCTGCGTCTGGATATACCCTCTGTACTGCAGGCTTGCTTTAGGTTCTTCCAGTGATGACTGTAAGTGGTCAGATTTGTTTCATTGATTTATCTCCAAGGTTCTATGACTGTGGGCAGGCTGGGGAAAGCTGGGGAAAGAGGATCCTAGAATAATAAATGATTGCTTAAAGAATTTGAACCCCTTTGCTCGCTAGGATGTTATTAATGATAATTGTTGAACTATCAAAAGCCAAAATCTTTAGAAAGTAAATAGGTAATATTTGCTGAGCACTTATTATGTGTCAGATTCTATACTAAGAGGTTTATATGATTGGATGAAAACAACTCATCGTCGTGGAAGTGTTGCCATGCACACACATTGTAGAGGGGGGAACTGAGTTCAGAAGCGCCCAAGCAACTTGCCCAAGATCACACTGCGTGCAGGACACCACAGAAGAGGCCCATTTTATTGGGAAAGTCTCATCTCACAAGTCCTGTCCTGCTCTGACTTTTCTTCACAATAAAATCCAAATGAAATCATCTGCTTAGTGACTCAGAGCGAGGGTGAAGAGTGGTGAGGATGATGTTTGTTCTTGCATCCATGTTTAAAACGAATACATTTTAAAGAGAAAAGGAGGGAAAAGGAAAGAGAATTGATAGAAGGAAGAGAGAATTCTTACCAGGACATGCTGTAGGCAGGTAGGTGGGTGGGTGGCTATTTATAACCTGCCTTCTTCAGATCACTTTTGTCTCTTGCCACCATTAGTAATATACACAACAAGAGAACAATTCAGAAAATTCTATTTCCTAGAAAGGCACCTGGCCCTCCCTTCTGCGGGGGAGTGAGGAAGAGCACCAGATGTGCTGAGGTTTGCCTGATTTAGCATTCTTCCGTGGCTACTCACCACAGTTCCTAAAAAGGAAATCATTTTGGGTGAATTAATTAAACGAAGGTGGTGTTGAAGTTGGGTCTTTATCTCTTATGCTGTGACAGTCGACAGAAGTGCTGAGCATCTGGGTGGTTACCTCACAGGCCCAAGAGTCCATTCGGTTTCTGAACTTCAGAAAAACGGTTCTGGGAGCCTGGCTCAGCCAACTCACATGAGAGAGTTCAGAAAGCAGCATGCTTCTCCGTGGAGCACATCACTAGTAAATGGACTGCTCTCCCAAGTACGGACATGTTGAAATTAATAAGTTCTCTCCCCATTTCTTTTTCCAGTCTTGATGTAGAGGTTACCCACTTTGAAACCATGGTTTTCATTTTAGAAAATGACATGTGGGGGATTCAAAAGTGCCAGAACTAAGTTTTTCCTATGCCAATTTGCCTATTCCATTCATTTGTCTGACATATCCTAAATACCTGCTCCTGGAAAATTTCACATCTTAATAGATGTGAAGTACATTTACTCATTACAACAAAGCTATCAGTTAGGCATTCTTCACTCATACATTAGTGAGCAACAAAAAAAGCTAAGAATTTGGGGGGAAATGCAAAGTTTCCCATTAAAGGCTTAAAGCAGCAGCTATATGTCTAACTCGTTCATTCATTCAACAAATAACTTTAGATTGTGCTGGGGATAAAGATAGATATATTTCTAATACAGATAGCTTCCTCCTACTTACATAGTTTTTATAGTCTATCAGCGAAACAGAATAAAACATTTTATCATACAAATTAATATAAATGCAATAAATATATTGTGAAATGAGCGCATATAAATGAGAGACCCAATCTGATCTGAGTATTAGGAGAAGCCTCCATAAGAAAATATATTTAGCCTGAGACTTGACAGTTGTGTAAGAGTTAGCCAGAAAGGAGAAGTGGCAGATGAAATAATCAGATGGGAAGGAATCTCATACACTGTGAGTGACAGAGGATCCAAATGATTGAGAGGACACAAAGGAGAACTAAGGTGACATGAGGCTGTGGAATTAGGGAGGAACCAGAACATGCAGCTACTCCAAAGACATACTATAGCTGATCTATAGTAGGAATAACAGGAAGTCTTTGAAAGGCTTTAATCGAGGGTTATAATTATAGGTTCAGAAAGGCATTTGAAAGATCACTCTTGTCAGGAGACTAGGAAGAAGAGGGACAAGAGAAGGGTAAAGACCTCTTAGAAGTTTCTGGAAAGTTTCAGTGGGAAAGATTTGATAGCTTGAATTAGTAATACCATCCTATATAATAAAAGCCTAATATGCTAAGTGTCTGGTCAGCCGTTCAACCAATCAAAGCATAATATGCTAATGATATGCTAAGGCTGCTCAACTGCTCGCTATGACGTGCACTGACCACCAGGGGCCAGACAGTCAACTGGTCGACCAGTTGCTATCATATGCACTGACCACAAGGGGGCCGACACTCCGACCGGTAGGTTAGCTTGCTGCTGGGGTCTGGCCAATCAAACTGAGTGAGACGGGCTGGACACATCCGGGAGCCCTCCCGCGGTCCTTCCCAGGGTGGCCAATCTCCCGCGTCCCTCCCCGGATTGTGCACCAGTGGGGTCCCTCGGCCTGGCCTGTGCCCTCTTGAAATCTGGGACCACTCGGGGGATGTTGGAGAACCAGTTTCGGCCTGATGGCGAAATGACTGGTCACTGTGATGCACACTGACCACCAGGGGGAAGACGTTCATTGCAGGAGCTGCCCCCTGGTTGTCAGTGTGCTCCAACAGGGGGAGCGCCACTCAGCCAGAAGCCGGGCTCATGGAGCAGCGGTGGCGGGAGCCTCTCCCACCTCCACAGCAGCGCTAAGGATGTCCGACTGCCGGCTTAGGCCCGCTTCCCATGGGGAGCGGGTCTAAGCCGTCAATCGGACATCCCCAAGGGCTCCCGGACTGTGAGAGGGCGCAGGCCCAGCTGAGGGCCCCCCTCCAAGTACACAAATTTTGTGCACTGGGCCACTAGAGAAGATATAAATAAGTGCTTGGTTTAAAAAATTATTTAGAAGGGATCTCCCCTGGATTTGAAGATTATTAGATACACATCTGAAGGTAAGATGCCCAAGATGACTGAGGTAACAGCCAGAAGCAAATGGGAAGTTGGAGGTAACACTTACTGAGATAGAAAACACTAGAGATAAGGCATATTTTCTGGGGAAAGATTATGAGGTCACTTTGAGGTATGTGGGGTTACTTTACCTATAAAACATCTAGGCAGAAATGTCACATCAGGGATTGGCTAATGAGGTAGAAATCTAAAGCCTAGAAAAAAAATATTCACCTTGGAATTATTGATCTGAAATTCATAGCCTGGATGTGCTAATGAAGCCTTGGGCAATGAAAATATAGCATAGGGAGAAGACCTAGGATGGGACAACAGATAGAAATGGGGAACCCTGAGGTTTTTTAATTATTATATTTTTATTGATTTCAGAGAGGAAGGAAGAGGGAAAGGGATATAAACATCAAAGATGAGAAAGAATCATTGATTAGCTGCCTCCCACACACCTCCTACTAGAGATCGAGCCCACAACCCCAGCATGTGCTCTGACAGAATCAAACCATTACATCCTAGTTCATAGGTCAGTGCTCAACCATTGAGTCACACCAGCTGATCTTGATATCTATTTAGTTAAGGAACAATACACTGGGGCCTTGACTTACGAGTTTAATTCGTTCCGTGACGGAGCTCATAACTCAAATTACTCATATGTCAAATCACTGTGACGTTCGCTGCGCCAACTAGTGGTGGGGTATCTGAAGCTGGCTCGTAACCCGAATTTTTTTGAGCTTGCAACTCAAAACAAAAAATTGGCCGAGAGAGAGACGGCTCGTATCTCAAAAAAACTCGTTAGTCGGGACACTCGTAAGTCAAGGCCCCACTGTAATTAGAAAAGGCTTTCAGGAATGACTAAAGGTGCAGATGAAAACAGGAGAATATTGGAACAGGCAGTTTGAAGGAGGACTGTCTTAAGAGCCTAGTGGTCAACATTGCTCAAAGTCAAATAAAGGTGGTGAGTGCATAGATTACACAGGACTGGAGATTTGGATATCACTGAGGTCTTTTGGACAATAACTGCCAAGAAGTGCTGGGAGCAAAAGCCAGAATTCAGTGGATGGTGAAAAAATAGAGAAACATACATACATAGGAAGTGCTTTCAGTGTGGTGAGAAAGAGGAAAACTAGAACAGTGACTGGACGGAGGACATCTTTTCCACCAACAACCTCCTAGGACCCTTTCAACTTCTAAACTCCACCAGTGTTCATAATTGGTTATGCCTCCGGTAGTCAAGGCTAGTCTTTAAAATTGTTTTTCTTAATTTTATGCCTTCTCAACTCATGACACAATGCCTATCACATTTTAGATGCTACTCAATATTAGTTGAAAGATCGAAGTTGTTATTGGTGGATAACCTGTCAGAGCGCATAAGATACCTACAGGAAATGAAAGAACTGTTTGACTAAGGTCTAATCAGAATAAAGGCCTAGATCTTTTTAAAACCCCAAATGTAATATCCTTTTGAGCAGAATGACTAAGTGAGCAAAAGGCTACAGAGCTCCAGCTAAGTGAATATACACTTATTAGCCAATGAAACCACCAATGCAGATATATACACACTGAAAATTATTAATTTAGAAAGTATAATGGTCCAGCAGCCAGAAGCCTCTGTAGGCTTTTTTAGCAGTTGGTATTGGAATGATCTTTCTCACACTTAAATGCTTCGAAATTAGTGTCAGTTTTCAAATGATTAAACCCTTCTTGAGGTTCTCAAAATATATCAGCTTGATCACTTATCAACAACTGCCTGGTTACTGCTTTTTTTTTTAATTGCTTAAAATATTACAAGAGTAGTACATTTGTCTCCTTGTTTTTCCCCCTTGACCTTCCCCCAGCCTCCCCTACCCCCAGGGTCTTGTGTCCATTGGTCATGCTTATATGCATGCATACAAGTCCTTTGGTTGATCTCTTACCCCCCCCCAACCCTCCCCAACCTTCCTGCTGTAGTTTGACAGTCTGTTCAGTGCTGCTCTGCCTCTGTATCTATTTTTGTTCATCAGTTTATAATGCTCTTTATTATCCATAAATGAGTGAGATCATGTGGTATTTTTCTTTCACTGACTGGCTTATTTCACTTAGCATAATGCTCTCTAGTTCCATCCATGCTGTTGCAAATGGTAAGAATTCCTTCTTTTTAACAGCAGCATAGTATTCCATCGTGTAGATGTACCACAGTTTTCTAATCCATTCATCTGCTGATGGGCACTTAGGCTGTTTCTAGATCTTAGCTATGGTGAATTGTGCTGCTATGAACATAGGGGTGCATATATCCTTTCTGATTGGTGTTTCTGGTTTCTTGGGATATATTCCTAGCAGTGGGATCAATGGGTCAAATGGGAGTTCCAGTTTGATCACATACAAAACTCTATCTTTCTACTCCCTGCGCTCTATACTTTTGTGTGTGTGTCACAATTTATCTCTTTTTATATTTATAACAAATTATTATAGCAATAGTTATTTTAACACTTTTGTTCTATAACTGATTAACACAAAATTATATTACAGTATTAAAGTATTCTGAATTTGACTATATACTTACCTTTACCAATATGTTTTATGTATTTTACATTTTCATTTTATTGATATCCCTTTATTTCAGCTTGAAAAACACATTTCAGCATTTCTTGTAAGGCAGGAGGAGTGGGGAAAAACTTCTTTAGGTTTTGTTTGTTTGGAAAATCTATCTCGCTTTTATGTCTGAAAGAAAACTTGGCCAAGTATTCTTGGTTAGCATTGTTTTTTTCACTGAGCACCTTGACTACATCATCCCACTGTTTCCTGGACTGCAATATTTCTGCTGAGAAATCCACTAATACATTTATGGGGTTCCCCTATATATGAGGATTTTTATACTTGCTGCTTTTAAAGTTTTCTCTCTGGTTTGAGTTGTAGACAGTTTTATTATCATGTCTTAGAGAAGATCATTTTGAATTGAAATTTTGTGTTGACATACTACCTTCATGAATTTGGACGTTAAATCTCTCCACAGATTTGGGAGTTTCTCAATCATTATTTTTAAAATAAGCTTTCTGCCCATTTTCCCCATGGGAGCTGGTCTGGTACTAGGGTAAGCCTTTATTTAACCTGAGGCTTCTGAGGCCAATCTGAAGTTTGAATCTGTGGGGACAGTCTGATTTTGGGGTGGGGTCAGAGCCTGCACGCATAGAATTTGGCTGGGGTCACAGGGTTGGCCCAGTGCTGGGGGGGCTCAAAAACCTTGGTTCCTAGTAATTGGCCTGGCACTCAGCCCACCTGGGAGCCTGGTTTATGGATGTCTGTCTGGTTTGTGAGTGTTGATTGGGAGCCTGGAACTCACTGGGGCCTTGTAAACTGACAAACACTGGAGTGGACTAGAGTCCTGGGTTGATGGGAGCCTGCCAGGAGCTCCCTAGGACTGTGGGAGTCGTCCTGGAGCCAGGGCAGACCTGAGCTGGGGCTCACAGTGAAGTCTGGCTCTCACGTCACTCCCCTGTTCCCACAGAAAGTGTCTCTCTTTATGATGAGCTGCCCAGGATTGGGGAAGGGGTGAGCAGGTAGTGCAAATGTCTTTCCTTCCTTCTTCAACGTGTCTTTTCTTATTTCTGTGCTTATAATCCCTCACCTGGAATTTTAGGCTCTTGTGAAGGTATTTTTGTGCACAGATAGTTGTTCAATTTGATGTTTCTGAGAGAAGACAAGCACTAGGAATTTGTAAACAGTCATTTTGCTGATGTCACTCTTCTAGATATTTCTGCTCCTACTTTAAAGATAACAAAACTGTGCCCTTGAATGAATGAATATTTTGCATGAGGTCAAACAACTCATTAGAACAGGTCAGGATAACAACTCAAATTTGTCTGTCTCCAAGGCCCATGTCCTTTCCCTCACAAAAGACCTTCGCTCCAGAAAGAAAATGCAGTAAAATAAAAATAATTACTCCTTTTAAAAGTAATTAATTATAACCACATTTGTTTTCCATGGGGTAAAATAATACACATTGGTGGGAGGGAATAGTTTTATACTGCTCCCATCCTTACAAACACATCCAGATATTGAATCATATAAAAGGAACAATTGTAAAGTCAAAGCTTCCACCAATTCTTTGGCTGTCAGAAGGTGAAAACCCCAGATAGATGGCCCTTTGTTTAGAAGAAAACCATAATAACTTTTTTATATTTTCAAAGATTGGCAGACCTGGGAGTTTAGGAGAAAATAATTTATTCTGTGTATTAAATGGAAAACTAAGAATTGGAGGTAGAAAGGAGTCTAGGAAATGGGAGAGAGGGGAGAATATATGAAGAAAGTGAGGGCCTGGCTAATATGGAAGCCAGGAAATCCATAAAGAAAACTCTAGCCAGTGAGAAACCTGTAAGGAATGAGTCTGGCACTGTGGGAAGTTGAAAACTAACTAGTAATTTTCCTTAGTCTTCTGTATAGTACCACCAAAAAGAACGTCTTTCTCTCTCTAAATCTTGAATCAAAACAAGAAAAGAAGACTAGGTTCCACATTTGGGTTGATTCAAGCTAGAAACAGAAGAGACACAAGTCACAAGATGTTGATGAGATCACGTGTCCAGGGAAGAATAGGGCAAATGTGTGACCCTCCCCAACAGGAATCCAAGCAGAGTTAATAGGAGGGTGTGTTGCTGCTGGGATTTATTTTTAGTGCATGTAACCTGCAACTTGAGCCTATTTATTTTAATATCAAAGGAGCCCTAGCTGGATGGCTCAGTTGGTTGGAATATTGTTCTGTACACCAAAAAGGTTGCTGGTTTGGTTCCTAGTCAGGGCACATACCTAGGTTGTGGGTTTGGTCCCAGGTGGGGGTGCATACGGGAGGCAACAGATTGATGTCTCTCTCTCTCTCTCTCTCTCTCTCTCTCTCTCTCTCTCTCTCTCTTTCTCCCCCCCCCCTCTAAAAATCAATTGAAAAAACCTCTAAAAATCAATTGAAAAAAACTCCCATATCCTCAGGTAAGAATTAAAACAAAAAAGAAAATGTGGTCAGAGACATTCAGATGTATGGTACTTGGATCATAAAGAGAATACTGACATCATACAAACTCTCTATCAGGAAAGAAAAAGGCTATCAGGAAAGAAAAAGGCTATTTGCCCAGAGTTCTTTCCAGAATTTTTTACTTTCATGCCACCACATACCCTAGCTTCCACCAACATTAAGTGAGTTGCCCTGTGCAGATATGCTGTGATTGTGCAGACCATCTTTTTCTGTCTGCAAGGATTCTACTTAGACATCAATGTCATTTCCTTATAAAGACTCTATACTCTCCTGGTTTCTTCTTCCTCGATAGCATCTTACAGCGATATCAAGTACACTACCTGCCACCCTGTCTCCCCATCTAAACTGGAAAGTCCTTGGGTGAAGGGAAAAGACATTACTCAAGTCGTTACTCCAGAACCCAGCACAGGGCTGAAATAGAGATGTCTACTACATCTTCATTACATAAATAGCATGCTTGAATGGTGTCTCCTTAGGCAACTTTATTTAAACTTTGTGGGGAAAGCTCAAACAAGATGCTTGAACTTTCTCTAGATTCTTACCCCATGTCAGTCATCATCTGCGATGGAGAAGCAATAATTATATACTCTCTGTGAGGATGATCATTTTGACAAAATCACAGTCTCAGCCAACAGAATTCAAGGAAACCAGACTCAGCTCCTTTGAGCTCTTGATTTTACAGTTTATTGTCTCTCCTGATGTATTGGTTTCTAATTTGATTGTTTTCATTTTTAATTGGGAACTAACTTCAAACTTACAGAAAGTTTGTAAGAATAAACAACAACAACAAAAACACCTACATACCCTCATTCAGACTCAGCGGTTGCTAAAATGTGACACATTTGTTTTATCATTTTCCCTTTCTCTCAAATATATAGTTTTCCCTTAAATGAGTGATAGTGAGCTGCAGACGTCTTGCCCCTTTATTGGTAAATACTTCAGTACATAGTTCCTCAGAGCAAGGACATTCATCTCCATAACCATGGCATAATTATGAAAATCAGGAAATTTAACATCGGCACAATATGATAAATTAGGCTGTGGATCACAGTGAATTTTCACCAATGATATATTATATAGCAATTTTTCCTGGTCCAGTATCTAATTTAGGACCACATATTGCATGTAGATGCTATGTCCCTTGGTCTCCTTATTCGCTGATGGTTTGTCGGCCTTACTGTCTTGCATAACATTGAAGCTTTTGAAGAATACCAGCCACTGATTATGCAGACAGCTCTTTGGGCTTGTCTCATAGTTTCTAATGATTTGATTCACTTTAAACGTTTTGGGCAGGGTGTCAGTGCATATTATTAGGAGTCTCCTGGTGTCAGTTCATCCACTTTTGAGGATGTATTCTTCACCAACTACTTAATATTTGCAAATGGAAAGATAGTAGCTCTACCATAGATAAACCTGCTAAATGCACCTTAATCAAGTGATCAAAGTTGACATTGCCAATAGCTGATTTTTAAAAGCAACTTCAATAAAAGATTCAACTATTTTGAGAACTGATTTGCCACCCATGCAAATTACACATTCTGGTTTAAAAAAGAAAAATGCAGGAAAAAAGTGATGTTGGTGCTTGTCGCAATATTTACTTACCACCCAGTGCATAAGATCTGGACTAATGTTGGTAATAGTCGATGAACTCCAAGTCTTTAATAATAGGTTACCGCTAACACACCCACAAATCTTTTTTTAATCTTCCAGTGACCTCATGTACAAAAGAGGAAACAATAGTAACTTGGCCAAGGTCACAAAGCTCAAGTAATGTGAGTGCTCATTTGTGTCCTTGCAAGCCCAAATGGGGGCATTCAACATTAAAAGAGGGCTCGATGGGAGCTATAGGGAAGGCCGGATGCTAATTCAATTTTTATGCTATCAGATGGCATTCTGTGACTCCCTCATTAACGTAGTAGTCAGAGAAAGGATGTGGAAGAAAACTGTGGATGTGAGGGGGCAGTGAGGGCAGGTGAGGGAAGCGAAAAGGCTCCATTTCCTCCACCGGAGACCAAAGGTGCTCTGTGGCCTCTACGAAGCAGCCCATGCTGCTCTGGGGGTAGATATGTCTGAGTGACTGAGCGCCCACTGGTGACTCAAGCACCTTTTTAGAGAAAGCAGGCAGCTGTGTTTCCCGGTAGACAGGAATTTAAAAGCAGCAACTCTATAGAGCACTCCAGCTTAGAAAACCCCTAACCCCTCCCAAGAGCCCCAAACTCTTGGTTTCAATCATCTTCAAGTTCTCGATAAACCTCATCTGTTGGTGGGAATCTCATGAAGCAGACATGTGGAATGGATGTCGTGTTACCCATGAAATTTGTGAGAGAAGATGTGCAACAGGATCAGACCGAGGGCAGGAGGTTGCAAAGCTGTCCACCTTTTCTCCTGAGCTGGGCAGGAGAGACTCTGTTTCTTCCCCTTCGAGTCTCCCTTGCAAACTCGCCGGTACATGGAAAGCCAGTGAGAAGGGAAAGATGCTGTGCTATTTTCCTCATGTGCAGCCACCGAGAGAGACGAATGAACTAATTGACTTTTTGGGAAATAGCCATCTGAGTTCTACAAAGGCTGGATGGGGCTAGAAGATTCCTCCAAAGAGGAAGCGCAGACACTGGAGAGAGAGTGGGATCCTGAAACAGTAGGCTGCCATCACTAGCAGGGACCCTCCCACAGTGGGCCTTTGCTTCTCCCTCGTTGCCTTCCGGAGGGATGGGTGAGCTGCTGCAAAGGGATAAGCTGTCCAGATCACCTTCTTTTTACTAGCAGCTGCCACATGCTCTGTTCGGCGGCAGCGAGATAAATCCTCCCTGCTTGGGCCGCTTCGGCACAACTCTCTTCTCAAGGGATGCATTCCTTTATCCTTGCCGACCCTGTGGCCTGTGTTTGTTCTTTTTTTTTTATAGCTGCCACCCCCAATTTCTCCATTTGGGCATCCATTTGTTAGAGTAGAGCCTGTCCTTTTCAACTACCCCTTTCTTCTGTCCCTTGAAGACCAGCACACAAGACAAGAGTGGAAGACCAGGGAGCCGCACAGGGGCAGGCCCTGAAGTCAGACACACCTGCCTTCCAACAGGGTCCCTCCTGTTATAGTAAAGTTCTGTGATCCTAGCCAAGTCTGTGTGTCAGTTTCCTCATCTGAAAAACTGGCAAATAATAGGTAACATGATTAATGTCTCACATAATGCATGCAAAGTTCTCCACCCAAAGCCAGGACTTCATAAACCTTAGGTATTCGTTGGTACCATCGTCACGGTAGCTGCTTTTGTTACCATCCTCGTCTCCATCATCACTGCCTCCTTTCATCAGCAGGAAGAATTAGACAAGAAATAGAAAGCACGGGTTTGAAAAATGTCTACAAAGTTGTGAGTCTTACTGAATTCTCACTGTGATTTTTCTTGGGGAATACATCCTGGTCCCCATTTCCCCTTACTAGAAATGCTTTTTTTGTCAAGAGAGGATGCAAATTTACGTGGAGGAAGCGGTAAGGAGAAGGAAAAGGTCTATGCTTGCTTTCACCCCCACACCTGGTGCAGCTGAGTCGAGGTGAGGACCCGAAGCAAACAACAGGGGAGAGGCCGCCAGAGGCTCTCGGTTCCCCTTGGCCCTGGGCCACATGTGGTGTGTTCAGCACTTGGGCTTCCCTCTGCCTTGGCACCGACCAAACAGTGCTAGTCGGGAGATCTCCTGCTGGGGCCTATTTTTTGCTCTGCCTCCCTGACAAGTGTACAGGCACCTCTAGAAGAGGGAGCATGTGTTAGTCCGCCCCGTGTCCCTCTGCCCAAGCTCAGTACCTGGACTGCAGAAGGAAGGGGCTCAGTCACGGTCCCTCCTTCTCATCACCTGTGTCAGTCTCACTTTCTGTTCCTCTTCTTCAGTTCAGATTCACATTAGAACATATCGTGGATGTAAATCATGCTACCCTCCTCCCCCCAAACACATCCTCTCCAATGAGGAAATGGGCTCCAAGAGGGAATACCCCGTTTCTGGGATCTCACCGCAGGTGGTCAAGTGCAACAACAAGAGGAGGACCAGGTGTCAGGTCCTCTGGTCCCATTCCCACACAGCCTCTGTGTTGAAGCGCTTGGAGCCTTCACTGGGTGTTTATGAAATCGGGGGAACCCCAGACCAGTGACTCACTGCAGAGAACGATACTGTTTCCTCAGAAAGGAGTACCTGTACCCCTTCCTTCGTGCCCTTCTTCATTAAAACGCCCCTGACAGCCGGCGACCACATCTTCCTCCTTGTCACTTACACCTCCCTAGGGTCTTCCCCTCCTCCTCCCCCACCTCCACTTTCTTACAAAACTGGCTCATTCTGCTCATACAGATTCTTTTGTACTGATGTGAGGGTGGATGCTAACATGATCATGTCTGTAGGCATTTTTAGAGAGATTTTTAAAGGTCAGTACCTTTAACCAAAGGAGTGATTGCAAGTCTTGAGACCAGCAGGGCAGACGTGAATAGGTGGCATTCCAGATTACCTGGGGACTGGAGTGGGGAGGTGGTCATGCTACTGGGCATGATGCAAACTGATGAGGCCTGTGACCTTGAATGCGTTGATAGGTCAGATAATTGTTAATGAAGCAAACATTGTCTGAACCAGAGACTCTAGAATACTCCCCAATTGTGCCCGAAGTCTCGATCACATTACCTGCTCCTGCCACAGGAAGAGAAATAATAGTCATGGAAGTAATTGTTATCAGAGCTATCATTTGTCTGTTCACTGTTTGCTATGTGCAGGTAAATAGATAAACCTCAGCAACTCTTCAAGGTAGGAGTTATTATGAAGAAAGTTAAACTCAGAGAAGTTGACTAACATTTTATGGCTCAGATGCGGCTTTGAATCCAATGCTGCCTTACTCTGAAGCCCCCTCCTGCATTTCCCTATATGGTGGCCATGATCACATGCATCTGTCTGGCAGGTGGTTTGGGTTTAGGGATGGGAACACAGGGAGGGCGAAGAATGCCCAGAAAGGGGTCACCAACAGGAAGCCTTTGCAGGGTGTCCCTTTACCGTTTGTTAGTTGGGTCCCAAAGTGTTTGAAAAAGACTCTAAGCAGAGCCCATGGCTGCCCAGCCAAGCAGCGCGCTCCTTTGTTTTACACCTGTCCTACTCATAGGTTTTTGCCACCTGTAACAACTGGAGGCACTTGAGAATTTAAATCCCAGCTAGACCTCAGAGTGAAGTGCATTCTGGGATGTGATGGGGAGCTTGTCATTTATTGCCAGATCAGGTCCAGAGGAATGCATTAAAAAAAAAAAAAAGCAGCAGACACTCACTGTGCCCTCCTGTGCTCACTTGCGGAAGCTTACAGTCAACAAAGCCATCTCAGCACAGCTATCCTCTCGTTCCTCTTAGCATCCCCACAGCTTGCTCTGAAGACGGCCTGGAAGGGCTTACCCCTGCCACTTCCCTTCTTTGAAGTATTTTAAGTGATCATGAGAAAGTGTGACCACATCATGGAGTGTACTGAGCACACCTTCTCCTAGGCAAGCGTGTGCTTTTAAAACTGTAGACCTGTCACAGGCCAAGCCCAAACACACGTGTCTCTCTCTGTGTTGGAACGTTTACCCAATCATTCCTTGGCAGGGGGAGTTGCTCTTCTGCAAAGGCCAGCCCCTCCCATCTCCCTGACACATCCAGGTTTACCCCAGACTACCCAGCTGGTCTTTCCTTCTATCCTGACCATGCCAGTGAACACTGAGCTTATTTAGTCTCTTCCCATAAGCTGCCTGAAGACAGGGAGCTGTCTTACCTCTCCATCTAAGCACGTTGCTGGGCACATAGAAGGCAATTCATAAATGATTGTGAAATAAAGAACGTGGCCATCTATTGAGCCAACAAAATCATTGGTTACCTGACAAGCCATCAGTGAATCAGTTCCAAGTGACATGAGAATTAAATGGCCTACCTCAGCTCTTCCTTGTGGTATACATTGTCCTTTGCAGGAAGAAGGAACACGAAGTAGTAAAGGAGCTCTGTGTCCAGGGCCGTATTCCAAGGGCAAAAAGTGAGAAGCCAGGAGCAGTTGAAGGCATGGGAACAGGCAGCACCACATGGTGCTGTGTGTGTTTACCCTCACAGGGAATTTAGACTGTATTCCATAGACGAGGAAGAGCCAGTGAAGGTTTGAAATAAAGGAACGGTCGTATTTCTTTTATTTGTTCTGTACTGCAAAGGATCAAGTGAGTCTCAGGGTTTATCACTGTCACATCTCTGTGTCAGACCTCAAATTTCAACATAAGACAGAGTGCAAAAGCAACAAAAAACCCACACCACTCTGGCAAATAACAAAGATAGTTTTATTTTGTCACAAATAAAATTTCTGAACCAACCATAATTTTGGGGATCATTACCATTTATTGTACATTTACTCTGCTTTAATTAACCCTCTTAGTATTTTACACATACCCAGCTGTTAGTACCCCTTGAAGCTACTCACAGATACAGTTCAATCCTGTCACAAATTCTACATCTGGTATGTTTATAAGCAGTTTTCACCCTGTTCCGGATGGCATCATATAGGCATCTTACACCCTGTTCTTTTTGTTTCTCAACTCAAGAATATCTTTCTGACAATGTGCCTTGTTCTTTTGAAGGTTGATTGCAGAGTAATAGACAATTCTGGGATGGAGTTCTGGGCCCTGGAGGGAGTTCTGGGTCCTGGAATGGAGGTCTGGGCCCCAGAGAGAGGACTGGATTCTGGGTTGGCGGTCTGGGCCCTGGGATGGAGGTCTGGGTCAGAGAAGGTGGTCTGGGTCCAGGAAGGAGGTCTGGGTCCTGGGATGGAAGTCTGGGCACCAAAGGGAGGACTACATCCTGGGATGGAGGTCTAGGCCCCGGATGGAGATCTGGCCCCTGGGATGGAGATCTGGGCCCAGATAGAGGACAGGATTCTGGGATGAAGGTTTGGGCCCCTAATGTAGGTCTGTTTCCCGGGTGGAGGTCTGGTCCCCGGGAGAGAGATCTGGGCCCTGGATAGAGGACTGGATTCTGGGTTGGAAGTCTGGGCCCTGGGATAGAGGTCTGAGCCCTGGATGAAGATCTGAGCCCTGGATAGAGGACTGGATTCTGGGTTGGAAGTCTAGGCCCTGGAATGGAGGTCCGGGACCTGGCATGAAGGGTTAGGACCTGGATGTAGGTCTGAGACCTGGATGGAGATCCGGGACCCTGGGATGGAGGTCTGGGCTTTGGATGGAGATCTGGGTCCTGGATAGAGGACTGGATTCTGGGTTGGAGGTCTGGGCCCTGGCATGGAGGTCTGGCCTCAGATGGAAGTTTGGGTCAGAGAAGGAGGTCTGGGTTGGGAAAGGAGGTGTGGATCTGGGAAGGAGATCTGTGTCCGGCATGGAGTTCTGGCCCCAGAGTGAGGTCTGGGTCCTGGGATGGATGTCTGTGCCACAGTATGGAGGTCTGGGAGCCGGATGTAGGTCTGAGCCCCGGAGGGAGGTCAGGGTCCTGGGATGGAGGTCTGGGCCCCAGATGGAGGTCTGGGTCCTGGGATGGAGGTCTGGGTCCTGGGATGGAGGTCTGGTCCCTGGTATGGATGTCTGCTAACTGAAAAGATACGTGCAAAGTCTGTTTATCCTGAAAGTGGAGTTGGTGTGGACATTCCTAGCACCTCCCTGCAGCCAGTGCGCACTGCTCCGAGGGCTGAAGACAGTCCTTTTTAGGCCTCTGCACACGGGCAGAACTGTTCTGGAGTAAAACGACCACACACAGACACCCAGAACTCATTCCCTTCTGCAAGGGCGGTGAAACCCTCTGTGACTCTGTCGGCATTTCTGTGTGATGGTCCTAATCTAGGCATCCTTTCCCTACAGAATTCTTAAAAGCAATTCCTCTTAAAAACCAACCAGGGAATAAGCTTATCTATCCTGTTCCTTTACTTGTGCAAGTGATTGCTTCTCATACAATGTGTTTGGAATCTTCCTCTCACTTGAGAGATGCTGCTAGATATTTGAGCCATAGAAAATATTTTGAATTCCAGGTCTATCACATAATAGACTAGTACAAGGTACTTAAACTCTAAAACTGGAAGGGCTTGGTGACTGTAATGTGTGAGAATGCATTTAACATAAAACACAAAATGTCCAAAACATATTGGTAAGCTCCTTTCCTCTTTGCAGAGGTCCCGTCATATTTAATTTAATTTTAATTTTATTTTATTTATTTTTGCTCAGATTACAGTGATAGTATCTTTCCCGATTAATCTTTCTTTCACTCTAAAAGTCAGTTTTCAAATTTTGTCATCAAAGATTACTTTGGACATTTGATCAGGTTCTGCAAGCCCATTGACAATCTGGGTCAAATTTAGAGGAAAGTGGTCAAAATTAGGAACATGCTCGGAACCATACAACAGCAGGAATGCTTTTAAAATCTGGATTTTTTTTTCCCCCTAGAAACAGGATTTTTGTGTCATCATTTTCAAATATCAAAAGGATTGTGACGTGAAAAAGGAATTATACTTTTTAATGAAGTCTTAAATGGTAGAATTCATACCCACTAGTGGAAAATGCAGGGCAACATATTTTGGAACAACTGGAGAAAGTACTTCATAAAAGCCCACAGGAAGAAAGTGGTTGGTTTGGGAGGTAGTGAGGGCTGGTAGGAGTGTTCACCCATAGGTGGGTGTTGGCCACATGGTGGAGATGTTGTAGAAGGTATGCAGGTATAGCCAGAGGGGGTTGGGTTTCATGACCTTGACAGTCTTTGAACTCTGAGATTTTGTAAGCCTACAGATTCATACTTGTTTGTATCTAGTCTGTGCTGGCTGTGAACGGGTGCAAGGCTGAGCTTTCAGAAAACTTCTTAAGAAATTATCCTTGGTAACAAACAGTAGAATAACCAAATGCTGCAGGTGAAATAAAACTTAGAGAGCCCCTCATTGAACCTTCACTGTAAAAATGTGCAGGCAAAAATGAAGCCAGGAGACTTAAGTGACCTTCCAATGATCCCATAACAAATTGTCAGCCAGTCAGAGCTCAACATTTCAAATGAGAAATAAGATACATACATAACCTCTTTAAGGGACAGTTGGAGGAAAGCCCCTTTTAAAAAAGAACACTGCAATGATACTCTCTTCTCCCACACTCTGTTTACTTAGTAAATATGCAGCACACTTGCCTTTATTATTATTATTATTAACCAGATGATCCATGTTTGGTAAAGACAAGGAAGGGGGAAGCACAGTCTTGCTCCTAAATTTCAGAGATAAATGGGCCTGAAACCATAAACTAGCAAGATCTCAGAGAAGCTGCAGGAAGATAATTCTTAACTTGAGCTACATCCTGGGAGGCATTTGCCAGCAGATGGGGCTTCTAAGAGAATTGAGGAAGCCTGTTTCAGGTAAAAGTTACCGTCTCTGGCAAAAAGCAAAGGAAGTTTGCAGAATACTCCCCATGTGGAAGACAGATAGCTGTGCTGTAGCAGCTGTTTCTCAGAATGGGGGTGGAGCCAAGGGAAGTACCCACCTCCAGTATTTTTCTGCATTTTCAGTATTTTAATAGCAAAAAAGGAATCAAAGCAACTATGGAAATAATTCATGGAACCAGCTTTCAACAGTGGCGTAAACTGAGCTAATTGAACATATTGGGACATAAAAATCTCTATGACAGAAATAACCAGTCTGGTGTGGATCCCCTAAGTCTAGTAAGATCTTCCCGTCTCTAGACGCTGAGCTCCAGACCAGTCTACGGCTGGGTCATTTCTGTACCTCTCGTGCCTCACACCATCACTCACTCAGTAGAAGTACTCAGTTAACTAACAACCCACAGGAATAGAACCCTGCCACACAGAAACGGCCAAGACTGATGGCCCCAGGACTCACGATGCAGAAACCCAGGCAATCTCTCAGGAGAATGACGTTAGACATGTTCACATCCATCTTTAAGATGACCCTATGAACAACTCAACATCAAGATCTTTGGTAATCTATCTCTTTCCCCCGTACAAAGTTCAGAATCTACAGAGTACATTTTTGTTAAACTGAAGCGAAGTGGTGTTCCCTAGTGCAGTGATGACGAACCTATGACACGCGTGTCAGAGGTGACACACGAACTCATTTTTTTGGTTGATTTTTCTTTGTTAAATGGCATTTAAATATATACAATAAATATCAAAAATATAAATCTTTGTTTTACTATGGTTGCAAATATAAAAAAATTTCTATATGTGACACGGCCCCAGAGTTAAGTTAGGGTTTTTCAAAATGCTGACATGCCGAGCTCAAAAGGTTCGCCATCACTGTGGGCCTTGTGATTCAGAATTGCAGTCAACTCAGACCTTCTGCTACAGATGGACGAGGCACTAGTGCTGTGTGTATGCAAATGAGGACTGTGTGAACACAGGCACAGCCTTGGGAATTTGGCTTTAGAATCATAAGACAAATGATTTAACTTCTCCAGGAAGCTCTTTTTTTTAACTATGTAATTACAGCTAGCTCTAAATTTCTCGAACTATGCCTAGAAACGTGCCTAGAAAAATGTTTGCCCACCAAAATGTTTACCAAATGTTGTGGGTTATCATTATCAACAAATTATTGATTTTAGCTTCTTTATTAAAACCTGGGTTAATAAATCCATTTTAAGATGACTTTAAGATGTGAGATGGGAGACGGTTGGAACCTCTGGGAATACAGGATTCTGGTGCTTAGATAGAACATATCTGTTAACTGCACCTTGCTATCTATAGACCAGCACTTTACTAGTCTGTCTTCCTGGTTGGACCCATGGCCTGTAAAATATCATGTAATTCAATTAGGTTGTTTAATGGAATCTAACTCCAGTTAACGTGTGTACTATTTTCTGTGACTCCGAATTTGATCATTTCAGTTGATCAAATTTAGCCCACAGCTTTATACCGCTCTAACTTCAGGGAGGGTTTTTCCCCAGGCTCTCTGTTCTGCTGAATTGCATCTACAAGCCTGTTCAAAAGAGAGAATGAGAAATTAGAATACTGTGATCAGGTTCCTTCCCATCGTTGTTGCCTGTAGTAGATTTTTTTTAAAGCTGAACACAGTAACGGTCAGATGACTTGTAAGATACTCTGGAAGAAAATGTGTAGTCAGAAGAGAAAAATGTAGAGAGCCCTAAGCTAAGAGAACTGTAGGCCTTAAAGAGTAAAGTGGCCTCTCTTCCGGTCTCCAGGTCTTTCTCTCTCTGCTGCAGGAGGAGGGTGGTGTGAGGCCCTCCCGGGGGGTCCTGAGGGCATCTTATATCTTTCATCTCTCTGTGCTTCCGTTTCCCTCTCCTGCCACTGTCACATGATTGGGGTTTTAAACTTTTAAAATGGAGAAGACACCAAATAATTTTTAGAAGATCAACAATAGAGCACAATTTGAACTTGGAATATATCTTACTCTTTTGCTACTGATGCCTTTGTTGCACTGAATTTAAAGACAATTTGAAAATTAGTTTATATTTTCTGCATACTCAATGACCAGTGATGGGAAATTACCCAAGATACTAATGGAACAAAATTCTTAAACTTTTCTGGGAAATTCCATTTTTTTCCTGGCGGCGAGTAGTGTTGAAAATCTTAAATTCAAACTTAGACCAAAGTATATGTAATACAAATAAATACTATTAAAATAGTACAGTATATTTAAAATAAAAAAGCAAAAATGTATTTACTAATAAAGTCTATGTCTGGTTTCTGCTAAAAACAGTTTAAATGTATGATATACCTATGTCATTTTACAGCTTTCAAAAACTGGAAACATATGCCCTAAAAAGAGATAACAAGGGAGTGAGGATTTAGAAAATATGTAATAAAATAGGCATATTATACATCATAGGTATTTTGAAAAAGAGCTAGAATAAAATTCTGGGATCAGACCCTGGCCAAAGTGGCTCAGTTGGTTGGAGCATCATTCTGAAAGATTGAGTGTTTGATTCTCAGTCAGGGCACATACCCAGGTTGTGGGTTTGATTCCTTCAAGGTGCATTCGGGTTGCATACAGGAGGCAACCAATCAATGTTTCTCTCTCACATCAATGTTTCTCTCTCTCTCTCTCTCTCTCTCTCTCTCTCTTCCTCTTCCTCCCCCCCCCCCATCCTTTCCTCTCTCTCTAAAATAAATAAAAATATGTCCTTAGGTGAGTGAAAAGAAAAATTCTGGGATCAGCATTATTTTCTTATTTTATGTATCAATTACACTTTACATTCTGTATTATTTTTATTAGTTTCCAGTATACAGCATAGTGGTTAGATAATCGTAGACAAACACTTTACATAGTATTCCCCCAATATTTTCAATACCCACCTGGCACCATACATAGTTATTACAATATTATCGACTATATTCCCTATGTTGTACCTTACATCCCTGTTACTATTTTGTAGCTACCAATTTGTATTTCTTAATCCCTTCACCATTTCACCCAGCCCTCACCCCCTTCCTCTCTGGCAAACATCAATCTGTTCTCTGTACCTGTGAGTCTGTTTCCATTTTGTTTATTGGCTTATTTTGTTCTTTAGAATCTATATAAGTCAGTTCACATGGTATTTGTCTTTCACTGACTAATTAATTTCACTTAACATAATACCCTCTAGGTCCCTCCATGCTATCACAATAGTAAGATATTGTTATTTTTTGTGGCTGTTTCCCACTGGGATCAGCATTTTTGTACTTGGATTGTATAATCAAGTAAAGATTGTTGTAAAGCTTGGAAATTGATAAACCAAATCTAAAGTAATGATCCATGTCCATATTTGGTTCTATTGATTGACAGCTGGGGTCAGCATAGTGTTTGGGGAAACAAATGGTACCATAACACCCTTGAAAGGGAGGTGGAGGAAAAGACAAAAACCTTTGTGAACATTTGCAGCTGGGAATATGATATAATATGATTTGGAAATGAAAGATTTTTGGGGGGACAGGAACTATTATTTGGCCGAGAATCTATAATAATAAAAGCGTAATATGCTAATTAGACCGGATGTCCTAACGGGCATCCTTCCTTCCAGACAAGCTGTGGCAGGCAGGGGCCGAGGCAGAGGCCTGCAGCCACGAGGCACAGGCAGCTGCCACGACAGGCAGGAACCAAACCCTTTGCATGAATTTCATGCATCGGGCCTCTAGTTCTAGACATAAATCTCATGTGAGTGTTTGATGAGTTGCCACAGGCTTTGGGGTTGTCTGAAGAAAGTCTTCAGTGATCTTCTTCCTGAGATAGGCTCAGGATAAATGAGTACAACAAAAGCCTCTCTGAAATAATGGACTCCCCACCCTGAGCAATCCATATTTAGGCATTATTTCTCCATAATATAAATTTGCAGTCAACCGTATCTGAGAAATCTTTACATTAATTTTTTTTCTTGCCTCCACAGAAAGGTTGGGTAGTGCTTTGAAAATCAATGTGCTCTATAAGTGTAAAAGTCAACACTAGCATTGCCATCATCATTAACATTTTTCAGTTTGCCTTTTAAATGTAAGACCTCACATTCATGGATAACTTCCCTTCAAAAATTTTAAGGGTTTGTTGTTAACAAATTACATTTGGTTAGGAATTTATATGGAGAAAAAATATATAAGAAAAATTCCCCAAAGAATTTCAGAAATATATCTTTCTACAACTTACCTCAGAGCTCATTGCTTTTATTGAAATTATTTTTAAATTTTTCATTTTAAACTTTGAGAAAAGAAAGGTTTGCCAGTCTATTTGCATTCAGATGATGTTTCTGCCTATGCATAAAACTTTCCCCAACCTTTCTTGGCTTCACCAAACAGTTATTGATAGCTCAACAGAAAAAAAGGAAATAATATGTGTTAAATATTATTATTTGCAAGGCATTGTGATAAAAATTTACAAGCATTATTTGATTAAAGTACTCATGCTAAGCAAATGTACACCCACCTCCAAGAGCTTGTAAGTGACACATAGTCACATAGCTTGAAAAAAGATAAAGATGAGATTTGAACAATTTCTGCAAATGTTTCAGGATTTCCCCTGGACCTGACCTCTTGCTCTACCAAGTAATGACCCTGAATGCTAAGTATGCAAGGGATAGAGTTTCTGAGAATTCAGTGGTTCTAGGCAAAATAATTAAGTGAGGATCCTGAGCTGGGAGAAGCTTGCAACATAGGAGTTACTAAAGGAAGGTCACCAAGGCAGAAGGGACAGATGAAGTCAAGAATTCAACTGATTTCAGACCACACAAGACCCTCTGGACAGTGGTAAGGGTGTTGATCTTTATACTAAGAGATATGGTCAGCTATAATGGTTTTCTCTAAAATTATTACAATAGCTTGTCAATGATGTAAGAAGATGGCTCTGACTACCAAGTGGGGAATGGCTAAAAAGAGGACAAGTCATTTAGTTCACTGGCTTTGACAGAAATATAAATAAAAATTATAATGATTTGGAATTCACTATTGGATGTGGAGAAAAAAGTAAAAAGCAGACAGATTCAAGACATAAGAAAAATCAGTATGATTTGCTGATTGATTTGATAGGGTAAATTGAGGATATCAACCATGATCTCAGGATTCTGACATAAAAATCTAGAAAGATGTCAGATTTTTTAATTTTTTTTAATTTAAATTCATTTTTTTCCAGTTTTTAGGTCATTTAAAAGAGGATATCACACTAAAGGATTCTAATCCAGAAATTTTCAACTAGTCAGTCTAGTCTGAAGAATTTCTCAAAATGTCAATGAACTTTGCCAAATCTCTGTAGAGAACATACATGTTTATTCCTTTTCCCCCAATATCTAACCTGGTAATATTAAAATTAAAATAAAATTAAAAGTGGTTCTGTTCTAACAATTTAGAAAGACTTCTAGCTACACACACCTGAGTGAATGCATGTAGTTATCTGCTCTTTTGTTGAATCAAACCTATGAACTATAAAGACAATGAAAAATGTAAGAGAAGAGAATTAAAGAAAAGAACTGTCAATGAATTTGAGAAAGATTGAAAACAAATGAAGGAAATAACACTGTTAAGAAATTGAACAGGAGGTACTTATAAAGAGGAACCTCATTGAGGAGTAGATCATAACCTTGTAATTTATGTTACAGAATACATAAAATCTCAAAACTTGGCAGTAACATGTGACACTAAATGTGAGAGTAAATAAGAGGCCCGACATAAGGGGATTCTTTGAGAACCTGATCTGGGGCTATTAAACATCAATATAACCACGTTCTTACTCCCAACATCAGGCAAAATTTCTATCCACTCTGGTAAGAAATTTGTTCTGTGGATAAATTGAGCCAGGGAGACCTTAGACTCAAAGATGCTAGGCTAAGAGGAAATCAAGAAGATTAAGTATGCCGAACCGGTTTGGCTCAGTGGATAGAGCGTCGGCCTGCGGACTCAGGGGTCCCAGGTTCGATTCCGGTCAAGGGCATGTGCCTTGGTTGCGGGCACATCCCCAGTGGGGGGCGTGCAGGGGGCAGCTGATCGATCTCTCTCATCGATGTTTCTGACTCTCTATCCCTCTCCCTTCTTCTCTGTAGAAAAAAATCAATGAAGTATATTTAAAAAAAAAAAGAAGAAGATTAAGTATAATGAAGAGACTCTCAACACCTTCCCTTTTCTAGATTCCAGGAATATGGGTGAAATTTACCACCACCACCCACCCCTTTCTACACACTCTCAACAATATCTTTCTCAAGTAGGGGCTTTTTGGTGTTCTCTGGAAAAACTAAGCCCCTGACAATGGACTTGCAAGTATAGTTATTTGGGTATATCTCAATCAAATAATTGCCCCAACATGCCACCTCATTTAAAAATGCACCAGTTGGCAAATCCAACCCTCCCCCCCCACACACACACACAGAACATCTCATAAGCTTTATAGCACATCACTGTCAGATACCAATGGACAAGCAAGGATTATCAATAAGTGAAGAAAACCTTTCCATATGGAACACAAAGATCAAAAGAAATAGGAAAAAAGAAACTCGAGGAAACAGACAATACAGATAACAGGAAACGTAAATATTATAATTATTATTCTCAGGTAGGTGAATCAAGATAACATATCCATGGAACAAGAACAGGAAGCTATAGAAAAGGAACCGTCAGCTAATAAGAACTCTTTTCTATTAAAATTTTGATGGTTAAAAAGAATCAATATTATATTTAGAAATTAAACTTGGTGCATTCTCCCAAAAAAGTAAACAAAAAGATAAAAAATGGGAAATGGGAAAGTTAAAGCTGATTAATAAATTCAAGCTATCCAATATCAAATAACTGGAATTTCAGAAGAAAAGAAACAAAACAGAAGAAAGGAAATTATAGAAAAAAATGAACCAAGAAAATGTGTTAAAATTGAAGAATAAATGTCTCTGGAATGTCAAGAATAATAAGTGAGTAGATATGAACACCAAAGCACACCATCATGAAAGTTCAAAATAATAGTGAACAGAAAAAAATTCTAACATTTTCAGGAGAATATAGAAGGCTCCATATTTAGATGAGAAATAGGATAGCATTAGCATCTCAAAAGTAACCCTAGAAGCCAGAACATAATGAGTGAATGTCTTCAAAACCTATTTAAAAATCATTTTTTATTTGTATTTACTCAGTAAAAGGATAAATCAAAATATGAACAATGAGTAAAACACACATTTACAAAACTATGTGTACTACGTGCAAGTTCATAAAATTATCCAAAAGTAGAAGACATAACCCAGGATAAAGATTTAGAGAAATCCCAGGATGACCTAAAAACAACCATTCCAAGTGAGAGAGTAGAAGGAGGTGTTCTGGAAAATATCTGTCTAAATAAAGTAGAAATGATGGAATATATGATGTGATTAATCATGAGGAAAATAGTAAGCAGAAAGGCTTTACATTACTTTCAAGGGTTTGAGAAGAAATACAAATAAACACACACACACACACACACATAAAAACCAAGCAATCAAGCCTGGCCGGCATGGTTGAGTGTTGACCTATAAACCAGGAGGTCACAGTTTGATTCCTGGTCAAGACACATGCCTGAGTTGTAGGCTTGCTTCCCAGTGTGGGCATGCAGGAGGCAGCAGATCAATAATTCTCTCTCATCATTGATGTTTCTATCTCTCTCCCTCTCTGAAATCAATAAAATTATATTTTTAATAAACAAGCAATCAAAAAATAACTACAAGGGAGACCTTACTTAAAAAGTGCTCATAATTTGGAACTAGTAATGAATAATACTATATATTCAGAAAAAAATAAAATACCATATAATTTATAAATTATTACATTATGGTATTGTGATGTAGCCATAAATAAAGGAGTTAGATAAGTGTAATAAATCCTTATCACTAATAGACAAAAGCAAGAAATGGTTTTGTATGCAGACTATGTAATATAAGTTAAACTACCAGGAAAAAA
Source organism: Myotis lucifugus (assembly GCF_000147115.1). Taxonomy (NCBI): domain Eukaryota; kingdom Metazoa; phylum Chordata; class Mammalia; order Chiroptera; family Vespertilionidae; genus Myotis; species Myotis lucifugus. Next base: position 2,199,473 of record NW_005871161.1, read on the forward strand.
AAGATTGAAAATAGTTGCTTTTGGTTACAGGGACTTATCAGAGAAGGGATAAGACAGATAAAAAAATATTTTTAAAATTATAACCTTATACCATGGTTATATTTTATTAAACATGTAAAATGTTTTATATAAATACAAATATAAAAGTAATTTCTGAAAAATTTTGGGAAAGATAGCTGAGAACTTTTCTAACTGAAATGAATTTGGTTCTTGCTGACTATGACTCAATTTTAAATAATGAAACCTTTTCTATATGTATTTTCAATTTAAAAATGACCTTTGTCTGTTTTTTGTTTTGCACTTAACTCATCAAATCCAGAATAAACTGATACCACAGTTAAACAACCACAGGAGCTAATTTTCTGAAATAATCCCTAGTTGAGTTGTTTTTCTAATGAAATGATAATGGTCGAGGCGATTTTGTCTCAAATCAACCATTACCAATCAGTCTAGACTTTCTGTGAGCAGTCTTTCCATCATAAGCAAATGCAGAGAAAAACAGCCATGAGAACAAAAATATGTATTTGACACTGGACCTAATGAGAGTCATATCATCATAAATGAGGGTTTAAGCACTGTGCTCAGGAAGTATCCCTTTATTAGTCAAGCAAATGTTTGTTTAGGGACTTATTTGCGATCCAATGGGAGCTTGAGTTGGAATAAGATAATGACTATAACGATGCCAATTAATTCTTTCAATGGTTTTAGAAAACTCTTCATTCAGCACACAAGACAAGGCTATCTAGTAATAATAAAATCACAACAACAACAAAAAGTAATGATAGATATATACTAACTCTACAGAAATAAAGCTGATGGCCAAACTGGATAAAGTGCCCGTGGAGGCTGAAGAGCACTAAGAATTAATAACTCTAGACTTAACTAATATTTACTCAGCACCAGCTATGTACCAGGAATTGAATTTAATAATTTGCAAACATCCTCTCATTGAATACCATATTTATTGAGACGAAATCTAACCAGAGAAGTTCAATAACTTGCCCACATTACATAACTTAATTTTTTTTTCAGAATTCAAACCCAGCTCAGTATAAATCCAAAACCCATTCTTTTTCTAGTGTGTCAAAAAAAAATGCTGAAAGCTTCTGCAGAATTACTTTAGAATTCTGGAAAAATGAGATGTTGTGACTGCAAACAAAAGTATTTAGATTGTGTCCTCCCAAGCAACAACTCAATTTTGCACATATTGAGGCAAAGAAGAAGAGCTAGAAGACTAGCACAGTCTCTGCCTTAATGTTTGCTATAAAATGGACATTTGAATAAAATGAGTCACTTAAATAAAGTTAGAGATGGATGCAGAGAGCAAATGTAAAATGCAAAATAAGGAATAGACATGGGAAAATCAAGAAGAGAAGGAAGAGGAGAGAACAAGGCAGAGCAGGGCAAGCATAGTGTGATCACAGAATTGGTAGGGACCCACAGATAAGAGCACTTACTAGTTCCTTCATCAAAGCCTGTGTTCCCCAGTTATTCTGTGTAACAAGAGTCCTTCCAAATTCTATATGTTTTGATTCTATACTTGGAATTATAAGTTAAGCATGCATTTAAATAAGCAAGTTTTAGGAAATTGGAAATATTTCCACCATAGTCACAACCTCACTGAGCTCTAAGTCCAGCCCAGCATGATGATTTGAATAGAATATTTCAAGGAACTAGATCCTATACTCAGTTATGTGTTGTTGTTTTTAAGTTCCTCACAGATTTGGTGACCCCATAATTTTTTCTTGTCTGATAATAGCTGATACTATGATTATTCTGTTTTCAAAGTATTTCTTCCCTAAAGGTTCTTCTTAAAGTCACTACTCCTATGTCTTTTCACTTTCTCTTACAGCCATTGGACAGAGCTAGTCTTCTGGTCCAAACCTAATGGCTAGAGATTTTTCTCAAGTGTCCAGGAATTAAAAGAAAATTGGATACACCAGCTCTAGTTATCTCTACCTCATTAAAAGCTTCACTTAAATTCATCCTCAATCATCTTTAGTCAGAGATTGTTCCTCTCCCCTGGTTGTCAGAACAGATAGGAATCACTGCATCCCTGAGAAGGGTCAAGTTCACTTACATGGAGGCACCGGGCAGTGGGAAGAACACAGGAGTTGGGTCAGAAGAACTTGATGTGATGCCTAGCTCCTTCAGTTACATATCTCAAGAGGCTGAGCAATTCACTTGTGTTGTCTTAGCTTCAGTTTCAACATCTGTTTACTGGGGTATTTTGCAGAATACATAAAACAATACCTTTATAAAATGTTTTATAATGAGTAAAGTCCCCAGAGTTCAGGGATAGTGTCTGCTTCATTTATTGTTCATCCCCGTGGAGTTCCTAATACACAAATAGGTCATCATAATTTTGCTCGTGTGAATAAGTGAATGCCCCATTATAATTTTAATGTAAAGGCACAGGGAGAAAATTTCTAGACCCAAACATAGTATGGTTTATTGCTTAAAAAAAAAATTAAAGTGCGCTCGCGCGCGCACTCTCACACACACACACACACACACACACACACACACACGTGTGCACACAGGGCTGAGGGATGTGTTCTCCAGGCAGCATCTCCAGAAAGAGAACACACGCTCCTTTGGACTCTTATGGTTTATTTCACTTTCCTAGGAAATCCTCAGGCCAGGGTGTCCCTCACTTTCCCCAGGCTTCATCCACCTTGCACTTCTGACCATACCTCCATTTGAACTTGATTGAGCTACAGGGAAATCTCCCCTGGTAATTATAGGTGGAGTATGTGCCATCATATGGATTAAACAATGGGCATGGGATTTGGTTAGCTTCCTAATTAGTTTCATCATATAAATTATTTTTTTCCTCATTGCTAAAATCAAACTAAAATGTGTGAAGGCTTTTCATTGCCGTAGCTATTTGAGTACAGGAAAAATAAAGATTTGGGGGTGTAGCTGTGTCTGTATCTCAGATTCATCCTTTGAATTGGTGGGGATACTTCTGTCCTGTAGAATTTCAGGAGTCTGGCAGGCTTCCTTCATTTTGTCTGTTCTCTGTCCCATTTAGGCAAAATTGGCAGCAATTCTAATGGAATAACCTCAACATTATTCTGTATTTCTACTGAGATAGCTCATAGGATCCCATAATCTCTTTATCAAATGAGAGCACCTCGCCCTTGGTGCTCTCTTCAGAACACGCCTTCTCGTTTTTGTTGTTTTATAACAAGAATCACCTTTGTTCAAGTGTCTAGTAACGTGCACCCCAAAACTCTTTTAGCCTTGATTCCTTCCCAATACCATGTCCACATTTTGGGGTATTTTTTATAGCAGCACCCCACTTGCCAGTACCAACATCTGTATTAGTTTTCTAGGGCGGCCATAACAAAATATCACAGATTGGATGGTTTGAACAAAATGTATTTTCTTACAGTCCTGGAGGCCAGAAGTCAGAGATCAAGGAACCATCCATAGTAGCTCTCACTACTGAAATGTATTTTGAGATATCACTGCTCTGGAAACACTCTCTCCAACAATTTCCACTACTCCTAGCACCATCTTTGCTACAACAACCTCAAGATTGTGGAATATACAAGCAAATCCAAAAGAACTTGGAAATGTAGCCCAGTTTTTCATCTGAGGAAAATTCACCAAAGACTTCAAAAATAATGCATATTGTAAATACTATTTAAAGTCTCTTTGGGTCTCAGAGAAACCGTGTTGCTTCTAATCCTGTGCAGGTGAAGACCTCTGCAAGTTCCTCCGGTGAGAACCTGAACCAGTAATGAGAAAGGTGCCCTATGGCAGGTTGCCAGCGGAGGCTGAGAGGTCATGTTCATGGTCCATTGGTCCGCGGGCCCTCAAAGTAGAGCTGGTTTTCTGCAGCACAGTCTAGCTTTCTATTATAAATATTTCCTCAAAGGGATCCGGAGGTTACACAGAAGGTGGGTTGTGAATGGCTTTCGGAGGACATGGAGTGAGCCCTCCACTTGCAGAAAGCATGTTGTTAAGAGGACACACTCAGCCTGTGCTCTGGTCGGGACATTTCGGTCTCATGGCATTGCTGCCTGGGTCTGTCAGCAGCCGCGTTTCCTCCTGGCTCAGTGCCAGGGCCAGGAGAGCCATTGATCACCAGTGAGAGGAGGCCTTTGATAGGTGGCCAAGGCCACGCAGAGGTTTGCCACGGGTGACTTGGTTCTGAAGTACAGTTTATGAACAAAGTAAAAAATGCTTCCACCTAATCTGCCTTTCTGGTCTGTGAGTGGCAAGTTAAGCAAGAAGCAAAAGAGAGCAATTACAAAGTCAATGAAAAATGCATATTTCGTAAGAATATAATATTTCCAACAATTGCTTATTGTGCCTATTGGCCCCTCCCTCTCTGTCTCGCTTATTTATGCCATGCTCAATCTAGAAACTTCATATCCAATGGCATAAAACTATTGGCAGTTTCCTGGGTAAGCTGTGCTATTTAATACCTCTCTGCCATTAACAAACTTTTTTTTTCTGAATGAATGACCTTTTCTGCTGTCCATTCAGGTCTGATCTCAGCTATGAAGCTTTTTTTTTAATTTTCTTTTGCAAGACCAGACTAAAAATGCCTTTCTTTTGCACACTATAATCCCTCTCCTCTAGACTCATCTTTGTTCCTTTAGCTACGTCTCTGTACCCCTGTGGGTATAAGAATGTCCCAGGAATCCATGTGGGAACACTGGCAGTTTTTTGTTCACCAGTTATTCTTGATGATTTTAGTGGGGGGGGGGAGCTATAAGTTAAAACAAATAAATATACTATTGCGTAGAATTTTTTCAAAATTTTCCCCTAAAATATCAATTAAGAGTCCTTAAAACATATTTACTCTTATGATTGTTGTGGATCCTGTTTTCAGATTCTTTGACAGAGATAATAATTTTTCTTAAATTTTGGTGGAAAAGTTTGAGACACGGTGGTGGAAACTTCTGTGATTCCACATCTCACCCTATATATTTTATTCATTAGTTTCCATGTCTGTGTTACTGCAAATGCTGGAGAACACATTTAATAAAGGCACCGGTGTTATTCATCAGGATGTCCTTAGCACTTTGCATACAGAACAGAACTTAGTGTCTCTCAAATTAAACCAAAATGAAGCAGATAGGATTTCATTATGCATCATAAGAAATGATGACATTAGATAACTTAGTTAATAAACCTATTCTGTGAAGTACTAAATGTGGATGCAGCATAAGAATAAGAACAGACAAAGCTGGTTTATACAACGTCCACCACCCAGAAATCTCCATTAATCAATACTTCATTGACACTGATCTTCATAATGTAGACCAATGAATAATTTGTGAAGCATTAAGAAGAGGTCAGATTTGATTATATCTTATTCATAAACTTTTAGGACTAGACATGGACTTGGAAATAGCCTGGTCCTTGGGTGGTAAATGTGCATATGTGTGTGGCCACTCTCATTTTCTAAAATCCTGGCAGATATCATTAATCAATCAAGAGGCTCATTTTCACTAAACCTAGCTACAGATGCAAAACACTTTCTTAACCCATTATACCAGTCAGACAAAACCAGTCCATATAATCTTGCAAAGAAGATAAAACCAGATTTGATTAAAACCAAAGAATTGGTGGGAGAGGGATATAGGAAAAGGATGGAGTAAAGTCTAGTGGTAGATGCCATACCATTTTCCTTGTTTTCAAAGGCTTACTTACTAGGATGAATTATCTTGCATGAGGTGCCTCAACCTTCCATATAGAATGTCTCAGACAGTTCTGCCCCATCAATGAAGCAGACATGGTCAGATGTGAAATACTAAATGTAGGCACAGAGTAATTTGAAGCTGGAGATAAATACAGAATATGGTGGAGACAAAGAAAAGAGAGAGGTAATCGATTCTAATTTGGGGAAGAAGGAAAGGAGAAATAGAGAAGATGGCAATGGACAAGTGATACTTCTATTACATCTTGAAGGATGAGTAAAGTCTCATGAAGGCAATAAGAAGTAAAAGCCAGACAGGATTTCCAGACAAAGGAAGCCAAGGAGGCATAGAAGTGAGAACACCCATGCTAGGAAGGAATCAGTTGTCATGACAGAACATACCAGAGGAGATGTGGTAGGAAGAGTGTTTTTAATACTCATGATTGAAAGGAAGGAAAGGAGGAGGACAGGAAGGGGAAGGGGGGAGAGAGAGGAAAGAAAATCATCTGAGGCATTACCATAAAGTACTTCTGTTTGTATGGCCTTCATATCCTTCTCTAGACTGAGATTCAAATATTGTTAGCCTAAGGTCGACCAGTTGGACAGCGGTAAACCTGAGGTTCCACATTGGTCATTCAGTTTTGATGTCCATGTTTATTTTTTGTTGACACTTTGTTGGCACATCTGGGCTAAGTGGATAACTTTCCAAGAGAACTAGTTTGATGAGAATTGGCTCTTTGATATTAATAACTTCTGATGTGTTTGCTCACAGATTATCCCTGTTCTTTTGTGTTTAAATTTCAAGTTTGAATGATAAAGTTACCCTTTCCCTTTGGATTTTTTTCCCCTTCTGCTCCCAAAGAAAGAGCTTATGGAAGAAGAGACAACTTAATAGATATTTACTAAAGCCTAACTCTGACTCTAGTTGAGAGCTATGTTCTTGGCAAGACACATACAATTTGTTTTCTAGATTTTCCATTTCAAAATATATTTCAGGAGAGTCAGTGTTAAATAGTTAAGAAGGATTAAATGCTGGGGTATTAAAAATATCTGGGCTTAAATCACCATTCTGCCACTTTTTGCTTGCATAATCTTTACTAGCTTAATTAACTGCCTGGCACCCAAGTGTCTCATTTATAAAATGAAGACAATCACACAGCTTTGTTATGAGAACTAAATATGATCACATGTCTTAATGTTCCAACCTCAGTATCTACTATAGGATCTTTATAAGTAAAAGGCATCTCTACTTTTCAACTTTCCTGAACTGCTCTGAAGGAAAAATGGTTCCCACACTCACAGACCTCAGTCACGAAGCAGATACGAAGCAACTGGGCAGCTTTGGAAAATTTCCCAGGATTGACGTGGGAAACCCCCTCTGCTGCATGTCTGAGCACAGATCTCAATTCAGAGAAGTTCCCCAGGGCTTTGGGCCAATACATTATTTTCATTATTTCCTTACAAGCATCTTCAATTGTTCCACCCATCCTGCCAACTATGTCAGAGACCTCTGCCCATCCACACTTGGGTCTTCGGAGGGAAAGAAGGCAGAATGGATATTGACTGACAAGTCTATGCTCCAGCTTCACAGCCAGGCTGAGCTAGGCTGGTTCACACAGGCTGTTCCCAGGTCGAAGCCTGGCCAGGGTCAGGGGTGAAAGTGGATGGTCATGGATTAGTCAGATTGGTAGCAGCTGAAAATGAAAAATATGCCACTTTGAACAGGTTATCTACCCCTCATGATCAGAATAGAGATGTAGATTTGGAAATTTTACCTGAACTTTGGTTTCAGACTGAACTGGCAAACAGCAGTGAATAGGATATACTGGAAATGAAGACATCAGTGGGCAGACCCACAGTTTCCAAGGCTACCCTGATTCCTCAGAGATGTGCCTCGAGTTCATGATGTAACAACCCGCTGAGGGAGGGATCATTCATTAGTGCATCTCAGAACCTTCCCTCCCTACCTCTGGTGCAATTAGTCTCAATTCTCAAAGATCCTTACTGTTGATACAATCAGAAAATCTGACCTGCTTTATGGATATATACTTTTGAATATATTTCTTGCATTACCAGGAATACTCAGCATCCTGGTGGGAGAGATCTGGCCAAGGCCTTCCACAAGTGCCAGCTTAGCAGGCTCAGTCTGTCCCATCTACACTTTCTATTATCTGGGCCTCTATAGTCAGATGACTTAAGTTCAACATCCCAACTCAACCACGTGAATCTGAACTTAGGCAAGTAATTTAAATTATAGAGATGGACTGTAAAGGAAAAACAAAACAAATTATGATCTATCCATCTATCTATTATCTAGCTATATTCTTCAGAATTAACCTTGCCTCTCCGCTTAAAAATCTTCAATAGCTTCCTATTGTTATGTAGGGGAGAAGTTGAGGGAATGAACATTTTTTACCTGGCCTATGGACTGACACAGTCTAGGCCTTCCTGGTCCCCCCAACCTGATTTTTGCTTATGCTCTATTCTCCTGCCTCACAAGCCCCCTCTTGGCATCTTCATTACACCTTTGCACACACACACACACATCCTCTATTTAGAATGCTTTCCTTCCTTATTCCTTTACCATTCATTCTCAGATATAGGTTTAGAGTTCTCCTAGGACACTTTCCTTATACCCCTTAGATAGATTATGTTTTCATATATTAGGTTTTATTTTGACTTTCAGCATCTATTGTATCACTAAGAGAAACATAATAGACATTATACTGTACCAATATTTGCTTTTGCTTCAGAAGAAGTCATCAAGGGAAAAATGTGGCTTCTATTTTATCATTGACATAATTTTCCCCAAGAATAGGACCAAACAAAAATAAAAAGTCAATGAGTTGTCACAGATTTTCCTTTTAAAAAGCATTCCTTTACATTTTCTGGTTGATCAAAGAAAAAAAGGCCTAGGGAAATTGAGACCTTGTTGAAAGCCTGGTACTTTTTTGTTCTTTTAATTGTCTGAAGTGTTTACAGTCTGTATGACTCATTGGCATGGGTAGATTGGTCTTGTGTTTTTTCCTGCATGCATTTTTTGACAGCTATACTAAGATATAATTTACATGCTATAAATTCACTCACCTATAGTATAAATTTTAATAGTTTTTTGTATATTTACAGAGTTGTGTAATCATCACCATCATCTAGTTTTTTAATGTTTTTGTCATCCCCCAAAAAGTCCTTGTGGGCTACATTTTTAAAAATATTTATTTTCTTAAACAATTGTGTTTCTTTCTTATAGGACACTGATCTCATTTGTAAATACATATTTATCGTTATTATTCAATGAATATCTGTTTCTTACATTAGAACTTCAGCAATAGAACACAGACTGTTTCTGGGTCACGTTTTTGTCACTAATGCCTAACAGAGCATTTAGCATATAGTAAGAGCTCAATACATGTTAAAAGATTAGTCTTGTGAGCTTCAGTGGAGAAACAAAAATACAAACCACATAAAGATGCTTTGAGGATCAAATAACATAATGTGCAGGAAAGCACGTTGTACACTGAAATGTCATGCAAATCTTAGCTATTACTTACTATCTATTTTTAATTCAGGGAAAAATATAAGAGAGATACATGAATTTGGGAGTATAAAAGCAAGTACCTAGATGTTTCCTAACCTCTCTTTCTTTTCCCAAAACTAGAGGATGAATACATTTTCTAGAACCCTTTTTGGCCCAAGGGATGTGAACAGAAGTGATAGGCACCTCTTCCAAGCCTAGGCCTTAAAATCATCTCAAGGCCTCAACACAAGCTCTCTCTCTGTCCACGTGGCCAAACACAAGGACCTGGAGATGCAGTCACGTGGAAAAAGAATCCTGGGCCCTCTCTTTGAGGAAAGCCTAGGAAAGCCATCCGTCTATAATAAGTTCTGACATTAGCAAGAATTCAACTTTTGTGTGTGTGCTAAGTCATGAGATTTTAGGAGTGATTGTTGGTTATGTAACTTCATACAGAAATCAGTACTTTGAAGTGGGACATGGCTGTAACGAAAAGCTAAAATAAATTGGCACTGGTTAAGCACTGAGCGATAGGCATCAGGAAAGTTAATACAGAAGGCTGGAAGGGTAGCCCTCCAGATTCTGAGGTTACAAAAAAATTGGTTTCATTCCTGCCAGTGGTTACTTGGGATTCAGATCACATGCCCAGTCAACCAGCGGCTCTAACAGAAAAGCTTGGAAAGCAGAACCTTAGTAGTGAGTGTTGACTACCGAAGGCTGCCTTTGGCAAGATATTATAAAATATGAGCTCACTGGAGAATTAGACACTTTGAAGGCAGAAATGAATGAGAATAAAATAAGTGTAGAAATTCGAGGTCTTTAACAGAGTTGGAGAAGTTAACAGGTTCTAGTCCCAGGGAAGTAAGATAGGACATTTTAAAATACTTTGAAATGCCAAGTCTCAGAAAAACTACTCATTTGGAGGAAGTAATTCAGGGCAATCAATGATAAATCCTGATTCTATCAACCCCATTGAATCCTGATAACCTCAAGTAATTTTATTTAAGAGAGATGAGGGGGTGGAAAGGGAAAGAAATAAGCAGGCCTGAGAATTGTCTAGGAAAGAATTTAGGATGTGATTACTGGACATGGAACTGACTGGGAAGTTAGAGATTAGGACTTATTAAGCTATTGAAAGAATTGTGTTGTGAAAGAATTTGTAAACTCTTTCAAAAAGTCTTTCGACTTTAAGACTTGAGGCAACCTTTGGGACCCTAGCCAGTCACAAGCAGGAGGCAAGTCTCAAAGCCCCTAAGAATAATGCATCTCCAATACCCACTTCAGATGTCCCCAGAGAGGCTACTGGACAAAGAGAAGACCCCCAATGGTGGAGATCCAGGTCGCAGGCCATAAAAAACAGAGGAGTTCCTTCACCACAGAACAACATCAGAGCCTACAAAGGAATTCTTGCACCTACTTGGACTAGGAGAAATTTGCAATCTCTGTCCTGAAAAGTCTCCCATAAGAACCTCCATCTGCCCTCTCACCCCCTGCTGGAAGTGAAAGACCCCCAAGGCGATGGAGCCAGATGCTAAAAGGAGCTTGAATTCCTAAATTACTTTTTGGAGAGGCACCCAGCCCACATTGGATTGTATGTGACAAAGAAAGAAATTTGTGTTGCGTTCCGTCACTGAGATTGGGGATGTTTGTTAGCTAGAGGTAGGAGTCATTCATCCGAGTTGCGTTGAAAACCTGGCTTTGTATGTGGTCCTGAAGTTAAGAAGGTATCCCCGTAATACACAGAATGGACAAAAGACAAAGCCTTTGCAATTTCAAGGAAAACATTCTATTGAAAGTGAGGAGATCAGTACCGGGTCTGAAAATGTGTCTTGTGCATAAGCGTGTGATAAAGTAAGAAAGGTGAGTTTTAGCATCTTTTTAGGCATTAAATGCCAGGATAAGAGTTAAGATTTTTAACCTCCAGGTCACTTCCCCAAAGAGGATTTCTTGGAAAATCAATGTCCAGCAGGCTTCTTAGGATCTTGAATCTGCTAATGTACACTGTTAATCCCCAGCCCACCGCCACAGCCAGCCCACCTGCCACTACCTGCACAACCCCCTCCCCCCTCCCCCCGCTTCCAGACTCCCATATACAGGCTATATTTCTTTTTTATCCTTTTCTAAGTACATACACGTTTCCAAAATCTCATATACACCAGAATTCCTTGAAAAACAGCACGGGAAAACATCTTTATAGGCCATAAAGTTGCTGTGATTGCCTCCATCACCGGAGAAAGAATATAAAGCCAAATGGGCGTGGGGAGTGTTAGGAAGATAAAGAGCCTGGCATTCATGATGCCTTCTCCTTCTGCACCTTATTAGTGGTGAGGGGCTGGGAGGCAGGCTCTGAGGGGAAAACGCTGCCTCTTCTCTGAACTGTACCAGTTCCACTTATGGCTAATGTTCAAAACAACCAGTCCAATCTCCATCCTCCATCTAAGTGGCAGATTCCCCAGACACAGGTGTTATAAGTACCGCACAGCCAGGAGTCATGAGTCACACACGCGTGCTTGAAGTGTAAAGACCAAAACAGGTGTTTAAAATGAGCACTTTTGCTCAAAAGCTGGGGAACAGGAGACGGGTTCTGTTTCTCTGCTTTCAACAATTGCTCAGAGGGGAGAAAAATAGCAGATTAAAATTTTATGCCATAATTTTGCAATTGATCATTAGTGCCACAGAGGGCATAGTGCATAGTTAGTTTCCAACCACTGGAAAGAAAGATGTGTCTTGAAAGAAGGTATTTTTAGCATCATAGTGACTGCCTGGTTATATATAGATTTTGTTTTACTTTCTTCCAACTGTGAGTGTGATTGTGTTCATATGCTTGGGGAATTTGCATATAATGTGTGCTATTTGTATCTTAGCCAAATCACTTCAATTCAAGTTCAAACTGCTCCCTGGAAGGGGAGTAAAGCCCACTGAGATAAGTATACTTATCTTTCATTTCTTAAAGCCCAATTCCAGGGGAATGTCTTCCCAAACTTGTCCATCTGGCAAATTTGCCAACAATTGTCAAGTTCTCACTGATAGGAAAGCCAGCGAATGGATGAAACATCACAAATTGTGGTTGGCAGCCCGGGAGCAAAGAGAAGACTAAACCAGGGAAAAAAATTGTTTTTAACTTACTGCTATCTTCCAGGTTGAATTCAGTAAATAATAATAATAATGAAATATAAAAGTTTTTAAAAATTCATTTGGGAACATGTATAAAATGCCAGCACCAGAAAAGGCCACCATACCATTTTTTAAATGAAACTATAATGCGCATATACCATAACATTTACAATTTTAATGAATATAGTCACTTGTTCTTCATATAGTCACACAATTGTGCAACCATCACCAGGAACCACAGAACATTTCCATCACCCCAAAAGTAAGCCTGTTCCCATGAGCACTCACTCGTTCTCCCCTCCCTCCAGCCCTTAGCAGGAACAGATCTATTTTCTATTTGTATGGATTTGCCTTTCTGGATATTTCATGTAAATGGTGCCATAGACTATGTGTCCTTTTGTGTCTGGCTTCTTTCAGGGGCCTCACTTCCTGGATAAGGTAGCTGGACCTGTGCAGGGGACACAGATTGCCTAAGTCACATGGATTTTTCTGGACAAAAGCCACAACTAGAACCTGCCCTTATATGAGCTGCATTTAGCAGAATACTAGCTGAGCACTTGCCGGAGCTCCCATCTCCAGGGGCTTTCAACCTCATTGGAAATGTCACCGAATAGAGAGGATTGTATTCATTGTCACTGTTCTCTGAGAATGTTATACAAGGTTGGAAAGAATTCAGGATGCTTCATGGGGCACAGGAGGAACTGTGCACTTACTGGATGGCATGTACAAACAACAAAGGCAGTGTCTGAACTGCTCTGTAATGAGTGTGGACTTGGTGAAGCTCAGGCATTTGTGTTGCTGAGTGAGAGGCTCCGTCTCTCAAAATGAACTTTGCACAAATAGGTAGCAAGTGTATTTTTGAAGATGGGCCCAAGTATGAGCCTGCCTAAGTGCTCTGAATTTTCACCCAGCTCTCAAAGTCAGGCCCTGGCTCTAAAAGCAAGGCCTCCTTCAGTTGATATTTGGGATATTGATTTGGGATTTGCTGAAAACCCATTTCCCTTGGCATGTTCCCCCATGAACTCAAAGTGCATAGTGATCTTACCCTCCAGTCCCAGGAAACCAGCCTATCTCCACGTTTATACACTTAAAATCTTGCTTGTTTCCCCTCAATTCTTTTTCCATCTTAGTGAAACCACAATATCCATTCTATTGTAACCCACAATTAGGTTTCAAGTCAAGACACTCAAATAGCCAATCTTCTGAAAGTCCTATGGCACCAAGTTCATCCTTTGCTCTCCTCCCCGCCCCCCAAATTTATTACTCATCCAGGGACCCAGGGCCTGGTTTACACCCTTGACACTCCACAGGGTTTTAGGATAGGATTCCACTTTCTACCTGCAATGCTTTAATTTATATCATCCCTTAGGAACTCCAGGACTCCAGCCTGCCTCTTCTCATTCAAATTCTAGACACTTTAAGATCTCAGTCCTTCTGTACCCCTAAATAAACCAGGGCACTTCCTAATAGTTCATTATTAAAGATTATTTCCTAAATTTCTAAGCTCAATTCCAACAAGAGCATGAAAATGGTAGCATAAGGCTTTGGAGGTGAATATCTGAATCTGTAGCCCAGTTGTGACTATTTGGTAACTGTATGACCTTAGCTAAAAGTCTTAATTTCTCTGGCCCTCAATTTATTCATCTTTAAAATGGGGATTATAGTAGTTTATACCTTTTAATGTTATTCTGAAGACTAATTGTCTTTATATATATGAAGTACTTACATAAATACTTGTAACATAGACATTGTATAAAAATAATAGCTATTATTTTATTTCCTCTAATACAAGTAGCCCATATGCAACATTTATACAAAAATGTAGGAGTTTTTTATTTATTTTTCAATCTTAAAATATTCAACTAGAAAAAGAGTACTAGATTGGGAAATAGGAAATCTAGAATCTAGTTCTGGCTCCATCACTAAATTATTATTGAATATAGTAAATTTTCTATTGAGGTTAAATATTTTCCTAAATCCATGGCTGTGATGTATGCATTTTTGAATGCTATCTTTACAGAGAGTAAAGATATAAAAGTCTAAGTCATCACAGATGCTAAATTAGTGGCTTTCTAATGAATGAGATGTTCACAAATGATTCTTCTCTCTAAGGTTGATTAATTCTTTAGCTCAGTGACACACATTCATCTTCCTGAGTTGTCTTTGCTCTTAAAAAACAACAACAAAAAACCAGCCAGCATGTCATTAAATGGTGATGGGAAATGATGGCTTACAAAGATCAGAATATTAGAAAAGTGGGACAGATGGGGACTGTATCAACTCCCCCTTCTGTTGTGCTACTTGAGCCTGTTTAAGTGTCTCTGACTATACTGTTCTACATTAAGTGTCTCTGACTAGACTGCTCCCTGTAAAGGAGGTCACTTCATTCCAACCCAGTGGTCTAGGAAAGGTCTGAGCAGTCTTCCAGTTTACCTAGGACATGCAATGCATAACCTAGGCTGCCTGCCTTTATTTTCCCATAGACCCTGTGGTTGTCTCAGTTTTAATTATTAACTTCATTAATACTAATCTGTGCCCAGAGTGGGTGTTCTGAGAGAGGGGACTGAGTTTTATGCTCTTTAAGTGGTCAGTACTCAGCACTTAACCACTGCATGAAAAATTGTTTGCCTTCTGTGAGTACATATGGTGAGTCAACTCAAATGCTTGTTCATCCAAGGTGTGTATTGGTCCTTTTTTATATATGGCTCCCTCTGCCTGGAATAAGTCCCCCTTTCTGGGCATTTAATGAGTCATTCTTTGCAATCCAACTCAGACATTGCTTACTCTAAAGTGTTATTACCCTCCACCCTGCAGATTTTCCCTTCTCTGTGCCGCAACAGTGTATTTTTTTACAGAAGTCAAAGATTTTTTCTATGGCTTTGTCTATATTCTTTGAAATGATCATACTAATTTCTTTTAAGTAATTTATTGATTTTCAAGTTATGTTTGCTCAGTAGGATGTGAGCTACTCAAAGAAGACAGAAGTACTTCCTTAATCAGTCTTCCCGCAACCTAGCGCAGACCCTCGCACGTGACAGGCACTCAATAATATTTGTTGATTTCAACTGCATGGAACCAATTTGAAATGCATTGAGTTCAGATTCATAAAGGAAATGCATCTTACTTTGAAGGGTTGCAATATAACTGATATGGTCAAATGAGATGGATAAATTACAAAAGATATACAGTTAACTTTTGACTTGGGAAAATGTTGTGATTTTTGACTATTTTCACAGTTTTTAAAGATCTTGTTGGGAGTTTTCTTCTCCTGGTCTTTTCTTCCTCTGTGCAAATTCAAGGCATCTATTTGTCCTCAGAAAGATTGAGATAATAGAAGGGAGAAGGACAATAGTCAATACTCAACCTTCAGTATCCAAAATAGGACATAAAGATTAGAGGAAGACAAAAGTCTTGCAAGCAGGTTTTGTTGTGTGAGAAAAGGAGATTTTCAAATTGAAGTATCTCCCTTTATATAGCAAAAGTAAATCTTGGCGAATTGAGCATAAAGCATGGCTATAGGTAGCAGTAAGAGAAACTCAGCATGTGACAAAGGATACTTCTTGACAAAAGAGACTTCTTATGAAAAGAGAATATATACTTAATAGGAAATTTGAGCTTTGTATCTACAGAGTATTTTTCCAAATAAGAGAAATGCAACAGAACAGAAAAGAGACTGTTTTAAATGAGAAGAAAGTGATACATTTAAGTGCCAACCCCTACTTCCCTCTTTCATCAACAGAAATAGGGACCAGAACAAGATAGAATCTGTTACAGAGAATAAAGTTGATATTTGATTTGTTTTTGTATTTTGCATCTGAATGTTGGCTCCGCTGCCCATTGTTTGGGCTGACACACAGCTTTCAAGAAGGAAGGATTGCCTAGACCAGATGGAAGTCTCCCCAGTCCTGCTGCCTGACCTTTGTGTGTAAACCATAGTTAAACCATCTAAAAGGCTTCAGGAAGGGCCTGGGAGTCCATCAGCAGCCATCAGACAAGAAAAGGTCAAGAATATGGGCTCTTGAGACACAGAGGCATCTGACTGATGAAATACAATGAGACCTATAGGGAACTGACATTAAAGTTTGGGTGATAACTTGATTACCCAACATGCTACATCACCAATTCAGAGCACAATGGTCATCAAGTTGCTGCTGGAAGGCAGTGCTTTCCACCAGAGGTGTTCGATAAATGCTGGGCTCCTGACTATTGATGGCCTCTTTTTTTTTTTTTAAATCTTGGCTTCCTTAATCTTAAGAAAATCTAGGCCATTAAATAAGAATTTCCTCAAGAATCTGGAAGTAGTTGTGTTCCAGTGAGTGGAGCATTCCAGTTAATAGATACCACTGGTAAGTCTTATTGGTTATCCAAGTATTAGAAATGCTATGTATTAGTTAGGGTTGTCCAGAGAAAAAGAACCAATAAAGAGATTTATTATAAGGAATTGTCTCACACAATGATGGAGGCTAAGAGATCCCATGATCTGCTGTCTATAACTTGGAGAGTCAGGAAAGCCAGTGGGGTAGCTCCAGTTCCAGTCTGAAGGCCTGAGAACCAGGAGAATTAGTGACAAAAATCCCAGTTGGAGGGCAGGAGAAGATCATGTTTCCTCTCAGCAGTTTCAGGCAGGAAGAATTCGTCCTTCCAATGCCTCTTGATTCTGTTCAGACTGTCAACAGATTGGTGGGCAATTTGCTTTACCCAGTCCATCAATTCAAACACTAATCTCTTCCTGAAATACCATCACAGACACACCCAGAAATAATGTTTAGCCAGATATAGGCAACCTGTGGCTCAAATCAACACATAAAATTAACCATCACATGGTATATGCTAATTCTTTAAAAATGATTAACCCTATGGACTTAAGTATGAGAAAAGATGGCTATGCTGGCTGCCTCCAAGTTGCTCTCAGGTCTAATCCTTTGTTGTCACTGCAAGGGGACCAGCCTCTAGACGGGAATTTTTTCCTCCCAAATTATCTGATAGATTAATTTAGTGACAGCTCTCTGATTCTTGTTGCCAGTGACAGTCTCAGAGTATGCAGGATTTCATTGCTCTCAGATTGGCACACTGTTTGAGTCTTCTATAGATGAAACATCAGCTCCCTATGCCAACTCAGCACTCACTCTAATCTGTCTGCTGCCTTGCACTGTGGAGCAGGGGTTTCATCAGCCCAACGTGATTCCCAAGAATGGTGGTTTTCTCTCAGATAAACATACAACTTTGTACCAGAAAAGCAGTCAAGCCTAGAGTGATAGACCCAAATCACAGCTTTGTCTCTGCCATTGACTTTGAACATAATCCTGTCCATCATTTTTCTCATTGGAAATATTAGGAGATAGCCAACATAATCGCTAAAGCTTCCCACATGCTCTGAAAATCAATTCAGTTGGTGTCATAATTGTGGTGGTGGTGCTAGGGGGAAAAATGAGTACACCTACAGTGGGACTAGATGAAGGGGGGGGGGGAATAAGATGAAACGCTTGCCACTACTCAGAGTCTAGTAGGAAAGGTGGATATTTAAACCATTAACCACAATATCCTGTGATGAATGCTAATTAAGGGACATATTTGATCTAACATATTCACACCATCTTATTAGCAAACCCAGTTGACTGCAAAATAAGTACCTGAGGTTAGGGGCTCTTTTAAGGACACAGATAACTAGTTCCCTTCAAGACAAGACCCATGACCTCTGCTCTAGGGCATTATCACAAAGTTCCAACAGACTGCACTAAGCAACATTTCTCAAAACAACAAAACAGAAGAAAGGGAGAAAGGCAAGAATTATAAGGAAGGAAAGAGGCCATAAGTTCATTTTTTGTATTCCTATTACCTAACACACAGCCTGACACATCACAGGTGTTCATGTACATGTTCATTCATTCATTCATTCTTTCAACTAGTACCTGTGCCACATGTTTTGCTGTTTTCTGGAACACAGTGGTGAATAAAGCATGCAAGGTCCCTGTCCTCAAAATAAGGGAGGGTGAACAATAGACTAGTAAACAAGCAGATAATCTAATATTTTGATAAACTGTCTGAAGGAAATGATGATGTGATCATGAGTATGAAGAGGTATACTGCATGAGATAGAGTGGTCTAGGACATCTCTCTGTGAGGTCTGAAGAGGAAACAATTTGAAGGTCCTGGTGAGAAATTTCTTGGTGCATGAGAATGAGCAAGGAGGCCAGACTACCAGGATCACATCTGCTGAGGAGGAGGATGGTACAACAGGTGTTTGCTGGTGGAGGCGGTGTATAGGTGAAGCATGTGTTGTCAGGTCAGAGGCTGATAACATAGGATTTTAGATTGTAGGTAGGTAGGTAGGTAGGTAGGTAGGAAAGAAGGAAGGAAGGAAGGAAGGAAGGAAGGAAGGAAGGAAGGAAGGAAGGAAGGAAGGAAGGAAGGAAGGAAAGAAAGAAGGAAGGAGCAAAGAAAAAGGATTGATTCATTTAAGTGCTGGCCTATATTTCTGCACTAGACACAGGAAAAAGTGTATGTTTTGGGGAATCTGCATCCTAAAATGTTATGCCGAATTTGATGACAGGTCAAAGTAGAGCAAGAGAGAAAATACTCAATTAGAATACAAGCTTTAAGAGAAGTGACAACCCATTTTGACAGCAATGGAGGTCTAGATAATTTGGGCAGTTAATCATTCCCTGTCTCTGATTCCACAGGGATGGAAGGGAAGATTTATCTTGAAAGATGAGTACGATTCACCACATGACAAAGTAGAGAAGTGCCTTTTAGACAGCAGAACAGGGTGTACTAATAAATGGAGACATGAGCAGCCTGCTCCATACATGCCAGTGTCTCCAAGCAGTTCAGCAAAACTAGAGGATAGGCTTAAAGAGAAGTGTTGAGTGACTGGATGGGAAAGTTGGTCATTATTTGATCAAGCAGTGTTCTATACGCTGAAAAAGCCTTTACCCCATTTTATGTATTTGAAATGGTTCTGCAGCCAACTGAAAATTACTTTCACCGGGTTTGTATCTGCCTTCATTATCCCTGGCATAACTTGTATATCATTTTGAAATTAAAAGAGCAACATGACCACTAAGGGATCTACTATTTCTAATGATGTGGGTGTTTAGAGTTCCCACTTCATACTCCTCTTGTCCTGCACCTGTCCACCCCAATAAAACACACAATTCTTAGAGCAGCGGATCTCAACCTGTGGGTAGAGACCCCTTTGGGGGTCGAACGACCCTTTCACAGGGGTCGCCTAAGACCATCGGAAAACACATATATAATTACATATTGTTTTTGTGATTAATTACTATGCTTTAATTATGTTCAATTTGTAACAATGAAAATACATCCTGCATATCAGATATTTACATTATGATTCATAACAGTAGCAAAATTACAGTTATGAAGTAGTAATGAAAATAATTTTATGGTCACCACAGCGTGAGGAACTGTATTAAAGGGTCGCAGCATTAGGAAGGTTGAGAACCACTGCCTTAGAGGGAACATTAACAAGGATTAATGATTCAGCAATTGTCTTATAAAAGTTGAGGAAAATATTAAGTAATCCACTGCAATACCAGTTTCGAATACTAGCCTCTCCTGCTCTCTCAAAAATATGTAATCAATTTTGGTCTCTTCTGCTAAGCAACTAAGAAAGGGAGACATATTAGATTTTCATTCCAACCAACTTGCAAAATACTGTTGTGTAGTTTAGGGTGTCAGATACACTTCTGTGCTAAATGAGGATTAGTGTCTAAAAGACATTTGAAGGTTCATGAACATGGTCTATCAGGAGCTACTGCTATATGTACTTCTACTAGCCTTTTACTAACACTCCTCTCACTGTGTAGTGCCCAAACTTCTATTCCTTACTAATGTAAAATTACACTGGGGAATAAATTGCAGATTATGACAATTGTAATTTGGTTTAACACTGTCGGCTAATAGGTTGAAAAGAGCTTGAATGAACCTTTGGAGATCCAAGTATCAGCCAGGTACTAACCCACACTCTTTTCAGCTTAGCTAAAAAGGATTTATTATTTCGAGTTCCTAGTGATAAGTAAATAGATATGTCAGATGTCTCAATGTTTTCTGTCCTGCACAAAGGGCTGAAGGACACATTTGGTCTATGGAAATGTGAGTCTGGATAGAGTACTATCCTATATAATAAAGAGCTAATATGCTAATTAGACCGAACAGCCAAACGACCTTCTGGATGTCCTTCCGGACGACCTTCCGGATGAAACTGGGCTGTGAGGGCCGCCCGAGGCTGCGAGGGGCTGCAAGGGCTGGGCCCCTTGCCAATTTTGTGCATCAGGTGTCTAGTCATTTAAATAATGCCTTAGAAATCAGCGAGCATTTTCACTCTGCAAGTGAAAATTGGAGAGTGCTGACCTACTCGGTGCCAGGTTCAAGTGTATAGGAAGATGAATAGACCACAGAAAGCTAAGGTTCAACTTTCCAGCCCATAATCAGGCAGTTCTGTGGGGAATTCCACCCTTCCTGCCTTTGAGTTGTAGCTGTGGGTAAGTTAACCTTCACAGCTTCATTTTTGCATATGAAAGTTAAGGATAATAATCAACAGTACTTTGTAAGGTTTTGTGAACATTTAAAGAAATAGCATAAGTTGAATGCTTAACATAGTAAAAATTATATTCGTTATTTAATTATATTAAGGAAACACCATAACCATGAAGGGATGATAATGATGATGATGATGATGATGATAATGATGAAGAAGAAGAAGAAGAAGAAGATGAAGAACTCATTTTCTATATCCAGAAACAGTGTCTGGGATGCTAAATTTCTTGGCTAAAGTTGCAAAAATCCTGAAGCCTTGGGTCTATTTTCCAAGCTCCAAACTTTATCTGTTTCCAGGCTCCTGGGCTTGCTGAGGGGGTTGGGGCCAGGTGTTCCTATGGAAAGGAACCTGTCAGTGCCCATAAGAATTTCCATTTTGGATGTTTTAAAAATGAAACTGAGGAGAAAGAGTTTCCAACTCATTTTTGTCCTGGCGAAAAGGCAAGTGTGTGTTACAAACCTGACTTACAAGGATTTGACAAGAGGAACCTTTTTACTATTTGAGTTACTAATGGGATAGCAAACAGTTCCTGTAATTTACTTTGTACTTTGATAATGTCTTGGCTCAAAGGGTTCACACAGACCTTTCCAAACATTAACTTATTTCCCCCTCCTAACACCTCTCAGGGGTCAGAGAAGGGTGGCACTCCCTTTGTTTTATGAGTGAGAAAACTGGGATCTGAGAAGGTTATGTGTCCTACCAAGGTCACCCCACAAGCACATGTGCTACCGAATCCACTGTTCCCAGCTACGGACACTCCTGGAACCCACACGGGGAACTTTGTCCAGGATGTTTTCCATGCTGGCCTGGAACTGCCACCACATTTCACTTGGGTTACCTTTCCATCCAGCTCAAGCAAGGTATCTAACAAACAAAACAAGAGCATGTTGCTTCTTCAGGACTATGAAGCTAATGGAGGTGAATGAATAGAAGCATATCTATGTATAAAACGTATTGGTTGCAAGCAAATATTACTTATCACATGAAGGGAGAGTGGTGGAGGTTGATTTATTTGTTTTAAAAGCTGGGTGGAACATTGCAGGGAAAATGTACACACATGGGCACCAGATTGCAGTACCTCATTGAATACCAGGGACAGTTAGATTCATCCAGTAAGGAACCACATTTACTGAGCTCTAGGTGCTACCTCAGAAGCTTTCACTTACGTGATCTCATTTAATCATCACACTATCCCTGGTTCCTGTACAATATTATGCTCATTTTTTAGATGGAGGAAGACAAAATGTTGAATAGATCGCTTCTTTCACATCCTTATTCAAAAGTCACCTTCCCAATAAGTCTTCTTTCAGGCAACCTCATCTAAAACCATGGCCTTTTTTACACTCAGGTGTCCTTCTCTGCTTACCAATCAATCAATTATTAGTTAATTATCTTGTTTATTATTTATCTCCTTCCATGAGAATATCATCTCCGTGATGGCAGGAAGCTTTGGCTAATTTGCTCACTGCTACATCCCTCGTGCAGAGAAGAGAGTACCCAATACACAGCAGAGCTCAACACATAGTTACTGAATGAATGAATGAATGAATGCGTTCATGTTTTGTCAGCTCATAGCTCTCTTAGTAGCCTACAGTTACAGTTGTGATTTTATATTTATTTTCAATCCCAAACCTTTTTCTCCATGTAGATTTTCATCATGTTGTTTAGTCAATATGGATTCCAACTTGGATTACTTCCTCTTAAGGGTTCTCTTCATCTCCACATTTCCTTTCCCTACAATGAGATTGAAAATAGGGTTCAAAAATAATTATTGGATTAATGAATGAATGCATTCATGTTTATATATATACCCTTACATATATAAGCATGTATATTTATAAACATATATACTTAGCATGTATAGAATGCTAACAAATAAGTATGAACATTAATATATACTTAAGAGTATATACTCATTATGAATGTACTTATTTGTTTATTGTATTCCCAACTAGAATGTAAGGATTATGAGAACAGGGGTTTTGCTGGTTTGGTTCACTGCTGTATTTCCTACATCTAATATGGTGTCTTGTGCATAATAGTCTCTCAGTACTTATTTGTTGAAGAAATAAAAAGAAAAAGTGAGGAAGGAAGCAAGGTCAAACACTTATACCCACCACACCATACATTTTTATGTCCACATTATATATGAAATGCTGTCTTTCTCTGAAGTTTTGAAAATTTATTCAACAGTTATGTATTGAGTGTTCCCAGTTCCTCACCCTGGAGGAAGGAGAGGACAACCAGACACTCCCGTGGATAAGATATATAGTATGTCAGATGGCACTGAGTCTATAGAATGCAATCACCCTTTTCTCCACCTCTTACTCCCCATTTTGTGACTAAAATGGACTGTTACTGAGAACCAGCTTAAATGGCCCTTGGCTGTTCCCTCTATTCATTTGTAGCCTACGAGCCTCTCTAATCCATCTTCTCTTGTCAGCCTCTGTTAGAATCTGAGTTTGAGATCCTTTGTCAGAATACTTTGTTCTTATCACATTATGGCTAACTTTATAGCTGCCTGTCCCTTTCATTAGCCCACAAGCTACTGAAGTTTATCATGTCTGTATCTCCAACTCTTAGCACATACTTGGCATGGAATAGTCACCACAGTTGTTTTATAAGAAAAGAAATTAAGGCTTGATAATCCTGTTACTATCTTATTTTTTGCTAGTAGAAGGCTCTTTTCCAGGTAGATGCATTGTCCAAAGCAATGTGTAATTGCAGAGAGGGGTGGAACAGAAATTCATTTTTTTTTAAAGAATTCTTAACACACCAGCCATTGTAGGACAAATAAACGACCTTTGTTGACCCTGAAGTCACTGTCTGGTTTAATTGATGGTGATGATGAGCCATGTTCACACACCAAGGGAAGATTTAATTTACTTGATGGTGTTTACATCATAGCTGCATAAGGCCAGAGAGTAGGCAAGATATATTAGGGGAAATAATACACGCAATAATAAAACACTATATCTTTAGCACTTAAGGGACTGAATACAAAATTATTAGCATGATTTGGCTCCATGGAATCACTTATTTCCAGAAAATGAGGTTTTTACAGTAAATGTGGGATATTTGAAAACTTGCCAACAATTCAAATGTCTAATTGCCTGTTTAAAAACTGATAATCTTTTTATCTGAATTTTAATACCATTTATGAGAACTTATTGAGTGTTGGAATTTTTTTTTTAAAAAATCTTTTTTTTCTGAAAGGGTATAGGAGACATTGGGAGGAAATGAAAGTTCTTAGCAGATAGCAAATACTTAGAAAATTGTCTTGTCGTACCAAGTATTTGCATAACAACCATCTAAGTATTTGCCTGCTTCTTCTCTCTTACTTTCTCCTTATTTCTTTATCCTCTCTTACCTGGTCTTCTGTTTCCTGCTTATTTATTTAACTTTTTATAATCTTAGATAGAGAGGAAGAGAGAGACAGACAGACAGACAGAGAGATATCAATTTGTTGTTCCACTTATTTTATGCATTCATTGGTTGATTCTTATATGTGTTCTGCTCAGAGATGGAGCCCACAACCTTAGCATAGGGGACGACACTCTAAAAACTGAGGTACTGGGTCAGGGCTCTAGCTGCATTTAAATTTGCATATCAAGATTGAAGTACATTCAGACTCCACTACATCTTGCCTTGTAACTGAAACACTAACAGAATTCTATGCTGTGAGTCTGTTGACATACAGTTACACTCAAGCCTGGCTCCAGGAACCACTCTAGCATCCTTGATTCACTTTCAGACCGGAAGTGATAAAATCACATTTACACCACTCTCCCATCCAATTCTACCTAGTTTTATGCTGATGATGCTGAAGGTCTGATACTGCTCACTGATAACACTATGACTATTGGGTTTATGGTGATAACTAGGAACCCTTGCATGTAAAACAGCTCAGACTGTTCACTGTTGCTGTTACCAGGCCAATGGTCTGGCAGAGTTTGGGCCTTTGAAATGTCAATCTGATTGAAATGCAAAGATGCAACAATGGAATGGTGGAGGTGGAATAAATTCCTGAGGTAATTTGCATACAACCTGTACTTTCACTCACTTGTTCCACTCCATGGAAATGCATTAGGCTCAGTGTATAGAACATCAGCCTGGGGACTGAAGGGTCCCGGGTTCGATTCCGTTCAAGGACACATGCTTGGGTTGCAGGCTCCATCCCCATTAGAGGGTGTGCAGGAGGCAGCCAATCAATTATTCTGTCTCATCATTGGTGCTTCTGTCTCTCTTCTCCCTTCCTCTCTGAAATCAATAAAAATGTGTGTGTGTGTGTGTGTGTGTGTGTGTGTGTGTGTGTGTATAATATTTAAAAATCTGAAGTGAGTTTGAGGATGGGTGACTGTGAATATGTGTGAGAAGAAATGAAATTAGAGGAGACAAGGGATAAGAAGCTAGAGTAGTAATAGTAAAAATGATAATAACAGTATACATTTATTATATTCTAAGATTGCTACCGACATAATGCCAAGAGCTTTGTATGTATCATTTCATTTAATCCTCTCAATAGCTCTATGTGGCAAGTGTTACTGTCATTCCCATTTTATAGATGATAGAATTACGGCTCAGTTTCGTATTCGATTAAATGTATACAACTATTCAGTGACAGAGCCTGAAAACAAATTCGTATTTTTTCAACTCCTGATTCTGTGTTCTTAACCATGGTAAACCAGTGTGGGGCCTTTTACCAACCACCAGTGGGTGACCAGAAAATCAGCTGCTCCAGATAGACCCACCCCTCCTCCAAACACCCATGCAAGTCCATCACCCTGCGGCTGCTGCTGTGAGAATAAGACGTTCCTAGAGGAACCAAGTCACCATGTGGGCTTTTCAGTCACCTAACGGACTTTGAGGGCACAAAAAATAACTTTCCTCCCACCTTCTAAGTTCTAGCTAGTAATCAAATTAGCATGGGACAGATGAACAGGAGAAAAATGTCCAACATTTATTACAGATGTATATTCAAGAGTGACAAGATATGATACCCAAAGACACATTGGACAGCTGAGTTTTACATGTCATTTTGGACTAAGGAGAAGAGGTACCAGGGCCTGGGATTTCAAAGGGAAAGCGGGTAATTTACAATAGATGAGGAAGAGCCAACATGTGATGAACCAATTCTTGCTTGGGAACCCAGGGACAATGGGGCACAGAGGGAAATCTAGCACACAGTTGTTTTCTTGCATCCTCCCATCTGCCACACTAACTCAGATAGGCGAAGGTGAATAATGTAGTGAGAACATGCTAAGAATTCCTTTCTGAAGCAGGTTCCTCTATCTCAGTGGTTCTCAACCTTCCTAATGCCGTGACCCTTTAATACAGTTCCTCATGTTGTGGTGACCCCCAATTTCATTGTTACAAATTGAACATAATTAAAGCATAATGATTAATCACAAAAACAATATGTAATGTATATGTGTTTTCCGATGGTCTTAGGCGACCCCTGTGAAAGGGTCGTTCAACCCCCAAAGGGGTCACGACCCATAGGTTGAGAACCGCTGCTCTATCTGAATTCTGTTAGGCAGGTAAGGTGGGAGGGCCAAAGGTTCTTTCTGAGGCTTTTGTTTTGTAATAACCAGCTTAAATCAATACGCCCAAAGTCATATTTTGGGGTGGCAAAACTTTGGTCCACTCAGGACCTACCAAATATTGGTGGTGTTTCCATTTGCTCCTTCCTAGAATGTGGAGAGAGTTCATGAAGTTGAATGTGTTATTAGGCATAAGAACACTGGGAGGCTGGATGACTCACCTGCGTGGAGGTCTTGGAAAATGAAAACAAAATGGTAACGATTCCAAAAAAATTACTGAGCACCTATTATGTTGATCACTTTACTTGAGCTACTGATAGATAGATAGATAGATAGATAGATAGATAGACAGACAGATAGATAGACAGACAGACGACATACATGTATGTGTGTGGGGGCATGTTTTATAAGAAACCACACAGACCAGGGATGAAGGCATTAATTTACTTTTAGAAGAAAAGACTGAACCTCAGCGGTGAGGGACAAGTCTCATGGTTTGAGGCGTGTCATAGAAACTTGCTTAGCTTTGGCCAATCCCTCTGAAACATGAATCGGTGAAATTGTGTACATGAGACTTTCTCTGGGCCGGGCACAAAGCAGTGCTCGTTACCCAGATGCTGAGCTAAATCTGGCCCCACCAACTGCCCCATGCCATCTTCATGTGGATGGGCACTGGAGGAGTTAAAGAGCGATGTTCTGCCATCCCCTGTGTAATTTTGGAGCCGCCATGAAGGTGACAGCATGCACTATTGGAATGAATTATCTTTGACACAGCAGAAGTCAGAATATAGCGTGCCACCTTAATTATGCTTTAATTGAGCTACAATGTACATCACCAGTTGGCATCGGCCCTTTGAAGTTCAGGCATTACCACCCCCCTCATGAGAATGTGTGCCGTTACCACGAGCATAATTGTTGGGGCAACTGACACCTTCCCAGCAGCAGATATTTCAGCAGGTAGTGGAGATAATTAGGAGGAGATTTTGATCTTGCTGACTTATGGTGAAAAAAAAAAACAACACAGTAAAAACAAAGCTATATTCAATATGAAGAGGAAAAATTGCTATCCTTTGATCCCTAACATCGTAATATGACAGGTAAACAAAACACTTAGGCAAATCATCCAGAATGGCAATTTTTTTTTCATTTGAAATGTTGTATGTGGCAGCCACATTGCCATTGCTTGGAAAAGTTAATTCACTTTGTTCATTCAACAAATATTTACCAAGTGGTAACTTGCACCAGGCACTGTGCTAGGCTCATGGACCTTTGCACTCAGCTGTCACAGTGTACTGGGGAAGGTGGAAACGTTTGTCCAGATAATTACAGTGTAGTGTGTTAACCATCAAACAAGGCGAGCAAAGGTGTCTTTGAAGCAAGGAAAGAGAGCATTAAAAGAGACTCATAAGGGTATGCATGATGAGGCCAAAGGTAGCCTCTTCGAGGAGGAACATTTGATCAACTGATCAAATAGGATTTAACTGTGTTAATAGGGAAAGCTGTTTCCTACTGAACAAAGAGCTTACAGAAAGGCACAGAAGCGTAAGGAAGCTCAGGGAACAGCAAGAAGTTCAGTTCACCACTATGTTAGTGTAGGCGGTAGTATTGTGAGAAGTGGCAATAAATGGGGCCAGAACAGTGATGTATCCTCTGCTGGAAGGTTTGTTCTTTAGTCTAAGGGAAATGAGAAATTTTGGGGTGGATTTTTACAATCAAATTTATATCTTTAAAAATCAGCAGATTGGATGATGGTTGAATTGAAGAGGGATGACTTTGAAGGCAAGGAAGTCAACTGGGAAGCTGTTTATAATCACCTGGAGAGAACTCCTAAGGGTCTGAACTAAGACAGTGGCAACACAGTGGAAATGGAAGATGGAGCTAGAGTAATATCTATCTTCTTAGAGGCTAAATTCAGAGTAGAATGAACAAAGAGCTAAATAGAGGCTCATATTAATGGAAATAGTAAAAAACCACATTGGCTTAATCTATAGGACGGAGGTGTTCTTGACAAAATCCTTTAGGTAGATTAGATTTTCATAAAATAAATCACATTTGAATATGTCAAAAGAGCTTGCTATTTAAAATACTCTTACTCTGTCTGATTAGAGTATTAATAGTAATAACTCTCCAACTTATTTACTTAATTTGAATTTTCATCTTTTGGGTTAGCTCAAAGCATGTTTTGCATGCCTTGGCCGCTAATTCAATTTTGTTTGGTCAAATGATATACTTCAGTATACCAAAAGGTGTAGATATCTCTCATCCACTGCAGTAGTGCTTATCTTCATTGCAATCAGTTTTAATAATGTTTTTGTTCATTTTAGTTGTGTACCTGTAACCTCAAGTTAATATGAATGATCAAGTCATTTTGTGAATGGCATGAAAGGTGATTTTCATGGAATTGTGGATGGATGGATGGATGGATGGATGCATAAATAAAAAATAAGTAGTGATAACTAGATAGATAGGAAGATAGAGAATTTATAGACTCTCACACCTTCAGTAAACTAAAAAATGTAATTTCATGTGAGGAACCTGAGGCTCAGAACTGAATAACTGAGCCATCACAACTGGACATAAATGAATTGGCATTCACATTACCTAATAAACAATTTAATGCCTCTTACCCACATCATACCAACAACAGGTGTATTAAAGATACTAAAATAATGTTATACTTCTATAGCAAACCAAAATAATAGCAAAAGAAAAGTCAAATGGAGAGAATGATAGTTCCATCCATATTCCATTAAAAAGGCTAATTTTAAAGTTTAAAAAGAAAATGGTTTTACATTAAAAAAAAACACCCAAGAAAAGATCACCAGGTTCTGTACATACATTGTTACATTTCATCTTCAGTCATCCTAACACATAGATATTATTCTCTCCCTTTTGCAAATGAGAAAATTGATATTTAAAGAACTTAAATGATGTGCCCAGCATCATCCACTTCTAAAAGTTGTAGGAAAGAGTAAACCCTAATTCTTCACCACTTCTATGGCCCTTTCTAAACACCACTTCCCCCACTGAAGCTGAGATTCTGAAAGCCAGCTCTTGGTACTCTGATCTGAAGACTCCCCATGCATGCCTTCTGCTTGCCTCTATGGAATCAGTTTGAACTACTCTCCAGGGAGTAATTGAGTGAGTCACTGGAATAGTTTCTTATTTAATAGGTTGAAGATAATAGATAATTTTTTTCCTAACAGTTTCAAATGCAATGTTTTAAAGAGCTCAAAGCTATGCATGGACATTTGTTGCAAATCTCTCAATTACTTAATCATGTTCTTATGAATGAATACAAGAAGAAAACATACCGGCTCAGATCAGTGGTCCATTCTGCCCAGTGTAGGGCACTAAGGCTGACAGAAAAGGATCATTTGTCATTTGTACTCCATGATGTCAACTTCAAAGGATTTTGCAGCTGCCCAAGCAGGTCAAGCTTGTCCTAATTACAAATTGTAACTCAACCACTCATCATTTTAGCACAGCCCTTTAGAATGTATTGCTATAGATTTATGCAGGTTATATTCACTTAGGCATCTGCTCACTTAAAAACACTTATTGAGTGCCTTTTGTGTGTTAAGCAACTTCCAAGGTATGATTAAGACCTATTGTCCTTCAGAAGCTCAGGTAAACAGATGACTGCTGTGTAATTGCAGAGGTTATGGTGGAGAATAGTAGGGAGCACTATAGAGAATTACAGTATGGGGTTGCATTTCCCTGTTGGGGATGGGTTGTCTCAGGTACCATGTCCCCTTTATCCCAGGCCCCAGAACAAACACACAGAAAACAAGATATTGTTGGGCTTTACTTTTAATAAAGGGAGAAACTCAAATATATCACAAACTCTATCAAAGTTGAACTTCGAGGTTTCATTTACAGAGTCCATGTGAGATGGTCTAATATTTGAGCATCCAAGCCTTTACCCATGTTCCCACATCATTGGCGTTATAAAAAGGACACAAGAAGATATGTGTATACCAATTAAGCAGTCACTTCCCATTCCCCACAACCCCTTTCCCCTAACAACCACTAATCTGCTTTCTGTCTCTATGGATTTACCTTTTCTGATACTCCATTTCATTGGACATTTGTACTTTTCATTCATGCTACAAGTAGGTGCTGACCACTTATTTGTGGCAGTAGAAGACTTAAAACATGGTCCAGGTTGTGAGAAAAAAAAAAAAAAACGGGAAAAGAAAGTAGTCTTCACTGATGACCAACTATGGCATTTCTTTTCTGTTAATTCTTCACTGTTAATCTTCACAACACCCTATTCTAGAGTAAATAAAATCTTCTATGCTTTAAAAACTGAGACAATGTAGCCTCAAAATGGTGCCTTAGGTTGGGTTTCCTGGAAAAAGACCCTGCCACAGAGATGTGCATGCAAGTTTTCTAGGAAGTGCACATGGAAACCACACCTGTAAGGAAGAGATGGGAGAGGGATAGACAGACAAGTTGATGCTGTTACCACAGAGACCTCAATTGATTCTACAAGGAATCTGAACTTGTTTCAGATTGAGACAAGGGGCTGGGAGAAATCCAAATAACTATACCAATGGCATTCTTTTATTCATTTCTTAATATAAGTAATCAGGGAGGAAGAGCAAAGTCACTGATTTCCTTTACTTGCTCATTTTTTATTCATTCATTCACAAACACTTAGAAATCCCCTACTGTGTGCCAGAATGTACTCTAAGTGATATGTAAATTCTGAATATTGATTAAGAGTACATTTTCCCCCTCTGAGGACCTTGCAGTCCAGCCTTGGGAATGGCTAGCTGAGATCTTTGAGAACCATGTACACACCTATTGTAAAACTTACACCAAATTAAAACAAGGAAAGGCATCATCTGCAAACAAATTTTCCCTCAAGGCCACAGGAAATCCCTGAGGGACAAGAAGGAACTTGTATGGACCCAAGTATTCCCTCCTCCCTTGAAAACCACTCTTTGTGGGTAGGAACTAATTAAAGAGTATGCCGTTCTGTTTCATCTCCTCTGTTTGATGGATTTGGCTCTGCACAGGACAGTGGCTTGGATTGCTTCTGAATTTGCCTTTGCATCAGCTGCAATCTTTAGACTCTTCTCTCTGCCACAGGGGGGGAAAGTGTTCTTGGTATGAATAATAACCCCTTAAATGAAGTGACTAAAGAAAGTAGATTAGAAAATAAAGGTCGATCTAAATAAAAGTGTCATAATAGGTAAGAAGTCGTGCCAGTATTTTTCCACTGGGACCCTTAGCCCACGAACCATCAATATTTTGGGATTAAAGTAGACAATGTAATTAGCATGACACCATTTGCTAAGACCTCCTTGGACATAAAAAAAGCACAATTCTGTTTTCAGAGCATCCTTGTCAGCAGAATAATGTGAACCAAGTATCAACAACTAAAATATTTAATAAAAACAAGGTGAGGATTCTTTTCAAAGTCATCTGATTTGAAACAGATATAACGTACAAATACCATGTTGACCTCTGAACCTACTGTTATAAACCTGTGGAGTCTACTACTACATGTACTGTACTGCCTTGTAAATGAGAGTTTAAAAAGTACAATTTAGGTTAAGAGAAGAAGAGGGAGTTGACATTCAAAGTGTGTCAAACTGAGGTTGAATTATGCTAATCCAGTTTCTTAGAAGCACCCAAGTCAACAAGCTCATTGCTAAAAGAGAGCAAAGGAAAAACCCGAGAAAACTAAGAATAGCTCATTCATGAACTC
Organism: Myotis lucifugus; assembly: GCF_000147115.1. Lineage (NCBI taxonomy): Eukaryota > Metazoa > Chordata > Mammalia > Chiroptera > Vespertilionidae > Myotis > Myotis lucifugus. The sequence continues at coordinate 2,231,582 of NW_005871161.1, forward strand.
ATTTGTTCATTTGTATTGAGACCTATTATATCCACACTCTCCTCTAGGAACTGGGGATAAAATGAAAAATATAAGAAAAAAGTTCTTATTTTCTTGGAAGTGTTTTTTAAGTAGAGAAGAAAATATAATTATCAAGTGTAAAAGGAAATAATGCCCATATAATATTGAAGACTCATAAGGTCTATGAAAAAATTAAAGCACAGACACAATACGGAGGATAATAGCAGGGCCAAGGATTTCAGATGAATGGCAGGTATTGGCTTCTCAGAAAAGGAACACTTGAAGGAAGAAGAGGAAGCTTCTAGGGCAGCGGTTCTCAGTCTGTGGGTCACGAGCCCTATGGCGGTCGAATGACCCTTTCACAGGGGTCGCCTAAGACCATCCTGCATATCAGATATTTACATTATGATTCATAACAGCAACATTACAGTTATGAAGTAGCAACGAAAATAATTTTATGGTTGGGTCACAACATGAGGAACTGTATTTAAAGGGCCAGAAGGTTGAGAACCACTGTTCTAGGGGAATAAATGGCGAGCAGACGCTCTAAGAAGAGAAAACAGTACAAGAGCCCTGAGGTGGACACAAGTTTGGCATAGATGAGGATGCTCTGGCAAGCCAGCTAATGGTTTCTCACAGGGCTGTGTGCCCTGGTGTATGGTCTCCCGGTTGCCTGTTCCTAATTTTCCCAGAGACGCTAGATGGGAGGTCCAGGAGTTTAGTGAGCAAGAGGGAGAATGGCAGGAGATGTCACTGGCAAAGCCAAACTATGATGTCATTGGTTTCTGAGAGGGATGCTGCCACTTAGGTCAGAGTGATCTATACTATTCTGTATCTAGTCCCTGCTTTACATAGAGCTTCAATACCTTCTCTACAAAACAAAGACACTGGACCTGATGCTCCATAAGGCCCCTTTACCCCACACTCTGCCCAATTCTATGAACCTACTGTTTAAGGTGCAACTTAATTGGGTGCCTTAGTACTTCAGACTCTGGAAGTGCCAGGGGCTAATCCCATCGCGTAATGTTTGTTTAGGCTAAAATAATTAAATCAATTACCTTTTACACAATAGCCAGCAAGCATTTTTTTTTTTTTAGTGAAATGAGTAAGGGAATTTGAAAACCAAACATGATGGATAAAAAAGATAGAGAGTAGGTGTGGGTCTTTGTCATGGGTGAAGAGCACCAGGCCTCATTTGCACCAGGTAGTGGCTGACTACATGAACTTTCTGGATTTAAAATATTGAGCATATTATTCATAGGGACCAATTATGGATTGTCAGGAATTTTTAAATAATGCAAATAATTGAATAAGAGGTAGACCATCCATTGAATGATGAACATGTCTACACTTTCAGAATACTGAAGAAATATATTTGCATTTAATTTAACTGTCCAGATTAAATGGAAGGTTACCTCGTCATTGTACAAATGAGTAATCAGAAGCCCAAAGTAGCTTTAAAATGCTTAAAATTATTGATTTCCAGCAAAGCCAGGACTAGAATTCAGGTTTCCTGATTCTAATTCCTTTACTTTTTGATGAGTGTAATTAGGTGATATTATAAATATGTTTAATTTGATATTCAGGACTGATTCCAGAAAGCCCTGATTTCTTTTGTACCATCCAGACTTCTCTTAACATAAATTGTTCTTTTATGTTAATTAGTGAAGATAAATCAGTAACGCAGCCCCATGGGTTTGTCAGGAGACCTGAGGTTGGATTTGCAGCCCTCTCCACCCCATCCTAATGGTCTTAGTTGTGCAGTGTACCATCTGCATAGCTGTCTGTAGCAGACCTGACACTCACCCACCAACTACTTTTGGCCACTTGAAGACCATGGATTTAATAATTTTTGACAAAATAGCAAGAGGAGAAAGTAGAATAAGCATTTCTTATATTTGATTTGTGCTTTCCACTATAGTTTATACTATTTTAGTTGATAGAGGGAGCAATATTGTGAGAGAGCACAAAGAGGGGATTGGTGTCCCTAATTGATTAGTGAGGAAATGAAATGCAGAGAGGTAATGTGACTTATCCATGTTCACCTAGCCAGGAATTTCGGAAAATGGATTTTGATCCCAGATTTTCTGACGCCCAATACAACTCTTTCCCCATCTCATCTCAGTAAGAAACTTAAGCCTGCTAATTCTTTTTCTGAATCTTTAAAGCATGGACAAGAGTTAAAAGCGTGAGGTCTTGGGAAAGGCGCTAAACTGTGAGCTGCCAGGGTGTTCAACTCTGTTCTATGGATTTCATTTTTCTGTGGAATCTCTGTGTTCTCTTAGGTTGAACCAGTTAGCTGTTCCCACACCTGGACTAATGCTGCAGGCAGAGAAGTACATTAGAATCAGCTGCACACTCATTCTTGTCTATTTGGAGCTCCCACCCATCCAAGTGCAGGGAAAATGACCATGTTACTTATGAAACACATACTTGTAATTGAACAACAAAAACAATTATGTTAATTAAAAGAATTGCTCAGGTTTTGGAACACAATGAAAGAGATGAAAAGTTATAATAATTTCAGCAAAACAAACTGTTATATTTAAGAAACAAAACTCCCCACACTCTGTATTATGTTTATAATGCCACATAAGCATTGGCTAATAACCCTTTTCACTTCTGAGCTCTTTGTGTCAGCATTATGGGAAGGCCCAGAGAATGCAGTGAGCTCCTGGGTGGAGGGCAAGACCATGCATTCTAGCATGAAAAAATGGGGAGAGGGTGTGTGGAGGGAAGAGCATTCTGATTAAACAGAAAATTGCTCTGTAAAGAGTCAAGTACTGAGAGTAGTAGCTTATATCAGCATAAAATTTCATCTAACTTCTGTTCAACTAGACTTTGGAAGTGTTGAGATTCAATAATGTCTAAACAAGCTATTATTCTACCAACAAGACTTGTTCAAGTATGTTAGATTAACTGGAATGACTCCAATTCTGCTACTTACCATTGCTCAGGGAGTCTGTCCAAGCTCTGAGTCCCAAGCCTTGCAGAGTCCTTATAACATTTCCTTCAATGTGCATTTCTTTCTTTCTTCAGGACTGTCCCCTTAGAACAGACTTTTAAAACTCCACATCCAGGGCCCAGACCCCAATCTGGGACCCAGATATCCTATCCAAAACCCAGACCTCCATCCAGGGCCCAGACCTCCATTATATGGTCTAGACCTCCATCATAGGGCCCAGAACTCCATCCCAGGGCCCAGAACTCCTTCCCAAGAACGAGACTTCCATCGGGGGCCCAGATGCGCATCCCAGAATCCAGTCCTCTATCCAGGGCCACAATCTCCATCTAAGGTTCAGAGCTCCCTCCAGTTCCCAGAACTCCATCCCAGGACCTAGACCTCCATTAGGGGCCCAGACCTCCTCCCCAAGAACCAGACCTCCATCTGGGGCCCAGATCTCCATCCCAGAATCTAGTCCTCTATCTGGGGCCCAGATCTCCATCTGGGGTCCAGACCTCCATCCCAGGACCCAGACCTCCATCCAGGGCCCAGATCTCCATCCCAGACCCAGGCCTCCTTCTCTGACCCAGACCTCTATCCTAGGACCCAGACCTCCCTCTGGGGCTCAGACCTCCATCCAGGTCCCAGACCTCCATGCCAGGGCTCAGACCAACATTCCTGAGCCCAGACCTCCATCCCGGGGCCCAAAGCTCCTTCCCAGGGTCCAGAAATCCATGCAGGGCCCAGAACTCCTCTTTGGACCCAGACTTCTATCCGGGTTCCAGACCTCCATGCCAGGGCCCAGACTCCATACTGGGACCCAGACTTCCTTCCCAGGACCCAGACCTCTCTCCGGGACCCAGACTTCCTTCCCAGGACCCAGACCTCCATGCCAGGACCAGACCTCTATCCTGGGGCCCAGACTTGCAACCCAGAATCCAGTCCTCTTTCTGGGGCCCAGATCTCCATCCGGGACCCAGACCTCCATCCCAGGACCCAGACCTCCACCCCAGACCCAGATATTCTTCTGTGACCCAAACCTCCATCCAGCGCCCAGAGCTATATCTAGGTCCCAGACTTCCATGCCAAGGCCCAGACCTCCAACCCAGAATCCAGCCCTCTTTCCAAGACCCAGATCTCCATCTGGGCCTACCTTCACCTCAAACTGAGATTCTGGCTTCTCCTCAACTCTGTACTTCATAACGAGTGGCTAGCCCTGCCCTGGCACACTTGGCCCTGCCTCATGAGTGTCTTGCCCAGGTCAGGGCTGTGGTATCCCTCCTGACCATGAAGGAGAATTTGGATGAAAGCACTGTGGCCATTGTGAGAAAGTTATTCAGACTCTTTGAGAAGAGAAAATGAGTTAGAAAAGCTACAGGCTTCTTCTTAGAGGCAAACTCAGATATCTATCTATCTATATAAAAGGCTAATATGCAAAGTGTCCCCGCGTGAGTGCAACCAGGATTTCTATCGCTCACTATGAGGTGCACTGACCACCAGGGGGTGGCACGGAACAAAGGAAGGCCCTGGCCAGCAGTTGGAAGGCCCCAATTGGTCCTGATCGCCAGCTAGGCCTAGGCACCCTACCCGTGCAGGAATTTTGTGCACTGGGCCTCTAGTTAAAAGATAAAATACTTAAAATTGAACTATAAGAAACACCTAACAACTTCTATTAGCTAGACTCATTTTGGAATGAATATATTCTCTCTGTTCTATTAAAGTATTGAAAATCTCTGTTTGTTTGACTAAGACACAGGTTTTACTATCCGTATAAAGATACAAATGTACAACTGTATTTTCTTTTTGGTCTTTGGTGGAGGATGAGTGGCAACATCTCTTCTAGAGAAACAGTAAGGCTTCCTTGCTCTTATTCAAACTCTAGGGACAACTAAAGTCTGCCTACTGTCTCCAAATGAATAAGTTGATATATTTTCACAAGATTACAGGAACACTTTAGCTGTTATTGATCATGTTTAAGAATGATGACAAATGCAGCAAAGTATATGAGAGATTGTGTTCTTTAAAATTGAACTTGAAGCCTAGGTATGCTTCATGATAGTTATGTTGATAAAACTTGCTATTGTGAAAGGAAAGTCTTAGCCCAGTTGGCGTGGCTCAGTGGTCAACCTATGAACCAGGAGGTCACAGTTCGATTCCTGGTCAGGGCATATACCCAGGTTGCAGGCTTAATCACCAGTGTGGGGTGTACAAGAGGAAGCCAATAAATGATTCTTTCTCATCATTGATGTTTCTCTCTCTCCCCTCCTTTCCTCTCTGAAATCAATAAAAATATATTTTTTAGAAAAAGGCAAGTCCTAAAGCCACACTCCTTCTTCCACAGCTGGTGGCAAATGTCTAGTCACACTCCTCATTCCTGTGGAGGTGATCACACTGGTGGTGAATGTCTGGTGTATCAGAATGTGCAGCCACGCCACCCCACTACCGCTCATTGGCCTCTTCCTTTTATGGCAAGCAATTTTGTTGAGCAGTTTTGGAAAAATTTTTGATAACTGACCTGCCAATATAAATACATAAATTGTAGGCCACTAACTTTGACTGGTAGATTCATCTTCTTAATGACAGTTCATCAACCAGAAATGAAACACTCAACTGTAAAGCCACTGCATTCCCAGAATCAAACCTCATCATTTGGGAAGCAGATAGTCATAGCACCTGCGTGGACAAAGAAACACGAAGTTCCGTATTAGTTCCAGGGACAGCATGGCTGCATTGTGAACAGAATGAACAAGGCCAGAGGAATTTTAGAAAAACAGATGCATAGAGTGTGCATGTGTATTGAACCTCAGCAGAATGGCTGAGGGAGCCAAGTTGTAATGGGCCGACCCGGGCTCTGATCCTGGCCTTGCCACTTCTGAACCGCCTGTTGCGGGGCAGTGTGTGCTACGAGCCTGTTTTCCCATCTGTAAAAGGAGAGGTAGAACTTGTCATAGGGTCTTTACAGATATGAAAAATCATATCTGTAAAGTTTCTAGCACCGTTCTTGTCATTTAATCATGCTGGCTATTCTGATTTTCTTTAACTTAGGAGAACAAAGATCTACATGCTGAAGTCACTCAAGGAAATTGACAAGAATGCTATCCATTTGAATAACCCCCAGACCTCTGATTTATAAAGCACATGGTGGAGATCATGAGAGGAGGAGAAAGCTCTAGTTTTACAAACAGAAAGCCTGACTTTGAATGTTTCCCTGTGTGAGCTTGAGCAAGTTGTTGGTCCTCTCTGTGTCTCTATCACAGAGGAATGATGATGCCTACCGGAGATGTTGTAATAGACTAATGAGAACATGTATGCAAATTAACAAACACAGCGCCTCTAAGGAACAAAGAGGCTACTCAATAAATATTAGTCTCCGCGCCCTCTTTCTCTTTCCTCAGACTCTGAGGTCATAGTTTATAATTTGTCTAAATGGGAGACTTGAGCAACATTTTTCAGTGAAGTTTTAGGTCAAGACCGTTTGTCCCTAAAGCCAGTTCATGAACCCCTATTTGAAGGGCTTAGGTTTTTGTATCCATTGGACAGATTTTCATCCCAAGCGGCTTCAGACTGCGTCTGCGGTTCAGCTTCATGCTCAGATGCAGTTCGTGGATCTAACATGGCGCTTGGCTGATTGGAACAACACCACCACTTCTCACATTTCACATTTACGGCCTTGAAGTAAAGTGTCTGAGATCAGTTTGTGAATCTGAGTCATCTCCTCCAGACTCCAGACCTGTCTGGAGAAAATGTCACCCCCTTTTTATTGGAAATGCCTGAAGGCGTAAGTTGTTACTGAGTAAGTTTCTCACCCACCGAATCTAGCCTCTCCTCCTCTTGATTCAGCCTGTTCTCAGGAAGCTAACTGACAATTTCTAGTCAAATTAAGTGGACCAGTGAGAGATTTTATTTTGCCCACTGTTTTGCTAGATTTTAATAAGGTCTGCTGGTGACTAATGTGTTCCAGTTTCAGGCAAGGACAAGATAACCCTTCCCAGAAAGCTGGTTCACATTTTTTCAAAGATAGAATTGGGCTATGCAGCTGAAAGATCAGTTAGGGATTTCCATTCTGGTCGAAAGTCTGATAAATGTATGCTAATTTTCAAATTCAGGGCTGACTTGGACTTCCCTAGTGCAAGGAGAATCTGTTTAGAAGTCAGTGGAAAAATTAATTACTTCCTGGTCAAAAAAAGAAATGTATTCACTTATTTTAAAAGTGAAAGAGATCTGGAAGTCAAACTTCCTTTTCAGCTCGAACCTGTCAGGCGACAAGTGCTTTCTTAGCAGAATGTTTTTTCTCTACAGCACACAACATAGACTGAATGCTGGGTGTATGACCAGACCCGGCATTAGTGCTGTAATGGAGTGTCAGCATGTTTCTATTCAGCATTTAGAAAACGATTTGCATCTCCCAGGGAAGTGTTTGAATAGCTTTCCCAGCACTCCAGTTCCGGGATGCTTTTCCTCAAGGAAGTTCAATGCAAATGTCTGGCTTTCAATCTACCTTACTAATCTAGCTTTACAATTAAGACTGAAAGCGTTCAAGGACATGTGCCAAGTTACTTAAGCATTTCTACTGCATCCACCTGCTACAAAGTGTATATTGGGGTGTGTGTGTGTGTGTGTGTGTGTGTGTGTGTGTGTGTGTGTAATGGTTCGCAAAGCTTGCCATTAGAGTCTGCATCATTATGGGACGTGCCTTTTGTTCGTTTTTATTTTGATTCCTTCAGTGCAGTGATTCAGATTCAGATTTAGTTAATATTTGTAGGCTTTTACTCTGTGCCAAGCAGTATGTTTGACACTTCACTGATGTCACCTCATAGAAGCCTTGCATTGATTGCTGAGGCATGCATTATTATTTCCATGAGCTGTGGGGGTTAAAATGACTTACCAAGCTCACATAACTCTACATGGCCAGGGCAGGAACCTGGGGAATTACAAAGCCCGGATTTGAACCCAAGTCGTCCCAAGCTAGGCACTAATTGTACTTTGCCAAACCGGTGTTCAATAAAACACACTCCTATTGCAGAAAGAAACCCAAAACAACCCAAGAATCCTATGGTTAAAGAAGTTTGGAAAGCACAAAATAAAAGTGAACTGGTTTCTTAAACATAAGATTTTCTTAGAACCAAGGATGATATTTTATATTATCCAGGAAGAGCCTATGCTTAGATCATGTCCCAAACCTTTTACCAGTGGAATCCTTTCTGTAAGGAGCCATTTACAGGGTTCAACACACATTGGGGAATGTTGCCTAGGAGCATTCTGAGCCGATTTTCTGAGCTTGTCATAGTCTCAGAGTGGCAGAGCTCCTTTTGGTCTATAACACAATCCCATTGTTGATGTCTTTAAAGGTGTAACTGGGGAAGCATGGTCTACACCTATAGAGCCATTAGGAGTCTGTAGAGTACAGATCCTGCCAAGTTTATTGTGAGCACCTCTGCTTATCCAAGAGCGTCACTAGGATCCTTCACCTAGATTCATGTATTTGGAAATGCCTATGTAGTGAGCTACAGACTACATCAGTGATGGCGAACCTATGACACGCGTGTCAGAGGTGACACGCAAACTCATTTTTTTGGTTGATTTTTCTTTGTTAAATGGCATTTAAATATATAAAATAAATATCAAAAATATAAATCTTTGTTTTACTATGGTTGCAAATATCAAAATTTCTATATGTGACACGGCACCAGAGTTAAGTTAGGGTTTTTCTTTTTTTTTCTTTTTTTTAAATATATTCGCCATCACTGGACTACATCTTCTAAGAACATAGGTTCCAAGAGCCACAAAGGGAGTTTTTATGTTCCATTTTGTGGTTCTCTGCTAGAACTTTATAGGAATCAAAATTCTGGGAAAGAACAGAGTCCTGTTCTTTTCAGGACTAAATGTCATGAGGATCTTCTCTTTTTACATATGTGTCTGAAGGAGAAGGAATCCTTCATGAGCTCATTCACTCCCAAATCAGCTGAAGAGGAATCGAGAGAAGGGAGGTTACAGAAGAAGCAGATTTCCAATATGCAATGATGATAAAATCCATCGAACTTCCTGAATCCCAGATGTCCTGCACTTTGGGCTGGTGTATGCGGATTTGCAGATGTGATGGGAACTGGAAGTCATGGGGGGAGGGACAATCTTTTCATCAGTTAACCGTTGTTAGCAGCAAATGAAAATGTGAGACAAAGAAGTTGAAAAATGACTAATTCCCTTACTTTGGGTTATTGTACCCCCTCTCTGAAGATGTCACTGCAGCTGCACTTCTTTCCCATGTGTGAATGTGGCTAGAAGTCATGATATGTTCCATACCAAGGGCATGTTAAGTCTGTCCTCTGCATGATTGGACACAGTGGCTGATGGTCCCCAACCTTACTCACTGTCAACCCTCTGCAGCGGTCTGTTCACACCCTCAGCCTCTTTCCTTCCATTGATCACCTCCCAGACCCAGAGTACACTGTTTAGAATCATGTTAACTAACTACCATCCCCAAGACTTTTGTCTTTGAAGTTTTTTTTTTCAAGTCTTGGTAAATATAGACACACACATACACATACATAGCCATTTGCAATTGCATTCCTATATATACATCTTAACATATGTTCATATAATGCATGTTAATCTGTGTCAGTAGCTATTATGTGACTTCAGTTATCCATCATCCTGAGTAAATTGGGAAGTTGAGTATAAACAATAGAATTGTCCTGCCCATACCATCCCACTAAACATTTGATTTTGGGCAAGAAACTTGACTTCTCCAGAAGATCAATTCTTTCTTTGGAAAATGGAGCTGAAAATAGATACCTGACTGTGTGGATATGAATTTTAATTATGCATTTAAAACATTCTGCAAAACCTGACAATATGTAAAATGTCGCTATCTTATTCATTATTTAATTTAGCAAAAATATATTATGAATCTATTATGTGAGAACATTAGGCAAGGTCTGGGGCTCAAATGTAAAGAAAGTCATCTCTACCTACAGGGACCTCATATCTATGATAGAAGCTCCTAATGCAGCCATGCTTACCTGACCTCTTAGTAGTATTTAATAATACTTGAAACCCATTTCCCTTGTGTTATAAGAAATGGCAGTCTAGGTGTTCCTTCTCTTGCCCTTTCTTCCTTTTCAGTTGCTTTGCCCAACTAAGTCCTTTTACATAGTGTTTAGATGTTGAAGTTCCTAAAGGATTGATCGCAAGCCAATTATTGATCTGTACTTTTTTCTACACAACCTTATCTATTGGCTTTAAATTTCATCTCTATGTCAAGGCCCCTAAAATTTTTATCTCTAGCTAGAAGTGTGATTTCTTACATTTAAGACTATTAGTACAACTTATAGGCTTTCAAACTAAACATGTTTATATTGGAAATCTTGACCTGCTGTTGTAAATCTGTTAATACCCTTATTTTTCCTAGTAAATGTTGCCTCCATCCCCCCAGCTGACAGGACAAAAACCTAGCCATTGTTAGTTATACCTTCTTCTTATTATGAATCTTGTAATCTCTACTGCAACCATCCTGGTGCAAGCCACCTGAACCTTGGCAATGACCTTCTAACTTACCCTACAGATTCATCTTTCTAAAAAATAATGTACTTTCTTGCTGGAATCCTTTTGATAACTTCCCATTGCATTTGGCAAAACAAACAAACAAACAAAAATTCCGTAACATGGTACACTTGTCTAGGATGACCTGGCTTCTACCTCACTTACCAGTCCCATGGGGATCACCACCTTGCTGCCCTCCAATAACTTTAACCTTCTTTTGGGGCCTCAGGCACAATCACTCTCCTGCCTCAGGATCGTAAATTTGCCCCAATCTGCCTTGGAGCCTTGCCCTATCCAATGTGTCTTCACTCAGCTAAGACCTACACACACTTTCAGGTTTAGCTCAATGCCACTTTTTCAGAAAAGCTGCCCTGACTCACCCATGTAATGGAGATCCCCCGTCATTCTTTCTCATGGGAGCCTGTACTTTTCTTTCATGGCACTTACACTGAATTTCTATTTCTATTTATTTCCTTACTGTTCATCTTCCCCATTTGAGAATAAACCCCATGAGGGAAGATATGAAACTATTTACAATTTTAACTACTCGGCCCCTAGCACAATGCCTTGCAAATAGCAGGCATTTAGGATGCATTTACAGGATTAAGTAATGACATTTTTATGATGACCCAGATCATTGAAGCCTAAGCCTTTAAATCCAAGTTTTTAATTAAAATATTATGAATGATAATTTTTATTAATCATTTATACAACTTCTTACATCAAAGTAATAAAACACAACATCTTTTTCTTGAAGATCTAGGTAACCAAGGACACAAAACTAAATCTAGGCATGACTTACATTTAAGGTAAAAAACCAATTATGCTAGCATAAGTTACAGAAAGGTGACCTTCTAATAGTTAATATAAATACAACTCAGGGGTTTTAGTTTGACTATAAATTCAAAATGAGGCAATAGTGGAATGTGGCTGACAGACATTAATACAGAAACAAGCTATATTAGTAGAACTATAGACACTCAGATAAGACAGGTGAAAATTCAGCTCTGTTCTGGACCTAAAATACCCATGTATTTCAGGATACCAGCATTGAAAAGGTGCATTCAGAAACTGCAGGTATCAGAGGAAATGGCCAGATGCAGAGGGGCCATCTTATCGTCTCCTTGGGTTTTCTCGGTCTCTGGTATTGATATTCTTTAGGACTCTGAGTCCATTTCACATCCACTGTCATTAGATTGGCAGCCTCTGGGGCAAATTCCTACACTCTCATTGTTCCAGTGACTTACCATCAGCCATTAATTTCCCAAATCGAAATTGCTTCCCCAGACCTCTCTGAGAGTTTCAGATGTCCTGATGCCTGCTGGGTAGCCCTCTCCTGGTATCTCAAACTCAAGCCAGCACCTCTGCCTAATACAGTCATCCATTCATAGCAGCACCTTCCACCTGCCCCCAAATCAAAACCCTAACAGGACCTTAGCCTCATCTTCCTCAGTTCTCACACCTCTGAAGTGAGGAGTGATACATCACTGGCTCACATCAAGATGTGAGTGGTCCACCAGCCTCTAGGAACATTTCAGAGACGATTCTTGCTTTCAGTGAGGGATTGTACTTCCGAATGACTGGCAGAATTATAAGTCAGAGGTTCTTACAACCTCATTCTCAAATTTAGTTCATTTTCTAGAGCAGCTCACCAAACTCAGAAAAACATTATACTTATTTGATTGCTGGGTTATTATTAAACGATATAACTCAGGAAAAGCCAGATGGAAGACATGCATAAGGCAAGGTATGCGGAAAGGGCCCAGAGCTTTCATGAATTCTCCGGGTGCACTACTCTCCCTGAATCTCCACGTGTTCACCAATCTGTAAGCTCTCCATCCCTGTCCTCTTGGAATTTTAATGAAGTTTCATACTGTGGTCATGACTGATTAAATCATTGGCCATTGGGGCCCTGGCTGGGTAGCTTTGTCAGTTGGTTACAGTGTAGTCCCGATACACCAAGGTAGGGGGTACTATCCCTGGTCAAGGCACATTCAAGAATCAACCAATGAATGCATAAATAAATGGGAAAACAAATCAATATTTCTTTCCCCCTACCTGTCTCTTTCTAAAATTAATAAATATAAATTTTTTAAATAAAAAAATAATTGGTATTGATTCAACCTTCAGGCCCTCTCAGCTACCTGGAGGTCTAGAATGGGACTAAAAGTTCCCACCCTTTAATTCTGTGGTTGGTTTCCAGGCAATCATCCCCCACCCTTAGGCAGGGGTCCCAAAGTCACCTCATTAACATAACAGGAGACACTTTTGTTACTTTCAACACTTGGGAAATTCCTAGGATTTGGGAAGCTGTGAGTCAAGATCCATGAATGAAGGCCAACTATATGTGAAAAATATGTTTTGCTCATCTAAGTGTATATTTTTCTTATATATCACAGCTGCCTTTTTACTGTACCCTCACATGTTGAGAGAGAGAGAGAGGGAGAGAGAGAGACCACTCTGGTCTCTTCCTATTCTTTTAAGGACACTAATCCAACCTCTTGATCTAATCCAAGATACTCTTGGTGAAACAGTAATTCTGCTATAATTCCTGAGTTTGTCCCTATCTGTATTATATGGCCACATTCTGCTATTATTTTCAAATTTATATTTGATTTTATGATTTTTTTGTTTCCTCTGAGAATGCTTATCTCTAATATCACTTCTGTACCTCACCTACCATTTGCTGAGACTTAGGAAAGCAGAGAATTAAGTTGCCTAAATTTTCTAGAAAATAACAAGCAATTAGAATGTGATTGAGGCTCACTGGGTTCTGCCAAGAATGTATAGTACAGGCTTAAATACTTAATTTACTCATGTTCATTATTTGTGTGTGTGCTGATGTATGTTACAAATAGTACCAACAGTTAGCACTATTAGGGCAATTGTGTGTACATTATTTTATTTTAAGTATTAAAAAATCTCCATGTGATACATATTATAATTATCTGAATTTTATAAATAAGAAAAATAAGGTTTTAATAATCCATTAAGTGTCACAGAAAGGAATTAAACCAAGAGACCGATTCAACTTTAAGGCTGTGGTTTAACCATTTTACTGTACAAATGAATATATGTACTCATTTTATCATAGGAAATAGCTACAAAAGAACTGGCAAAGTCTACTAATGTTTCTAAGGAAACAACTGGAAAGATCCTTTAGTTGATATCCAATACAGAACGAGTTATTAAAAAAATAAAACTATAATTAAAATGCAACATCTTTTCTAGGAAACTAATCATTGTTCCTAATCACTCTCTGAAAAATAATTACTGAATTTAAACTACATACTCAGGCTCAGAAAAAATAAGAAATTTGTTCAAAAAATGTCATCTTGCTATCTTTTTGCTTAGACACATGAAAGTGCCTTGACATGATGACTAGCAATGGGGAGAGACAGAGGTAACCAGAAATCTTACTTTACTGTTTACTTACTGAAGCAGCAGCAATATTCTAGCCTTTCGCTGATTGGGTGGGATTAACAAATGAGTCAGTTTCTAAAACCTAAAGAGTAGTAAGTAGATGATAAAACGTGTTAGCAATTTCTGGTAACGTGTTTTGGAAATTAACCTAAATAAGAGGGAGGGCAGAGACAAAAGAAGATGAGTAGAAGCCTAAAAAATGCAAACGTAGGCCAACTTCTTGATTTCAGTTATGTATGCTACATGGTGGACTTTAATAGGCCTGTTGAGGGTGGGAAATGTCTTGAAATTTCTTGGATGAGAAGTCAGCATAATGAAAGAAGAAGGGAGATAGATTTAGTGAGTTTCACAAATAAAGAGAAGAAGTGATGTAGCTGCTGTTCCTATACCTATCTCTGGAGTGTATTCATCTCTCCAAAAGACATAAATGGACCTTGAAGATCATCACTCCAATACTCCCCTGCTCTCCCCCAGCCGTCACCCAAGATTCAAGATGGTACCAATTAAAGGGCTTTACGTTGGAATAAAGCTCAGCTCCACCATGGACTGGCCCTGTAGCTTGTGTAAATTACTTTCCTGAGCCTCCTCCTATTGCAAAGATTAAATGGCACATATAGGAGAGATATATGAAACACCTCGGGCAATATTTCCCTCCTTGACCACTGTGGGTGAAAAATCGAACACCACTGTGGAAGATCCTCTGGCCTCTTCACCATCCAAAATGTATGTTTTCTTCTAGTCACAGACTAAGTCTAGAGTAGAGCCTTGACATGGCCCACAAACTTTTTAAAATATTTTTTTCTAATAATAATCACCTGTTACAGATAATTTTGATGTGTTTTCATGCCAAAAGAAACCCCTACTTCATCAGGGGTTATATAATAGAGAAAACCAAAGCCTGTTCCAAACAAAAAATTCTGTCTAATTCCTGCCAATACAACAAATATTTCTTCCTGCCACACATGTGGGGAAGGGACAGATAAAGGGACCTAAGGGTGAAGAAGTGTCCATAAATCTGGAAGTCAACACAGTTTCAACCTCCACTCCCAAGTCCTCGAGATTCTACCTCATTCATTCCTTAATTCCGCCTCTCTTTTTGCATTACTTATAGTGTTGCCATATTTGTGGCCTTATTCTTTTTTATGCTATATATCTTTTTAGATGACCTTTTTCTAGACTTCATAGCACAATGTGGCTGCTCTATCCTGTACCTATCATACTATACTGTAATGGATTATTCCAGTGTTTCTGCCTATGTAATGATGAGTTCCTAGAGTTAAGAGACCATGCCTTGAGCATCTTTTGATTATTGACATACTGCTCTGGCACACAATATGAGCACAATGCCCATATTGAGAGGGAAAATACTTATTAGAGAGACTCACCCTATTTTATAGCTGAGGATAATAATTTTACCAAGGTATATTACAGTGAAACTCTGATACGTTTTGAGAAATCCTTCAGCTACACATCTCCAAAGACAATGGTCTAAGTGGAGTGCAACAACCTGTTTCATTCTTTGAATTGATGACTTATGAAATTTTAAATACAATTGGCTAAGACAGATATGGAAAAAATACTAACGCTCATGAGTAATCAAATAAAAACTATGTTAAAGCAATTCAATGTAATTTTTACTTATTTTTTTTAAATAAAATGAGGATATCTAATCTTGGTAAGAGTGTAGGCACCTAGCCATCCTCATTCATTTGGGCTCAAAGTATAATTTTTTTAAAACATATTTTTAGAAGCAGTTCAGCAGTAACTAATAGGACACTTGAAAAGCAACTAATATCAACAATAAAACCTGGTTTCTTGTGAATTGTAAAAAGTAATTCAGAAGTATCATAACTCTTTATCTTCCTCTTCCACTTCATCTTCCATCTCCTTTCCTTCTCTTGTTGGTGGCATAACCAGGTGCCAAGAAGGTGGAAGAACATGAAGATGGAAGAACTGAGGGGAAGATGGTAGAAAACCTAATGAAAAAATCTTAATGGTAATCCTCAAAAATCAGGAAATCAATCTAAGTAAGCCAACCTCAGTCACAGATT
Organism: Myotis lucifugus; assembly: GCF_000147115.1. Lineage (NCBI taxonomy): Eukaryota > Metazoa > Chordata > Mammalia > Chiroptera > Vespertilionidae > Myotis > Myotis lucifugus. Next base: position 2,247,539 of record NW_005871161.1, read on the forward strand.
CAGGACTATTTAGTGTTGTAAGCCCTTCAAACAGAAAGTCATCAAAAGAAGTCATTGGGGATAGATGTTAATTAAATACATAATTAGAATCTGACTTCTTGGAAAGTCTTGGGGAGAGACTAGAATAAAAACTTTTTATTTGTACTTTTTTGGTTTGTTTGGCATTGGGTATTCTAATACCCTAAAACTTATCTTTTAAAACCCAACTCAAAGACCATTAACAAAATAAAAGCATCATTATTTACTCTGCAATAATTGCTGGAGGCTATTCAGATTCTTTCCCAAGTTTTACACAATTATGTATTGTCAGCTACTCTTCATCTCTGAGGCTCTGGATTCACTTAAACTTGGCTGGCATGTATTGACCACCTCCTATGTACCAGGCACTGTGCTAGGTATCAAGCATGTAAAACTAAGTGTGACATCATGCCTGTCCTTACAGAGTTCATGGAAAGGCACTATAGACATAGCAAGAGTAAAATGGGAGATGTGTCAGAATTGGTTTAGGTACTGTGTACCTCAAGAGCACAGAGGAGGAAGCAAGACAGTGCCACCTACACAAAAAAACCTGATGCTTAATTTCTAACTGGTCCTTTTTCGGGTCTTTGAAATTCTCACTAAGATCCTTGAAAGTCTCACTGAGTCCCTTGAAGCTCTCATTAAGATCCTTGAGCAACCTTATAAACATTGTGTTGAATTCTGTATCCAGTAGTTTGCTTGCTTCCATTTCACTTAGGTCTTTTTCTGAAGAATTCTTCTGTTCTTTCATTTTTGGCATGTTTCTTTGTCTCCATGTTTGTTTCTACGTATTAGGTAGAGCTGCTATGTCTCCTAGAATTGGTAGAGTGGCTCCGCCTTCTCAGTCACCTGAGCTGGGCACTCCAGGTGCACCCCTGTGTAGGCTGTGTGCACAGTCTTGTAGTTGAGCCTTGATTGCTGTTGGCTTCTCTGAGAGGAGTTGACCTCCAGGCCAATTGGCTGTGAGGACCAGCTGTGGCTACAGTGGGAGGGCTGCTGTGCAGGAGACACCCCTATGGAGCAGGACTTGCTTCAGTGGGGGCCTTGGTGCTCACTGAATCTGCCTCTTGAATCTGTCGCTTGAGGATGTGTAAAGTTGTAATCTGCTATGGTCTGAAGCTGTCCACTGAGTGTACTGCTCTAGGGCAGTGGTTCTCAACATGTGGGTCTCGACCCTTTTGGCGGTCGAACAACCCTTTCACAGGGGTCGCCTAAGACCATCCTGCATATCAGATATTTACATTACGATTCATAACAGTAGCAACATTACAGTTATGAAGTAGCAACGAAAATAATTTTATGGTTGAGTCACAACATGAGGAACTGTATTTAAAGGGCCAGAAGATTGAGAACCACTGCTCTAGGGCCTCCGAGGAGGTGCAAAGTCAGCCACTGCCTGGACACCCAGTAGGAGCTATTTGTATCGGGCTTGGAGGTGCCCAAGTGAGGCCCACCTGTGAGGCATGGCAGGCTCATACTAGTGCTGGGTCTTGGGCCTTTTATTGGTAGGTTCGGGGCATGCTGACCCAGCTGCAGTTTGTTTGAGATATTTTAGCAAAGTCTGAACCCTGAGCCAGGGCAGGCCCTTCATAGGAAAAAGCTGTTGCAAACAGGTTGAGTGGGGCTGCAAATTGGATGGGGCGGGGTCTCGGGGAATCACCAGGGCGGAGCAAACAGTGTGGGCCACGCTGATATGGCTGCCAGTCAGCCCTGCGACAGGGGAGGTCCCAGCACAGGAACAATGACCCCTGTGAGTACCCCTGTCTGGGAGAAAGCCACCCCCGAGTTCCCGCCCTGATGCCAGACAATCCAGTTCCTCCCGGAGCCTCCACCCAGCGCTGGAGCTCAGAGGAAGCAGGACATGTAAGTTTGTGCACCTGCCCTTAAAATGGAACTCCTGGGTCTCCAGCAGCCTTTGTGCCACTGAGCCCCAATCCCTGCTGGTTTTTACAACCTGTAGTTGTGCGGACTTCTCAGCTTTGGGACCCTGAGCTAAGGGTCTGGTGTGGGGCTGGGACCTCTTGCTCCTCCGGGCGGCCTCCGCAGAGACAATATCCCTCCTAATTAAAAAAGTGGTACAAGTTGGTGCCGGACCAGCCCGTATGCACCTCCGCTCCTCCTACCAGTCTCAGTGTGCTTTCTTCTTTACTTCTCTAGTTGTAGGACTTGTATTTAGCCAGCTTTCAGGAGCTTCTGGATGATGGCTGTTGTGTATTTTAGCTGTAATTTAGATGTGGTTGTGGGAGGCGGTGAGTATAGGCGTTTACCTGTGCAGCCATCTTGGTTCTCCTACTCCCAACACATTTAATAAAAAAGAAAGAAAAAAGGGTACAAGCCAGAACAGAGCCTCACAGGTGGTATTAGCAGGTAGCTGCTTGCGTGTAAAACTCTGTGTTCACCACTATCCGCAGACACTTGGGTGGAATGTCATACACAGTGTTCATAGGTCCCTCCCTCTCCCCAGCAATTATAAAGAGACATGGACAGAGCAGACAGCGCTGAAACAAGGTGGCTTTGGTTTCAGAACTGAAAGGATTTGGAAGGTAACAAAGACTTCTGCGTCGGCAAAGCTGTGCAGCTGGGTTGGCTTCTAGCAAATGAATGGACTTCCTGTGGCGGATTCTAACTCAGTAGGTGCCTGTCAGAACCAGTGCTTGAATTCCGTTCCTAGAAACATGTTTCTGGTGGCAAGTCTTTCCTATGAAGCTACTGGGGCCAGCAATTGAGCAGCCATAGAGCTGGGGCTTTAGCGTCAGGCAGACGGGGGCCTGACTCCTGCTACTGCCCTCACTTGCTGCCTTGTTTCAGGTGTGTTTACATCAAGCCAGTGTCGCTACTGAAAGGAAAGATGTGTAGCGTTTGTAAAGTTCCATACCTGGCATGTGGTGCACAGTACATATCAGTTGGTTGAACAAATGTTGCAGTTTCTGATGCTTTGAAAGTTGATGTTTACTTTTTATTAGTAGCTCACATACCCATAGTGGATGGCCTACAATTGGAATCAGGCAAAGATAATCATCCCTGATTATCTTACAAATCATCTTTATTTTACAAATAAGGAGGCAGGCTCAGAGAGCCCGAACATAGCTCCCCAGGTTGCACAGCAAATACAAAGTAGAGCTGAGACTAGATTCCACATCTTTCTTCAGACCAGGTTTTAAGGACTTAGTAATGTATCACCTACCCTTGGTTTCTTATTTTCTCTGCCAAATGTTGAGTTTCCATGATAAGCTAGCTCCTATGGTGAATATAGTGTTGCAGGTCCTAAGGATGGAGGCTGAAATAGCCCACAATCTCCTTAGTCTTTACCCTCCTTCTGTTTTAGGGCAGGAAAAGCAGTGAGGGGAGGCCTCCGTGGAGACTGGTAGAGAGTCTGGCACAAAGTAAGTGCCCACTAAGTGGCCAGTAAATGAAATCTTTGTTGCGTGGACATGTCTGACACATTATATCCCATCATGCCTGTCCCAAGAATCATGGGACCTGAGCAGGAGGAAAGACCTGTACTCTGCAGAAGCAGAGGTGTGCAGGAAGGCTCGGGGCTTTGAAGTCAAATTGTTCAGTTTTAAATCCCAGCTCTGTGTGACTTTGGGCAGCTTCCTTAACCTCTCTGAGTTCCAGTAAAGAAGCCAATAATACTTGCCTTCAGGACTTGTTTTGAACATTAAAGAAGAAGGCCTTTGAAAGCACCTGGCAGGGCATGCTGGCACCTAGGAGGTACTCAATCAGTGGCAGCGGTTATTGTTGGTGCAAGGCTACAGGGAGAGGTAGCATCGGTTAGAGCTTTGCAAGCATGGTAGGTATGCAACAAGACCATCGCTAACCAAGATTACATGGTTGGGCTGTTCCATCAGGTCAAGCCGCACTCTGCTTGAACACAGGGTTCTTTCTCAGATGGAGAGGGCCTTGGGGCCTTTCCCTTCTCCACTGTCAGGGAAGGTAGGACCAAACCCTGGTCTTGCAGAGCTGCCCAGTTTCACTCTGGAGCTGAGTCACGCTGACTCGAACCAGCATGGCTTGTGCCAATGTCATTAGGGTGCAGAGGTCTGCAGGCGCCACAAAAGTGAGTCTGGCTTTTTATTCCCCCTGCTACAAAGGCCAGATCGCACACACAGGACAGAACTGTAAACACACTCCCAAGCCTCTATTTGCTCTCAAATTGGCCAGTGTGTCCAGCCCAGCCGCCCCCAGGCTCCACCTTCTACATCAAGCCTCAAAGACTGGGAGTGCCAATGAATGAAATCACTAATGTTCATTGATTCAAAGGGAAACTTTGAGCTTGAAACCAAGGCTTTTAGATTATGTGTATCTTTCTCAGTAAAAACTTGGACAATTCATTCTCTGCATAGTTTCACAAAGTATGGAAATGTTAACACAATAACTGAACCTAGAAATGAAAAAGGACTAAAACCTAGAAATCCAATTAATAAAAAGTGGAAATAACCTCAATGATCAATTTTAAGAAAGTGATTAAGTAAAATTATGGGACACCCAGCTATTGGAATATATGTATCCCTAAAACAATGTTAGTTTTAGTGACATCAGAACATGTCTAAAATATAACATGTCATAATGCAGATTAGAAAACTTTACATACAGCTTAATTCCAATTATTAAATACATATGGAATATACCAAAGGCTACTTCTATATGGAATTACAATAGTAATTTTTACTTACACGTTGTATGTAGTCACATTTATAGAGTAGATGCTTATAATATACAAAATGTTTTTAAAAATGAAATAGATAGCTTAGGTAACTTTCAATCATCTTTGCCTTTGAAAGAGTGATACAATGGATAAATTCAATAAGAATGTAGTTAATAAGCACTTGTCCCTTATAGAGAACTCATTGTCTCCATAGACATGAAATGAGTAGAGGCTGGTGAACACATGGCGAGTCAAGGGAAGTCTTAGTTGCCACGTATTTGGAGAACAGTGTTGGATAGAAGAAATAAAACAAAAAACTTGATGTTGAGTTTGGAAATCAATGTGTTAATACTAACTGTCACTAAATAACTGTTGAACTTGACTAGTTTCCTCTATTTTTTCATTTTTTTCTACTTGGAAAATCATTCCTTCAGTCATTCCTTTATTCATTTATTCAAGAAATATTTCTGGAAGTTTTACTGTGGGCCAGGTCCTATTGTCGGCCCTGGGGACAGGGACGTGGACAAGAGATATGTAGCTTCTGCCCTCAGGGAACTCATGTTTTGGTGGTGAAGACAAACCAAGGACTACTAATCAAATAAATTCAGGGGTGGGCAAAAGTAGGTTAATAATTAATACAAGTTTAAACTCTGTGTTTCGTGTGCTCATAACTGTAACCCTCCTTTTGCCCACCCCTGTAGGTAAAATAGAAGATGCAAAGGCAGGGTGAGGAGAAAGGGAGCAGTCCGGAAGGTCTCTAAGAAGGTTTGTAAGTAGATAGCTTTGTGAAATGTAGAAGGAAGTCATGCTGCTATCCAGGGGGACAGGTGTCCTGACAGAGGAACAGTATGTGCAAAAGCCCTGAGGCAGGAGCAGAGAGACCCAGGCGAAGGGTGGTGGAAGTGAAGTCCATTTTCTCCTCTGCAGTTGAACCAAATAGCGTCCGCCAGGAGCCTGTTGGCAAACTCAAAACGCTCCCAGTGCCCTTGAGATTCAAAGTCCAAGGGCCTGGCGGGCACCGGGAGCCTTTACAGAGGCTCCATCAGCGCCACTGCGGGACTTTGAAGGCCCGCTGTGCAACTATTAGCTGATCCCACTCAGTAAACAGTGACGCAGTCACCGGGCATGTTTGCGCCGAGCAGGTGGAGATTTTCTCTCCGCTGACTGCCATCAAGGACTTTCCACTTCCAGATCTCAGGCTCCAGGTGACGTTGGGCCCAGGGGGTCAGGTGGCGAGTGGAACAGGTCACGCGCCGACCAGGTGACAGGATCCGTAGTCAGCTCGGATTTCAAAGAGGCCACGTTCCCACCGATGTGTCAAACACAGTTAGTTTGAACGCTATGCGCAGAGTAAGATGATTCATCAATTTCCAAACCCGGCGGAAAGGAACCTATTGTTTAGATTTTTAAATGTGTTTTCCTAACCCCGCAGAGATAGCTATAACTCAGGAAGATAAACTTGGATGAAGGTGAGGAGAAAAGCAATTACTGTCATCCACAACTACGAGCCTTATCATTTACTGTGCACTAATATTTGCATTTCCAAGCAGACATTAATTAGGGAACTAACAAGGCAATTAGCATTCATCCAGATTCAGGAAAACTCAGACTACTTCAACAGACCCAGCATAGGTAACTCAGCCTTAAGACTTTGAGTCATTTTAATAGATGGGGAAACTGAGGCAGGGCACATAAGTGGATCATGCAAAGAAGTAAGTTTATCCAAAGCTTCTTAAATGGTCATCAAGGAGAACAGTGCCTGGGGACCGTTTGTGGAGAGGCGGGAGAGCAGAAAGGCACGTGGAGGCAGGAGATTAGGTTAGCCACTCGGGCACCTCAGCTTTGAACCCCTCTGAGCCTGTTTCCTGTCTGCTGTGACTGTTCTGCAGAATAAATGAGGAACGTGTGTGCTCACAAGGCAGGCGAGGTTTGTAACATGAAGGGATGCCATCCAGATCCCAGCGGAAGTGCCATTTAAGGCAGAGAAAAAGCTCTGTGTTAACCTAGAGCGGTGATGGCGAACCTTTTGAGCTCGGCATGTCAGCATTTTGAAAAACCCTAACTTAACTCTGGTGCCGTGTCACATATAGAAATTTTTTGATCTTTGCAACCATAGTAAAACAAAGACTTATATTTTTGATACTTATTGTATATATTTAAATGCCATTTAACAAAGAAAAATCAACCAAAAAAATGAGTTTGCGTGTCACCTCTGACACGTGTGTCATAGGTTCGCCATCACTGACCTAGAGTGTCTGGGGCTTCAGTGTCTGGGAGGAAAGCTGGGGCCGCACAGCCAGAAGGAAATCCAGCTCAGCTTAGAGGGAAGTTTCAGAAGTCAAGCTGGGTTTCCAGTCTGACGCCTGAGGAAGGACCTCCGCAGGTCCATTGCCCAGGAAAGCGATAGAGCCAGGAGAGTTTGGAACAGAGTGGCATATGCACCCAACCTTCCAGTTTTTCATTTACTTTTATTTTAGTTTTTAACAGTGGTCAACTAAAATAAAATGTAAATGTGAGCCTGGCTGGTGTGGCTCAGTGGATTGAGCATTGTCCCGTGTACCAAGAGGTCACTGGTTTGATTCATGGTTAGGGCACATGCATGGATTTTGGGCTCGATCTCCAGTAAGGAGCATGCGAGAGGCAGCCTATTAATGTTCTATCTCATTACTGTTTCTAATGCTCTCTACCTCTCCCTTCTTCTCTCTCTAAAATCAATAAAAACATATTAAAAGCTATATATGTATATATATATATATATATATATATATA